>NC_057789.1:20354804-20727929 GCF_014905175.1 Aphidius gifuensis
CATTTTTCGTTCATGATGCTGTTGGAATCCGAATAGAACACATTATTCCAATTGAAGAAGCAAAAGGTGAAAAAGCAAGTGAGTTTTTAAGTGTTTGTAAGTGTGTGTAACGCACACATATATACTTCAAAAATTTTACTTGATTCCTCTACTTTTGCGCAACTGCGCGGGCAGAATGCGTGAAAAAATACTGGCGAAAGAACGCAGCTATTAACCGACTCACAGCTGTAAATTGGACTGCGGGCTTCCGTAGAATTGGACTGCCGTGAATACGGCACCAGCACCCGTATTCAGAGGATGTTCTCATTAGGGCTTTTTTTCCGATGGCGGCGCTTGTGAACTTTTTATATAGATTTTACCAGCACCCGTATTCAGAGGATGTTCTCATTAGGGCTTTTTTTTTCCGATGGCGGCGCTTGTGAACTTTTTATATAGATTTTACATAGAAAAGCTTCACAAGCGCCGCCATCGGAAAAAAAAAGCCCTAATGAGAACATCCTCTGAATACGGCACCCGTATTCACATGGCAAATTTTATACAATTTAGGGCTTTTTTTTGCCACTGATGGCGCTTATAAAATTTTTTTTATATAGATTTTACATATAAAAGCTCCACAAGCGCCACCGGTGGATGAAAAAAGCCCTAAATTGTAATGCCCTGTGAATACGGGTGCGGGTGCAGTGTTGGGTAGGTAAGATACCATGTAAGATACTGTATCTTACATCATTGGTTTCATACATCAAGGTATCTTACACTGCGTTCCCAGCGCCTCCTATGATTTTTTGGTGGAACCTTCATGCCACAATTTTTTTTTTATTTGATAAATACATGTCATTTATTTATTAAATGAATAAAAATCCCAGAAACAAGCAGTAGCTAAGGATAAGATGGAGCTAAGGAATTACAGTTGCTGCAGTGGAGGTGAACAAGGAATGTAAGCTTTGCTTTTTTACTGTGTTAAAGCATAGGCTGTCACTGAAGCCTCAATTTCGGAGTAAGTCAGTTTGAAAAACTACCAGCTGCAGCGCTGACATCAACCCTTGACTAGAGTAGGTATAAGCAGAGTGAAGCCACCGAGGTCCCATTAGTTCGACATTTTGTGCTCGCCGTATGGAGCGAGTATAAGAGGTTTTCGTCACTTCCGAGCTCACCGTATGGAGTGGGTATAAGAGGGTTTCGTCACTTCCGAGGTAAAAATCATCTATGGCTTCACTCTGCTTATACCCATTCTACCCTTGACCAAAAATAGAAAATTGACTTGTTGTGATTGTTTGTTATTGTCACATGGTAGAAATATACAGGTAGGTCCATGCCTCGGACGAAAATAAAAATCTACTGCGCAGACCATTGGCGGCCATCTTGTTTGCATGTGTGTAAATCTGTGTGTCCGTCGAATTATTATTATTGTACTATTAATTATTTATGTATGGCATGTTTAAAAATCACATTATTCATAAATAAAAACTTTAAGAATATTATTTGATAATTCTACGTATTTATAGATGTTGCAAAACAATTAGAAATTGAACTTTCACTTTTTCACAAAAAAACAATTTGAAAAAATAAAAGAAATTTTTACATATTTAGTTAACAAACTAGAAGTTTGGATAAAAAGAACGATATAAATATTGCACTGGATGCAATACAATGTTTGGTACATACTTGTACGTAGATTTGACTCAGAGTTTTTAATGAGCAAATTATAGAAGATAAAAAAAAAAAAAAAAAGAAAAATAAGTTGAAAAAAATATGTAACAAAGCTTAATATGTATTTTATTTTTTATTTTTTATATAATTAATCATGTGTTTATGTATTTTTATTATTTTAATCTTCTATTAAGATCATCTTTAATATGTATTTTAATTTATGATTTAAATAAAGTCGCGCCACTTTAGCCAATATGGCAACCGGTGGTCAGCACTTCTTATTGGCTTAAAAAAACGTATGCGCATGGACCTACCTGTATATTTCTACCATGGTACCACACATTATCGTAAACTGTAAAGCCTGGAATATTGCATAGAGAAATTTATCACTTTTGTCGTTGTTTCTGTTTCTAGTTTTTAGTCGGTGTTACAGGGCGAAATTGCAGAACGAAAAAAAATTTTTTATTAAAGGAATGCACCCCCGCACCCGTATTCAGAGGATGTTCTCATTAGGGCTTTTTTTTCCGATGGCGGCGCTTGTGAACTTTTTATATAGATTTTACATAGAAAAGCTTCACAAGCGCCACCATCGGAAAAAAAACGCCCTAATGAGAACATCCTCTGAATACGGGTGCCGTATTCACAGGGCATTACAATTTCGGGCTTTTTTCCTCCACTGGCGGCGCTTGTGAAGCTTTTGTATGTGAAATCTATATAAATTGGACTGCAGTGGAAGACACCGCTTAAGTACTTGCACCCGTATTCAGTGTGTTCGTTTATTGAGCGTATGAAAGCTAGTTTTGCGGTCATTTGAAGAAACTGTAGTAACTAAAATTTACTATTTATTTATTGCTATTCGTTTTTCCAGTTCTTTCGCTCTCTTCATTATTATTAATTGGTAATTTGTTCTGCGTCTGAGAAAAAAATTATTAAATTAACAAAATAAACACAATGACTGAAAATAACGAATTTTAGTAAATTTTAGTTACTAAAGTTTCTTCAAATGACCGCAAAACGCTAGCGCTTCCCTTGCATACGCTCCGTGCATACGCTCGGTGTGAATAGTGAACGACATTTTATTATTAGGTTCCGATGGCGGCGCTTGTGAACTTTTTATATAGATTTTACATGGAAAAGCTTCACAAGCGCCACCATCAAAACGCCCTAATGAGAACATCCCCTAGATATAACTACAACTGGTAGATATTTATGATACCGGTAATTTACTGGTAGCTTACCAGTAAATACTACTGGTAGATAACTGGTAGCTCCCTACCAGTAATTTCCAACCAGTATATTACAATGAATCTACTGGAGATACTAACAGTAGGGGAAACTTCACCAATGTATATCTACCAGTAAAAATTCCAGTAACAAATTACTTTGCAGGAACTGACCAGTAATCTTACCAGTAGAATTTAGTAAAAATTGGTGGTAGGAATTATTGAGTAATCTACCAGTAAATTTCCGGTAAAAATTACATTGTATCAACTACCGTAGCCCAAGGGTAGATTAATACTGGTAAATCATTTTGATAAACCCTGAAAGCTTCCTCAGCATCAGAGTATTTGCGGTAATAAATATCACGCTTAATTGTAATAATATTATTGAATAAAATTAATATTTTACGGTACAGCTTAAATAGTATAAATGCAGTTAAAAAATTTATTTTTTAAAACAAAATGTCCCAGAAGAAGATGTAGTTGAGGTATTACGTTGGGACATAAACAGAACATAATTTTCTTAGTGGCTCATTGATTCCTTGTTACATTTTTTCCTTAGCTACTGCTTATCCCATATATAAATCATTTATTTAATAAATAAAGTAATATGTAATTTAATTTTTGAAGGATAATATGTCTAAGAAAAGATGCAGCTAAGTGAAAATGCAGCTAAGGAAATTGAAGTTGCTTTTAAACATACAATTTTTCTGGCCACATTAATTTCTTAGCTGCTATATCTTTCCTGAAGTACATCTTTTTTTTGAACCCTATTGATAAAAATGAAATATATAAATTTTTAGTTATCACAAAAATAAAAATCGCACGAACAAGCAGTAGTTAACGAAGATGTAGTTAAAAATTGGCGCTTGCCAAAAATTATGTTTTAGCCAAATTAATGCTGCGCAGTGAGCACTCTTGGCAACCTTAATTCCTTTAGCTACATCTTTCCTTAGCTACTGCTTCTCCTTGGCATTTTTATTTATTTTTAATATATCCTGGTAGAAATATACTTCCGGCATTATCATAGCCCATTTCCGAGAATTCTCCGGCACAGTGGTGGCGTGCAGTAATAGATTGGCATGAGATTAATGTCGAAAAAATTAATTCTGCCATTACTTTATGCCGAATATTTTCCACCCTCAATCTCATGCCGGAATAATTTCTCTGCCATCAACTCATGCTAGTAATTTCTCCGAAATGGGCCAAAACGGAGAAATGCCGGAGTAATATTTCCACCAGGAAAATACATAAGAAATTTAGTTTTTAAAAATACAAATGTCCAAGTAAAGCAGTAGCTAAGGAAAAAAAATAAGTAGCTAAGAAATTTATTTTGCTAAAAGAATTATGTTTTCAGGAAATAATGTTGCTCGAAACATAATTTTTTTTGACAACATTAATTCCCTTAGCTCGATTTTATCGTCGGCTACTACATTTTCTTGACCTTTTCTATTTTTAAAAATAAAATAACATGTATTAATTAAATACAGTACACTGCCTGTCTTTGGGATTTTTATTTTTCAAAATGAAATATTATTATATTTTAAATATATTATATTTATATATTATTATCATATTTATTAAATTATTATTATTATTATATTAATATTAAGCGCTTTTTCAACTATCATAAGTTATTTGATGTAGTATCATACGTATATGGGCTGTATGATAAATTTGAAAATCGTCGATTACCCATCACATGATCGCCACCCAGGCTATATAGTTTACATACTGTTGCATATGTACTATTCGCTGTGACGCCAATCTAAGCAAACAACCAGCAACAACTAAAATATACAAAACTGTACAAAACACATAACACTACAATAGCAGAATTCATTGACCGATGAATTTATTAATTTATTCCAATAAAATAAAAAAAAGATTTTTGGTGACTTAATATTCACTTCTGTAAGTGCATTCATCAACTTTTTATCAGCATCATGGTAACGCTTGTCCAACCTGATTTTTTTCTACCGAAAGTAAGCGTTGCTTTGATGCTGATAAAATGAATTGGTGTTATGATATGTTTTAATTGAAAAAATGATTTTATTTTATTGTACGTAAAAAATAAAAAATAAAAAAAAATATAATAATTCACAAGTTGTCGAGTAATCAACAGTATTGTTTCGGGTCTCTATATTTCAAGGTAAGCTGTTTTTATTATTTAATATTTTTTATCACTTGACATCACATATTGTTAAATTATTATTTTCTACCTATACAATTTTTTTTTTTTTTTTACGTGGTTGACAACGTTCACATATTATGATTTAATTGTCGTGTCAGCCTTGACATAATCACAATGTTGCCATACTAAACAACGTTCACATTGTATCATTAAACCTTACAATCTTATAACATCTTCATCACCAGCTGTTGAGCCTTGTGATGGTGGAAAACTATTTGTTGGTACTTTACCAGTTGCTTCTGTTATTGTATTTATGAAATTTATTTTATTACATAAATATAATTTACGTAATCTTGGTGCTGATATACCAATTTCACTCGTTCTACTATAATATTTTATATAATAATCAAATAGCTTTATCATATCGTTATCAAATTGATCTGGTGTTTTATAATTACCAGTTTGTATTTTTTCTTCAATTATTGTTAAATCAATTGGTTCTTGTGATTTTTCATAATATTCTGGTAATTTACGTTTACCTGGTAATGTTATAAATAAAAATTACACAATAATTTTCTTATTTTGTGTAATTCTTGTGCTTGTGCTAATCTTCTTGTTCTAACAGTACGTGATTAATTATTTGCTAACGCTATTAATTGTGAATAAAATGCATCTGTTTTATCTGTTGATTGTCCATTACTATCACTACTACAATTACCACCACCACCACCACCTGTATCACCACTACCATTACCAATTATTATTATTATCAATTAATCTACCATTTGTATTAAATTGTTGTTGGTGTTGTTCTTGTTGTAATTGTGATAATGGTAATTTTACTCTTCTTACTTTTTCTAAATTTCTTAATAAAAAACAATGATGCTGTTGGGCTAATAATTTTTGTTGATTTGACATTGATTTCATTGTTGGTGTATTTATAAAATTTGTATCACCAAATTTACGTGTTTTAAATAAACTTTTTGAATAAAAACTTTCAAGAGAGAGTTTATCTTGTCTATATTTAGTTTCTTTTTAATTATATTTTGATTACTTATGAGAGAGGCATTTCGTCGATTACATTACATTCAGGAAAGGATGCCAAATAAATTACTTTGTAGTCTAAATAAATTCCTCAGCATTATTTTTTATATTAAATTAAAATTATTGTGTCAAATGGCTGTAGAATAAGTCTGGATTATAAATTAATTTATTTGGTTACATCCTTTCCTTAGCAAAATTTGCCAATAGCTTTTTAATAAATTTTTTATGGCAAAAATAGCTAAGGAAAGGATGTAACCAAATAAATAAGGACGTATTCTAGATTAATTCCGCAGCCATTTCCCACAATAATTTGAATTTATTATAGAAAATATTGCTGAGAAATTAATCTAGACTACTGATTAATTTATTTGGCCATATCTTTTCCTCAGCTTTTTTTTCCATAATTAATTAAAAATAAATGAATTATTAGTCTAGCTTGATTCCTCAATTATTTGCCACATATATTTTGATTTATTATAATAATAAAATATTGCTGAGGAATTAATTTAGATTACTAATCAATTTATTTGGTTACATTCTTACTTTAGTTACATTTGCCGAAAGCTTTTCAATTAATTAATTATGGCAAATATTGCGAAGGAAACGATCTAATTAAATAAATTGATTCGTAGTCTACATTAATTTCACAGCCATATGACAATAATTTTAATTTTTCGTAGAAAATATTGCTGAGGAGTTAATCTAGACTACAAATTAATTTATTTGGCTACGTTTGTTCCTTAGCTATATTTTTTTCATAATTAATTAAAAAGTGATTGGCAAATGGCTTAAAAAATAAATGTGGCTTACTTGTATATACAATGTTATACAAGTTGCCATTTTTAAAACACAGAAACTTGGAAAAAATGAAAAGTTTCCCCGCCGGGAATCGGACCCGAATCTTTTGCAAACGCTGGGAAACGGTAAATTCAGATTTACCAGATGTGATCAGACACGCATCCAAATGTATGTAAACGGTCGGAAAAGAATGGCCCAGGGGGTAACCATGGGATGCCACGAATCTGAATTTACGTAGGTCCATTACCCTTACCATTAACCTCTAAACCACAGGGTTTCTTAATTTTTTCCAAGTTTCAACAATCTAACACCGACGTCTTTTTATTCCTCATTAGAGCCATTTTTGAAATTTTTATTAAATAGTAAATTTGATGATTATTTTGATTTATTTTTAAATTATCCTTCTACTTTTTTTAATACATAAATCTTTTAAAAAAAAAAAATAAAAAAATTTAATAATTTAATTAATATTAAAAATAAATAATTAGAAAGTTAACAACAATTATATAAATAATTTGCCTGTTGGCGACGTCATAATAAAATTTTTATTCTAGACTCTTTTTTTTTTTTTAATTTTTCAGATTACAGTAGCGGTATTAAAATATTAATAATATATTCTAGTTCTATTTGAGAGCATCTTTAACTACGTTGTTATCTTACTAGATTATTCCTTATTTTTTTTCGATTGTTGATATTTTGTACCATACGGATATGGATTGTAATCTTGACTCCGATAGTGATTCTTCCTCCTCTGACAGTGTTAGGTCCACCGTTACTGATAGTACTTCAGATGAATCACAAAGTGAACCGGTAGACATTAAATCGAAATTTGCTCAAGCTTGCTCGACTATGAAATTAACTCATGTCCAAATTAATAGTTTGTTAGAAGTTTTTAGAGAACATAAATGTTTTAAAAACTGGCCAAAAGATGCACGAACTTTGCTTCAGACACCACGTAAGGTTGCTGAAAATATATATCACCTCGCGGGAGGTGAGTACGTTCATTTTGGGATGGAGGATGCACTTTCTGAAATTTTACTTAAAATCACGCCGTCTTTAATTCCCGACACTCTCATTATAGATTTTAGTACCGATGGAGGCAACCTTGATAAACAGGCCAAACGCAATGTTTGGCCCATTCAAATTGTGTTCATAATATTCCCGGTTGTCCACCTGGAATTGTAGGGATTTGGTGTGGAACTTCATTCACTCACCAGCCAACTGACGCATCAGCTTTTTCGCGAAATTTATTAAAACTTTAATGATTTGATGATTAGTGGGTTCGTTTTCAAGGGTATTTGCAAAGTTGTTCGACCTGGGAGTTTTATTGCTGATGCACCAGCTCGTGCTTTTGCTCTAGGACATATGGCACACAATTCAGACTCACCCTGTTCCAGATGTAAAGTTTGTCGTACTCCTCTTCAAGGAGATAATAGAGCCCTACGGACAGTAGATGATGAAAAAGAAATGACAGGGAGTATAGGGATCGCGAAGATGCATTTCACCATAAAGCTAGTCGAGCATGTGGTTTGGCAGATCTTGAACATTTTGATATAGTAAATAATGTAGTTTTCGATTCTATGCACGCTGTTTTTCTTGGTATTGTGAAACGGTTTCTTAGCATTTTAGTTGGAGGCAGGGATAATCCTAATCTCAAGTTAGATGAATTAAATATCGTCAAGATTAATGTTAGACTCGCTTTTATTAAGAACTGCTGTCCAGAAGAATTTGCTCGTAGGCCTGAGGATATTACTAAATTTTCTAAGATGAAAGCTACTGAATTTCGCCAGATTCTTTTATATTCAGGTGCCGTTGCTTTTCGTGGTATTATAAATTCAGCAATATATTTACATTTTTTAACCTTTTCTTGTGCGATTCGTCTTCTTACTTGTCCAAAAGTAAGTGAGGCTGAAATTACTTTTGCAGAAAATTTAATAAAAACATATGTCAAAAATGTTGAAAACTTTTTTAATCATCATTTTCTAACTTATAATTGTCATATTCTTTTACATTTAGCTGAAGATGTCAGAAATTTCGGACCACTTGATGGTATTTCTGCATTTCCTTACGAAAATAATATGCAGTACTTCGCAGCAACTTGTCGTAAACCTACTCAATATTTAGAACAAATCGTTAATAGGCGCGAAGAACGTAAATTGCGTAACATTGAAGAAAACCCTCGTGTCAATTTTTCACTTATTCCTGGTAAACTTTGGACTAGCCCATTCCCTTTGCCAACAGAACTCATATCAGCAGCTGCTCAATATCAAACCCTTCAAACACCAAAGTATAAAATTAATACTAATAATAAAGACAATATATTCATGTTAAAAAATAAAACTCTCGGCATGGTTCAAAATATTATTCTTGATAAGGGAAAATTTAAGCTTCTATTCCAGAAATTTAATATACAACTAAATTCATTTTTTCAAATTGGTAACTGGCAATCATCATTTTTCGGGGTTTTTCGTTGTTCGGATCTTTCTGATAAACAACAAATTATAGATGTTGAAGACATCCATGCGAAATGCTTTTGTATGCCTTATTTCCATGATAACGAAGTAACGCCAACCGAAGGCGAGTTTATTGTTACATTAATAGAATCTACTATCGCGTGAATTTTTTTTATGTTCTGTCTTTTCAGTAGCCTCATCTTAGAAATTTAGTTTAGTCTGTGATTAACAGGTTTCGAGCAAGTGGGTGGGATGCAACGATCGTCAGTTTAATTCTTTTTCTTGGGTTACTTTTTATTATTTTCATTCTAATCTTGATTATTATTAAAATCCAAACAGCACAGCTATGATTATATTCCATTTGTAGAAGCATTGACACGAGATTTTAAAATTAAAGATAATAAACATTCTGAGTATGTGATGATTACTTGATTATAGTCATTTTTTTCAACAGCTCTGCTGAGTATCATAATTCATTTTTGAAAGCATTTGTACAATATTTAAAATAAATGTAATCATGAAAATTCAAACTTGATATAAATTAAACTCATGATAATTATAATAGTTAATTATTTTTGTTTTCATAATAATTTATTCGAATCAATTTCTTTTTTTAATAATTAACTAGATTATTTTTTTAATTTTTTTTTTTTTTCAATTCAACAAACAGCCATGATGATAAACTGTTAACGTGAAAATAATCATCAATAAATTAATGATTTTTTCTTGTCAAAAAAATTCTGAGCTGTTCCAAAAATATAAATAAATGAATAAAATTAACGAATAAAAAAATATTGAGAAATTCATCTTGTGTTTATTATGTCTTGTTTGAATGATCATATACTCATTAATTATTCAGCAGTAGCTCATTTTTCATTATATTTTTATTGAACTTATGAATTGTCTTTAAAGTCGATATCAAATATTTGAATTTCGGGTAGGTTTGAATTCATATTTTTTGATGAGTAGCTCAGGGCAGCGTTCGATAGCTGGCCGAGGCCAAAAATCCGGCCAATTTTTTATCATGGTTTATTTTATATGTTCGTAGTATCAGCACTGCTACATTATAATTTCAAATATTTACATGGGATTTTCTCATAGTGAGTTTTTGATTTATCAAGTTGTCTTTCCGTTGGCCCAGGCCGAGGCCCTCGGCCAGCTATCGAACGCTCCCCAGAAAAATTATTTAACATTGAAATAGCTACCGATAATAATTTTTATTAACTAATTGTCTGAAAGTTGACTAATTTTACTTGAATTTCCAATAGAAGGTTTTTATTCCCTCAATTTTTAAATTGAATAATTATTCAGATCGTTTTTTTTCTGGAATTATTTATTGTGTAGATATTCTGAGACATTCAGGATTAAAGTTGATGTTGTTTAGAATAGGGACAGTCGTTGATTCAATATTGTAATACTATTATATTGCTAGCAAGAGACATTCTTTTTAAACTAGGCAAAGGTGATGACAACATCGCCTCGAGCTTAGTTTAAAAAAACAAATTTTGATGGCAATATATTAGTATTACACAAATGGTTGTGAATTCATTGTTTTTATTCTGAAAAAAGATGAACCAAAATACAGGAGTGTTATTCAGTCCACCGGGTGGTCGAGGTAGAGGTCGTGGGATTGTAATTTTAGTTTAGTAAACTGTAAATTTAGTTTAGTCTCTGATTAACAGGTTTCGAGCAAGTGGGTGGGATGCAACGATCGTCAGTTCAATTCTTTTTTGGGTTACTTTTTATTATTTTCATTCTAATCTTCATTATTATTAAAATCCAAACAGCACAGCTGACGATTATATTCTATTTGTAGAAGCATTGACACAAGATTTTGAAATTAAAGATAATAAACATTCTGAGTATGGGATGATTACTTGATTATAGTCATTTTTTTCAACAGCTCTGCTGAGTATCATAATTCATTTTAAAAGCATTTGTACAATATTTAAAATAAATGTAATCATGAAAATTCAAACTTGATATAAATTAAACTCATGATAATTATAATAGTTAATTATTTTTGTTTTCATAATAATTTATTCGAATCAATTTCTTTTTTTAATAATTAACTAGATTATTTTTTTATTTTTTTTTCAATTCAACAAACAGCCATGATGATACACTGTTAACGTGAAAATAATCATCAATAAATTAATGATTTTTTCTTGTCAAAAAAATTCTGAGCTGTTCCAAAAATATAAATAAATAAATAAAATTAACGAATAAAAAAATATTGACAAATTTATCTTGTGTTTATTATGTCTTGTTTGGATGATCATATATATTTATACTCCTTAATTATTCAGCATATAAAAGTAGCACCCTTTTCATTATATTTTTATTGAACTTATGAATTGTCTTTAAAGTCGATATCAAATATTTGAATTTCGGATAGGTTTGAATTCATATTGTCAGTATTTTGAAATTTTTTGATGAGTAGCTCAGGAAAATTATTTAACATTGAAATAGCTACCGATAATAATTTTTATTAACTAATTGTTTGAAAGTTGACTAATTTTACTTGAATTTCCAATAGAAGGTTTTTATTCCCTCAATTTTTAAATTGAATAATTATTCACATCGTTGTTTTTCTGGAATTATTTATTGTGTAGATATTCTGAGACATTTAGGATTAAAGTTGATGTTGTTTAGAATAGGGACAGTCGTTGATTCAATATTGTAATACTATTATATTGCTAGCAAGAGACGTTCTTTTTAAACTAGGCAAAGGTGATGACAATATCACCTCAAGCTTAGTTTAAAAAAACGAATTTTGTTGGCAATATATTAGTATTACTCAAATGGTTGTGAATTCATTGTTTTTATTCTGAAAAAAGATGAACCAAAATACAGGAGTGTTCTTCAGTCCACCGGGTGGTCGTGGTAGAGGTCGTGGGCTTGTAATCCCGAAAACCTTAAAAGATAAACGCCGGATTTCATTCCCACATAACATCCAATCATCAGAAGTTGCGACTGCAGATCTGCAATCGCAACTTTCGAGCTTATCATCACCACTATCCGAGACATCAAACACACCAAACACATCAAGTAAGTAAAATAAATTAACAATTAAGTAAAAATTTTAGTTTTCTTAAGAATACCCTGGTGGAACCAGTACTCGGACGGTAGAGACGTAATTTAAACTATTTGAACTATAAAAAATATATTTAAAAAAAAAAAAAAAACATTATTATTATTTTTAAATTCTTTATAATAATAGCTTTCATTTAAAAAAAAAAAAAACTCGTATAAATTATAAATTCAATGAAAATTTTACGGAAATTGATATCAAACACTAAAATTAATTATATTTGATAGACGCATAAACTGATACTTTAATTAGTAGCAATCACTCGACGACGACTACTCACAATGCTCTCTGAAGCCCATTAAGTGTCACATATTTTTATTCTACCTTTAATATTTATAAAAAAATATTTCTATTATTTATTAAAAAAAAACCGTCTGTTTAAATCAAAGAATATGAGACGTAGAAATATTTTAAAAAATGGTTTGAATTTTAAAATAAAAACTATCGGCATAATTACTGAATAACAGCCAAGTGTCCGACTACTAGGGGGTGTCCGAGTACTGGTGCCACCACGGTATTCCACATCTTTTGATAACTAAAATTATGAATATACAGTATAATATAACCAGAGCCGAGAAGTTCGTCTGTTATTTCAGCTTGCCGTAAATACCATGGCGACATGGTAAAATATAGTTTAGAAAAAAGACGATCTGAACCTCGTACATGGAAAAAATGGCCTTATTTTTTTTGGCCTCTTAAAAATGGCTTCTTTTTTTATGCCTCGCAAAATGGCCTTGAAGTTATATTAATATACTTATAATTTTTTACAGTCACTTCGACCTTATTACCAGAGAAGACAATGATAAATCACCATAATGATGATGATGATGATTATTATTACGAATATGAAACGTTGGAAGAAGAAAATAATTCAATTATTGCAAATGATAATGGTAATGCACAGCGTCCATCTCCTGAACCCATCCCGTAAGTCATATCATTGAATCCATTCATTAATCTATAATTTATTCAATTTAAATTTCATTCTATCTACCTCACAATGGGAATATTCGAATTCAGTCCCGTGGCCCCCGTGGCGAGGGACGTGACTTATCGTCCATACTGGTTTCCGTCCGTTGTCATTTTTATTTTTCGACTAGTTTCGGCTAGTTTTGCCAAGTGCAAAATAATGGACCCAGAAAATGAATTAAATTTTACGAAAAACGAAGTCCTCTATTTTGAATTTTGCAAAACTAGACGAAACGAGTCAAAAAATTACTACGGACGGTCATGATGGCCATAATCCGCAATAAGCTGCCACGGGGCACTATGGGGTACCACGGAACTGAATTCACCTACCTCCGAACTCACCTACGTCCCTCACAATCTCACGGAAATTCTTTAATCCCCGATAGCCAGCGGCGTACACTTTGCGTTCACGTTGAGGTCACGCCGTGCATGCACTATCGTGCCTTCATAATGTATGCAAAGTGTATTCGTAAAATGTACGGCAGATGGAGCAGACACCATGCAAGCCATACGAGCTGCATTAGTGGATCACGTAGTGCCTTGACCGTGTACTTCCTTCACAAAGTAAAAATTTAGATAAAACATTGGAAAATGTTTGGTTTGATTAATTCCTGACCGATTCACCAAAATTATTTTATTATTCTATAGTGGCAAATAACTATGGAAATAATGTAAATTTATAAAAAAATTTTTTTTAGATTTTATTATTTGCCGATAGCATTTAAATTAATTCGTAGACTACATAATTTTTACAGCATTATGTTCTAGTTTATAAAAAAATTAATAGATCAAATGTTTGTGAAAGTAATCTAAGCTACGAATTAATTTATTTGGAAACATTCTTTCCTGAAATACATTTACCATAATGAATTAATAAAAAAGCTATCGGCAAATGGTTCTGAGAAAAAAATGTTGCCAAATGAATTAATTGCCACTCTAGATTATTTTTACAGCCATTTGACCAAATAATTTTCTTTTGAACTAGAAAATAATGCTGTAAAAATAATCTAGTCTACGAATTAATTTATTTGGCAATTCCTTAGCTACATCATTTTCTTAGCTTCTGCTTATCCTTGGGATTTTTGTTGTTGAAAAATAAATTTACATGTATTTTATTTATAAAAGAAATAAAAATGTCCAAGGAAAAGATGTAGCTAAGGAATTAATGTGACTAAGGAATTATTTCCTTGAAACATAATTTTTTGGCAACATTAATTCCTTAGCTACATCTTTTCCTTAGCTACTGCTTTTCCTTGGACATTTTTTATTTATTTTATAAATAAAATACATGTAAATTTATTTTTTAAAAATACAAATGTCCGAGAAAAAGCAGTAGCTAAGGAAAAGATGTAGCTTAGGAATTAATGTTGCCAAAAAATTATGTTTTAAGGAAATAATTCCTTAGTCACATTAATTCCTTAGCTACTGCTTTTCCTTGGACATTTTTTATTTATTTTATAAATAAAATACATGTAAATTTATTTTTTTAAAATACAAATGTCCAAGAAAAAGCAGTAGCTAAGGAAAAGATGTAGCTAAGGAATTAATGTTGCCAAAAAATTATGTTTCAAGGAAATAATTCCTTAGTCACATTAATTCCTTAGCTACATCTTTTCCTTAGCTACTGCTTTTCCTTGGACATTTTTTATTTATTTTATAAATAAAATACATGTAAATTTGATTTTTAAAAATACAAATGTCCAAGGAAAAGCAGTAGCTAAGGAATTAATGTGGCAATATATATATGTATATTTTTAAATCTATTTTAAAAGTTATTAAAAAAATACTCGCAATGAATGCACGGTGAATACACGATGCTCATTGATGTGTATTTTAAATGCCTGCACTTCGTGTACACGCCGTGGACGCAGCGTGCAGTCAGATAGAGAATTCATAGACGTGACACAAAATCAGCAATACTGACTACATACACGGTGTGTGCACGATGGCTACATTCAGTGCATGCACTGGCGTGTACAATAGTGCCTACACCTTTGGCTATCAGGGATTATTATACATTGTATTTCTGTAATTTATAGGGTTAATAACAAAAAAAATATTACATTTCTACCTCGTCAATAAATGAATATTAATTAGCTAAAAAATTTTCACTTAGCTATATATTATTATTGTTGTTTTCATTTAATAAAAAAAAGTTCCTGATGACTCACTATTCCTTAGCTATATTTTTCCTTAGCTCCATATTATTCTTGATGTTTCAATTTAATAAAAAAAAAATTACCCACGAACCACTTTTTATTATCGATGATTGTTTTATTTAATTTGATAAAAAAGCGGAATTACTATTCCTTAGCTATATTGTACCTTGGCTACATATTATCCTTGTTTATTGAATTTAATAATAATGAAATTACTGGCGAATTATTTTCCCTTAGATACATATTGTTTTTGTAGTCCAACCAACTTGATTAAATAAAAAAATCCGCCCTAAATCCGTAATTGAATCAACTTTTTTTTTCATTTTCTATTCTGAAGGGTGAATGTAGCACAGCAGATACTAAATGAGCTTCATGACATGGAACAAAGATCCATAGCATCAATCAGGTAACTTTACAATATATCATGTTATAGTAAATTTTTCTTTGAGTCAATAGTTAATTTTTTAGAGATTTAGAATATGGTATAGGCCAGGTTAATTAGATGCGAACATCTGCTATTTATTTATTTATTTATTTATTTATTTTTTTATTTATTAAAATCCAACTGAAATAAAATGAATATTGGTCTTCTTTCTTTTAGTAATTTGACCAAGGTTGTGCAAACCGCGATTCAAAATCATCAAGATATTGATCAAGTCTCTCCAGAGTTGCCCGACAGGATGCCATTTGTTAATATTGAAGATTTCAATCATTTTGAAAATAGTGATAGAATTACAAAAAAAAAATTGGTTATTTTTTTATTTTATTATGTTTTCATGAATTTTTTAGAAATAGTATTAAAAAAAACTGCAGAGTAAACAATTCAACATCGTGTCAAATAACTGGCTGCATTCTTTTGTCAAAATGTTTTTTCCGGTTTGCAGTTTCACTCATGAATTTTTTTTTTTTTTTGATTACCAATTGATTGATGACAGGTATATTTACCGGAAATCTGGGGGATTACATAGAGAATTTCGTTATTTTGTCGTTGTTTCTGCTTCTAGCTTTATGTCCGTATTTCAAGGTGAAACTGCCAAGCGAAAAAAATTTTTTCCTCTCTGAGGCATTTTTTTTACTACGTTCAAGAAGACTAGAAATACAGGAGGACTTACTCCCTATCTCGCCTGTATATAAACCATCCGGTTATTGAGGGAAGTTAGTACCAGTAATGCGACTTGTATCGCTTTTTTTTTTACAATGCGCACAATACAAACATACTCTGACAAACACTAATAGAGCATATACACATGATGTTTGTCAGAGTATGTTTGTATTGTGCGCATTGTAAAAAAAAAGCGATACAAGTCGCGCACGTTACCCGGGTACTACTAGCGCCCCTCAATTATGCGGCGACCACATAGCGGAACGGTTTTTTGAGGCAAGTTCGTCCTCCTGTATTTCTAGTCTTCTTGACTACGTTTTTCCATGCGTTTGCGGTGGTAAAGTGAACTATTATCCCACTCTCCGCTCCACACGTCTTTTTTACTTTATCGTGCGTAACTTTCATTTTACCGGAAGCGTAACTTTCATTTTACCGTAAAAATCATTTTACCGGAAGTTTCGGTTAAAGTGAAAAAGACGTGTACAGCGAAAAGTGAGATAATAATTCACTTTACCACAACAAATGCGTTTAAAAAAGTAGAAAAAAAATGCCCACGTGAGGAAAAATATATGTGAGATTAGGGGGTTAAGCAGAATTTTATCAAACCCTACTTTACCCCCTAGTATCACAATATACTATTAATTATCAGCAATGCATCCAATATTTTTTATTCGTTGATAACTGAATTTTTTCTTTGTTAGACAAAGTATCTTGCTTCGATGGGAGGGTTCAGCAGCTGTCCAGAAGACAATTGCGCAATTCTGGAAAAAATGTTTCGATGATAAGGAAAACGTCACCCCAAATCTTATCTGGAAATACAATAAACTGTACGCCGACAGGGTTGTCCTACTCCAGGGGGGATTTTACAAATGCTGCAAAAGTAAGTAAACTGAAGAAATAATGTAGCTAAGGAATTGATGTTGCTTACCACATAATTTTTTTGGCAACTTTAATTCCTGAGCCTCATCTTTTACTTAGCTACTGCTCGTCCTTGGTATTTATTTATTCATTTAATAAATAAAATACATGTAATATTTTTTTTTATAACAAAATTTCCAGGAATAGCAGTAGCTAAGGAATAATAATGGCCAGAAAAATTATGTTTTAAGCAACATTAATTTCTTAGCTACATCTTCTCCTTAGTAATCCATTTATCTGTGAATAAAACACATGGAATTTATTATTAATAAATAAAACACATGCAATTTAAAAATAATACCAAAATAATAAATAATAAAATTTCCTTGGAAGTTTTTGTTATAAAAAAAAATATTACATATGTATTAATAATAAAGAAAATAATATTTGAGCACCCTTCTTTGGTTTTTCACAAGCTGTTTCACGTATTTTTAGACAACGTCAGCCTACAGATTAAGATTTCAACAAATTCATTCAATGTGCTTTCAAAAATACCAAAAATCGTAGGGTTAAAAACCTAAAACAACCGGAGCAGCATAGATCAACATTTAAAAAAAAAAAAAATATTACAAAAAATTATTAATTTTTCTGTTCTATTAATTATATTATATTTAATCCATGTTATAAAATTTTCATCAAAATATACAATATATTTATTCATGTAAATTTTATTCAAAAAATTTATTTATAAAATTATATATTCATCACAAAACTATATATGTTTCTACATTTATTTCACGTTCAATCATCATGCTTTGAATTTATTTTGTGTCACCGAGCATATATTGATATTGATACAATTAATAGCTAAATCTTTAGTTTTCAAACTGCGAATAAATTGACTGGCAGAAACTACCAGTAAACTACCGGTAGATTACTGGTAAGTCTTTCCGGTATCTTCTACCAGTAATCTACCGGTAGATTACTGGTAGGAGATACCAGTAGGTCCTACCAGTAATCTACCGGTAGATTACTGGTAAGATCTACCAGTAGGTCCTACCAGTAATCTACCAGTAAGAACTACCAGTAATCTACTGGTAGGTTACTTGTAGGAATTACCGGTAGTTCCTACCAGTTATCTACCAGTAGATTACTGGTAGGTCTTACTGGTAGATTTCCAATGAAAATTACCGGTATCTACCAGTAGATTACTGGTATGTGGTTATCTGGGATCCTCTGAATACGGGTGCTGTTGTATAAAACCGATGATGTAAGATACAGTATCTTACATGCCCAATACGGCCTTCATTCATGTTCTGTTTCCACTTTCCACTGTTTGATCGTTTGTTCAATAATTTCAGAGGAATAGGATTCTTGAAGGTTTTGGAAATAATTGATAGTTATCAAAAAACAAAATTATTAAACATTTTTAAAATACTTAATAATTTAAAAAAAAATGCGAGAAATTTCTGTTTCCAAAGTTGTGTAATTTTTTCAAAAATTTTCACTTTATATCACTTTATATTGTCCTTAGCTATGTACATCAATCTATGATTTATTCATGATCATTGCCGAGCATTTTCCGAAGTGCATTGTGAAAAGTGTCCTTATGTTGTTTTAAATATTCTGTTTTCAAATTTTCTTCGTTTAGATGAAAATTTGGTATCAAGAATCATCATTACTTGTTTGACAATGGCAATGAGGAAAAGATCTGGCTCTGGCTCTAAACGTCAGCACAAGGGTAAATTAGTACCAATTTATGAAAGTTTCTTCAAAGGCGAGGACTTGACATTAGCACATCCAAATTTTTGGAATGAATTGTTTCTCATGAAGCCCTTGGTAATTGAATTAAAATTTTTGTAGCAAATTAAATTCAGTGTTCTTTATTTTATTATTATTATTGTTATTTCTCTGAACATGACAAATATTTTTTCTTTCCGCAAAGACTATTTAATCATAATACTTCGGCTTTGTTTTGTGTGAAATATTAATCATAATTAATTTTAAAATGAAAACTAAGTCATGCTTGTTCAAATTTTTCCAATAATATCGTTTACCAATTTTCAGGTACCTCACATCGAAAGTGAAATATTGCGTATGACAAATGACCAATTAATCATCAGCAAAAATAATATAAATTCATTAGTGGCTCATTGCGTTGATACTCTCGTTGATGAGCATCCATTTCGTGTCGTTTATGCATTGCAAACATTATCATCCGTTATACAATCAATGTATAAAAAAATAAAACAAGATGATATTGAATTCAATTTGGTTGATGTACTTTTTGGTTATGATACAGCTGAAAAACGTATGAGACATTTAATGAGACATTGCAATAATTTTTTAACCGGTGAATATCCAGATAATCTTAAATCTCTCTGTTTAAAGTTGATACTTATTATAGTCAGTGGTACAGATAATATAAGTCAAAATAATTTACTCGAATATGTTATGATTGATGGAGTTTTCGAATCATTGATTCAAGTGAGTGCTATACTTAAAAATTTAATTTTTGAACAGATATCTAAATTGTGTTGATAGACAGGTTTTAAATGTTTAAATAAATAAATTTTTAGTTTCTCAGAGGTACTATAGCCAGAAATCGGCACGGTCATGATGCAGTATTATTATTGACACTTTTAATCAATTACAGAAAATATGAAAGTGCTAATCCATATATTGTCAAAATATCAATTCTTGATGATGAACTTGCACTGAACGGTTATGGACAAGTTATATCGAGCTCATTGGGCGATTTTTGTCGTAATTTTGTACAACAAAAAACAGATGTACAAGCATCATGGCTATCATCATTCACAAATATAGTTGGTAGTATATTTGTAGGCGATGAAGAAGCTAATAATCAACAAGTACGTGCAAATAATCCATTGCTACTTGCACTCTACGAAGCAACTCATTTAAACAGAAATTTCGTAACAACATTAGCATTTACACAGAGTGATACAAGTGCACCGCCTTCACCAAATAATACACTTGGATCAAATACAGTACCACCTGGTTCGCAAACAGTTGACAATGTAACACAGCCATTCAATTTACTTGCAACATTTTTACAATATTGTTCCATTGTTATGCAAGTTATCAGAACAGAAGCAATATTAAATAATGTTAAATTATGTTTTCTAATATTAAGCTGTATTGCTGAGGATCAATATGCAAATAGTTTAATGCATGATGCTAATTTAGCCTTTAGAGTACAGTTACATCGTGTACAAATGCATCATAGAAAAATTAATGATAAAATTGCTCCAACGCAACCACTCGCAGCAACATTATTGGATTTATTGGTTGAATTTATAACATCACATATGATGAAAAAATTTCCATTGGAATTGTATCATCAGTGCATTGGTGTATTACAAAGATTACTTTGTTACCAAAGAAGATGTGGTGTAAGACTAGGTTATCATTGGAAAGATCTTTGGACTGCATTATTTAATTTACTTAAATTTTTAACAACACATGAAGCACATTTAATTAAGAAAATGAATATTTTTCCATTGGCAATACAGGTTTGTTATTTTTATTTTTTTACGAAAAGTGAAACCACAGTGTCACTGCATATTATAGTATAAGATTAGCCTACAAAAAAAAAATATCTGCTAAACTAATCGACGTGGATACTTAATATTGAAACTAATTTTAATTTTTAAATGGTAAAATCGTTACCACCCTGGTAAAAATAACATCTTCTGAGGTTTTTGTTTCCGTGAATTTGTCGGTAATTTGGTCTTCAGTCAAATTCTCACAGAATTTCCTCAGCTTAATTATGTCATATTATGGCAAAATATAACGTACCTTGGTATCATCATATATTTAATACTACTATATTGCGCATAGGGTATGATTTCGTTCGGCAGTCCAATTCACAGGGCAATACAATTTAGGGCTTTTTTCCTCCACTGGAGCGCTTGTGGTGCTTTTGTATGTAAAATCTATATAAAAAAAATTTTACAAGCGCCATCACCGGCAAAAAAAAGCTCTAAATTGTAAAAAATTTGCCCTGTGAATTAGACTGCGGATTCATTACGGTGCAGACAATCGGCGACGAACACAAATTCATTGTGTATACGTGTGAACTGCAGTCCAATTCACAGCACCCGTATTCAGCACCCGTATTCACAGGGCATTACAATTTAGGGCTTTTTTCATCCACCGGTGACGCTCGTGGAGCTTTTATATGTAAAATCTATATAAAAAAAAATTTATAAGCGCCATCAGTGGCAAAAAAAAGCTCTAAATTGTATAAAATTTGCCCTGTGAATACGGGTGCAGAGGATGTTCTCATTAGGGCGTTTTTTTTCCGATAGTGGCGCTTGTGAAGCTTTTCCATGTAAAATCTATATAAAAAGTTCACAAGCGCCGCCAAATATCAGAAAACCCTATGAGTATCCTATGAGTGCTGGGCATTACAATTTAGAGCTTTTTTCCTCTACTGGTGGCGCTTGTAGAGCTTTTGTATGTGAAATCTATATAAAAAAAATTTGACAAGCGCCATTACCGGCAAAAAAAAGCCCTAAATTGTAAAAAATTTGCCCTGTGAATTGGACTGCTGAACAGATTATTCGGATATGCGCAAAAAATTTTTGTCGAGGAGTATGACTGCGACAGAGAGATTGTCTGCACCGTAATGAATCCGAACAGCCCACTTATGGGAAAACATAGACGATGCGCAATATAGTAGTATTAAATATATGGGTATCATATGACATAAAAATTAAGCTTTAACTATATTATTTAAATAATTGTATTTTTATTCATTTAATAATGATTTATGTAACGACATAATTCAATCAATGATATATGTCACGTCATGATTTCCCAGAAAATAGTTTGGCCTTATCTGGAGTGCTATTCTTGGTCCCGTATTGCGGGAGTTATTGCGGGTCCCGCAATAACGATTCGCCGACAAGATATGTTTGTCGCGATAGAAAAATATGAAGGTGCTTGTTGTTGCTTTCATGTAAATTCTACCTTATTTTTGCATTTGCATACGACTATGGCAGCTTCCCATGTAAGCAACAACAAGCGCCTTCATATTTTTCTATCGCGACAAACATTTCTTGTCGGCGAATCGTTATTGCGGGAGTTAAGCGGTGTCTCCACGCTATAGAAATCTCATACAAGTTCTTGCACGAAAAAATGGAACATGTTCATTGGCTGTGATAGTCTTGCACGGCTAATTTCCACCAAAATTCTAGTAATTATCTAGTGATGATAGATCTTGCTGCAGGATCTTGCAAGCATTTCTATAGCGTGGAAACACCGCTTTATTGCGGGTCCCGCAATAACGATTCGCCGACAAGAAATGTTTGTCGCGATAGAAAAATATGAAGGCGCTTGTTGTCGCTTTCATGTGAAGCTGCCATAGTCGTATGCAAATGCAAAAATAAGGTAGAATTTACATGAAAGCAACAAGCGCCTACTATCGCGACTTTATTCTTGTCAGCAATCGTATTGCAGGACCCTGTCAACCCGCAACACGGGACCAAGAATAGCACCCCTGGGAAACCTATTTGCTAAATTGACATTAGTCTCCATATTGGAGTACTTTCATATAATCATCGAAGTTGCACATAACTTGCCTGGCGAAAGACTCAATGTCTAGAAAAAGTCCTGATATTCAGAACACGGTATTTTTTTTGTCAAGACATTTAACTTTGGTCTGGATACGTTGTGGACATTGAAAAGTACCGAAAAAGTCTTGAAATTCCGTACCTTTTCCAAGTAACATCCAAAAGTCTTATTTTCTATACTTTTCTAACAGCCCTGAAAAAGTAGTTTTGGCAACCATCATTTTGGTCTTATTTCGAAAAGGTCTTGAAAAAACTACTAGAAACTTATACTAGAAATCGAGCTTTATACATCGCGCGAAAATTTGTATTATGCTTTCCGGTCAATTAACGAGTAACTAATTGAAAACATCGATAAAATTTCATGTGGCAACATAGGCTCAAGGATGGGCATGTATAAAACATAGTTTAAAACATCCTTAGTTTTATCCATTTGTATAAAACATCTTCCTCTAGTGGTAAAACTTGGAACTATCATCAAAAGGAACCAAAATGAATTACAATCCCGCACCCGTATTCAGCACCCGTATTCAGCACCCGTATTCAGAGGATGTTCTCATTAGAGCGTTTTTTTTCCGATGGTGGCGCTTGTGAAGCTTTTCCATGTAAAATCTATATAAAAAGTTCACAAGCGCCGCCATCGGAAAAAACCCTATAACTCCTCGAAATGCAGGTATTCTCATTAGGGCTTTTTTTTTCCGATGGCGGCGCTTGTGAACTTTTTATATAGATTTTACATGGAAAAGCTTCACAAGCGCCACCATCGGAAAAAAAAGCCCTAATGAGAACATCCTCTGAATACGGGTGCCGAAAAAGATCTCAGGAATTGATGTGACATATTTAGCATAAGCAGTAGCTAAGGAAAAAATGTAGCTAAGAGAAGGATGTAGCTAAGGAATTGATGTTGCTTAAAACATAATTTTTCTGGCCACATTATTTCCTTAGCTTCTGCTTTTCCTTGGACATTTCTATTTTTTTAAAACGAATAACATGTATTTTATTTGTTAAATAAATAAATGACTAAGAACAAGCAGTAGCTAAGGAAAAGATGTAGCTAAAAAAAAGTATATGGTTAAAATTTGAGTTACTGAGAGATTACGTGGGTTTTATCGGTTTTATCCTGTTTTGAACGTTTTAAACGTTTTATCCATAGATAATTGTAATCAACTCAAAAACTCACAATATGCCCATCCCTGCGGAGGCTCATCGCTCTGCGCATTTCGCTTTACTTCTTTAAGCGGCGTCTCCACGCTATAGAAATGCTTGCAAGATCTTTCATCACTAGATAATTACTAGAATTTTTTCTTTTTCTTTTGTAATTCTTAGTTAAAATTTCTCTCAGTGTACTTGTAGAGCGATTAATTTCTCTGATCAATTTAATTGTTGCTTCCCTTGCTATTTTCCGTGATTCTTATAAATTTCTTCTTAAAGATTCTATAAACACTAATATTTTCTCGTCAAACTCTTTTTTTAGAGCTTCTAAATCTGATTTAGCCATTTTTTTTTTTATGCTGTCACTTTTTGTTTTTTTATTATTTTTAGTAATTAAATAATTGTTTTTAGTGAACTAAGGAGAAATATGAACACAAAATAATTACAGTTCCGTTTGAAATTATTTTTATTATTTTTTACTCATAAAAAAGAGCGTGTGCAATGGGTCAATCAAAAATAATTTTAGTGATATTTCAAAAAATGATGGATTTTTGGAATATAAATTTTAGAAATATTAATAATTTCATTTTTTTTTTTTTATTTACGAGACTGAGCGCCCGCTTGCGCGGTTGCTTTTATTTAAGGGATTACCTCGGCCAGTCACTAAATATTAGAATGCTTTGAAATTTTTACAGTAGATTCTTGAAATACTGATACATTTTATGTAATTTTTTGGTTATCTTTTGGAAGCTCGTTATTTTTTTATTAATTGATATCAATTTTTATCTTTCACTTAAACCATTAATATCTATAAAGTTCTTTTTCAATAGATAATTTTAATTATTGTAATGTTGATCAACATGTGATGTTAAAGGAAAATCAAAAAATGACGTGTAGATCGCACCCTTCGGGCACTCAACCCTTGATTATTCGTTTTTTAAAAAAAAACTATCATGTGAATGCCAAGCTTTTTTTGTTCCAAATTGAGGGTCCGGATGCAATAACACGTCGAGCGCTCGAAGACAAGAAAATGCTATGTTGCTGTGGGTGGAAAATAAGTAAAAATAAAATTGAAAAATCAAAAAAAAAAAAAATACAGTCATCGATAAAATTAAAAAATACATGTTTTTCTCCAAATAAATATTTTTATATAATTAGTTTACGGGATAAAAAATAAAAACGAAATTTTTTTTTCTGAAAAAAATACTTCTTTTTAATCATATAACTCGAGACAACTTCTTCAAAAAGTAATAAATTGACTTGAAATTTTGACTGTAGCTTCATTATAAGTTACCGCTTGCAACAGTATAGTCAAAAAAATTCATTTATTTATATTGTTTAATTTTTATTATATGATTATTTAATGTCGAGGAAAAATTCAATTTGTCTAACTTTGAATGAAAAAAGAGTCGGAGAAATTTAAAAATTGAGTAACTTGTCAGTGGCAATATTGTTGAGCAGTATATCAAGAAGTTTTTTACAAATTTTCAGATATTTTTATTAATTATTTACTGAGTTATTAATTTAACTACAATTTGCGAGCTGCCGTTAGGGCTATGAATGCGTGATCGTCAGCCCCCTCTTGCGAACGCGTATGTTCGTGTCTTTGTATATTCATATAAATACAAACAGTATACGCGTATGTGAAATCTATATAAAAAAATTATATATCATTATTTATTTATTTTATTTATTTATTTATTTAGTTAATACATACATGGCTTTGTCTATTATATAAAAAATATATCAACGTCAAACAAATTTAGGTTATGTTTGGTAATGTTGTCAGTTTTACTCGTTGTTATTAGTGTCCGGATACTGGTCCCAGATAAAATTAAAGGACCCCAGTAGTCGAAATTTATTATTTATATTTATAAAAGCTTTATCTAAAATTTTTTATTATCTGTAACGAGATAGAATGTTCTCGTGCATATTTCAATGCACCGGCGCATTTTCTGACGCTCTCACCACATTTACCTATCGTGTGATGTCGGCAATGTGGTGGTGTCTCATAAATTAGTGTGTAGAATAAAATAAAATATAAAAATCACTTCAAGTCCGGCCACCATCGAGTGCGTCCGCAAAATAAAAACTTGTAAAATCTTTTTTGGTGACGTGGCTTTGCCACAACACAAATCTTGAAAAATATATTGTTTAATAATGCATAATTCATCATATAATTTAAATATTAAAATAAATAGTTTGTATAATATTAAATTAAAATTGGTGTTCTATTTTATTTAAAGTATTTAAATAAAACAAAAAATTAAAGTAATTTGGTGGCAAAAGTTTGAATATTAAATAAAATTCAAAGAGTATAAAAACCGCCTATTACATATCTAATTGGAAAATTTGAACATTTTTACAGAAATTAATATCAAACACTAAAATTAATTATACTAGAAAGACGCATAAATTGATTATATGATTAGTAGCAATCACTTTACTAAAAATTATTCATCCATTTTGTTTGCTTTTTCCATATTTTCTTTAGTAAATTTAGTATCTTTACTTGGTTTATTAAATTTTCTTTATTCAAATTTTATTTTACTTTGGTATATTTTCATTTTTCTCATCGTCTTTGAATTTTATATTAGCCTCTACTGGTATCATTATTTCTTTATTATTTATTGACGGGTATTGTTCATTAACTTTTTTCACTAATCTTCCAGTGATCGTATATATTTTGTTCAACTTGAATGTTTAATAATTTATCATATGTTGATAATTTTCCTTTTTGTTTTATACATTTTATTGATAACGGTAGCTCAATCAATCCATGATATTTATTCGCAGCTTCTCCGAAAAAAATACATCTTATTTTGTCACTTTTATTACATATTTCCATCGTAAATTTTTTACCAGTTTCTCGTTCGTTTTTCCATTCCTTTATTTCACTTTTATGTATAATTCGTGCCCGGATTGTATAACTGTATTGAATTTTTAATTTAATTTCTTATGTAAATTATATTCATTTCTAATTTTTGACTTACCATATTGTGTTTAATTTTAAATTTTTTATTTTTGTAATTTTCTTTTTCATCAATGTATTTTTTGTTGTGTTTTTATCACTCAGTTTTATTTTTTTTTTCTTCATTTTTGGATTGTTCCCTTCTTGTCTTCTTTTACCCATTTCGATTTTATTGGCTTAAGATTACGAAACCCTGGTGAAAATAATATGACAGATTATGGCATAATATGCCATAAAATGACAGATTATGGCATAATATGCCATAAAATGACAGGAAAATTATGGCATATTATGCCATATTATGGCATAATATGACATAATCTGACATCTCCTGTCATTATTACTTTTCAGAATTTGTCGGAAAATGCCGGAATTTCTAAGGTTATTTGGACTTCCGACAAATTCTGACAAGATTTTTTTGGGGGGATTATGCCATATTATGTCATATTATGACATTACCAAATAATCCGCCATTTTTTAACGTCAATTTATAACATTTTATGTCATAATATGACATAATTTACTAACTTTTTATGGTATTCTATGGCATATTATGTCATAATCTGCCAATTTTTTATGGCATATTATGCCATAATATGACATAATCCGCCAACTTTTTATAGCAATTTATGGCACATTATGTCATAATATGGCATAATCCGCCGCAACTTTTTATGGCATTTTATGGCATCTGGCGAATTTCTGATATTCATTAAACATAACTATTTACGTATTATTCATTTTTACTTCTTTCAAACGATTACGGGAAATATTGATTATTTAAATTTTTGTATTATTATATCGTCATATTTTTTGGATATCAATATGATGGATCCATATCGTATATATAAGAACTAGTTGTGAGATGACCACATGCGAGAAACTTTAAAAAGCAATGTACAAGAAGAAATGTAAAAAAAATGGTATCTCTCAAAAAATTTCTTGCGTAATAATTTGATAACAAAGTCACATACTTAAAACAACGACGTGGCCGAGAAGAAAACATTATTTACTAAAAAAGTTATTATTAAAATGATTTCGCCATTACAAAATTTTTAGATGTCAGAATATGCCATTTTCTAGCAAATGAAGTTCGTCAGAATATGCCATATTCTGACATATTCTGACATATTCTTACATGATTTTTGGATGCCAGAATATGTCATTTTCTGGCAAATGAGTTTTGTCGGAGATGTCAGAATATGCCATATTCTGACATATTCTGACATGATTTTTGTATGCCAGAATATGCCATTTTCTGGCAAATGAATTTTTGTCGAAATATGGCATATTTTGTCATATTATGCCATATTATGACATAATTCGTCAAATTATTTTCACCACGAAAATTCCCTTGTATCTGTTTTCAAATTGATTAAAAATGATAGATGTTTTTTTTTTTTTCTATTGATGATGTGAAGTTGTTGCATTGTTTTTGTTTTTATTTTTATGTCATCAATTTTTGGTTATTATATGATGTTTTTAATTTGACTGAAATGGATTCTGATTATTCTCCACATTATTATATCTTAGGTCACATATATTATATTATTTTTTTCTGTTTTTTTTTAAATTTGTCCTCTCATTTTGATTTTTGTTTGTGATTTATTTGATAATTTTTCTTAGATTTCCATTCACATATTAGGAGGTGGTAACATAATTGAAATCATATTTTTTTTCATAGTTCAGTGGTTTTCTTTCATATTTTTCCATATTGATCATATTTTTTCTTATATTCAGTGATTTTTCCATGATATTTTGCTATATTTTTCTATATTTTGCTTTATGTTTACTGATGTTATCCCGATCCGATATTTTCCCATTTCATCGTGTTTAGATTAATAAAGGGACTTTTCGAGGGATCTACTATTGTTGAGGGGGAGAACTTAATATGTTCCTATATTTGTCGTAATTGTCTTTATATTCACTGATTTTCCTTTGATATTTTCCTATTTTTTTCTACATTTTCTTTTATATTTACTGATATTTTCCCATATGTATCGTATTTTTCTTCATATTCAGTGAAATTTCTTCCATATTTACTGATATAATCCATATTGATCGTATTTTTCTTTACATTCAGTAAGTTTTTCTATTGATATTTTCCTGATATTTTTCCATAATTATCGGATTTTTCTTTATATTCAGCGATTTTTTCTTTATATTTACTGATATTTTCCCATATTTATCGTTTTTTTCTACATTTTCCTTTATATTTACTGATATTTTCCATATTTATCGTATTTTTCTTCACATTCAGTAAGTTTTTCTTGATATTTACTGATATTTCCTTGATATTTTTCCATAATTATCGGATTTTTCTTTATATTTAGCAATTTTTTCTTGATATTAACCGATATTTTCCAATATTTATCGTTTTTTTTTCTATATTCAGTAATTTTTCCTTCATATTCACTGATATTTTCCCATATTTATCTTTTTTTTTTTTATATTCAGTGATTTTTCTATATTTTCCTTTATATTTAATGATATTTTTCATATTTATCGTATTTAGATTAAGGGACTTAGGAAATTTTCGGAGGAGGGGGGGGGGGGGAGGTCCAGATGAAAAGCGAAAACTATAGGAAATTGAAATTCCCTAAAAATTGTTTTTTATTATTTGATGGTTTGTAAATCGGTTAACTAATTTACTATAGCAATGTTAAGGAGGTTATGCAGAAATTACTCTTTTTTTTTAAATATAATGAGAATGTTCTGAAATTTTGTACACAAGTAGATCTTTTCATTCTGAATACAACGGTCTAATTATTTTCTTATGTTGATCGGTTAAATTTTTTGTAATTAATTATTGAAAATAATATTTAACACTGGCTCTTATGGAGATTTCAACCGTTTTTTCGGATAGAAAAAATGATGAAAAAGTCTTGAAAAAAATCACACACTAGAAACCGAGTTTTATTAATTGCGCGAATAATTTTCATATGTTGATCGGTCAATTAATGAGAAATTAATTACAAATTCTACAAAAATTAGATGTAGCAACGTATGGCATGTTCAAACACACACACATACCCGCAATCCCATATATTGTATACGGGGCGCAGGCGCTTTTTACTTTATTTTTTTACAGTGTAGCCCGATTTCAGTTTTGTCTGTGACGTCAGAAGCGCCCTGCAACACCCGCAATGAATTTGTGCATGACCTCCTTAATGATGAAACAGAATGAACGATAAGATTGTATGTACCTAACATAACTTAAATTACCTAACCACTAGCGGGACGCGAACTCGGAACTTTTAGATTACAACTACGAGCCTTAACACGCGCGGCCATGCCGTCTATCGATGATCTGAAATATAATAAAGTAAAAATAAAATATAACAATTTGTTAAGGTTGCTTCCCAGTCGCATCACCGAACCAATATTTATGCCACGAAGGGCCCGTATATTAATAACGCTATTTTTTATTCCCGTGTCCTGAAATTTTTGTGGCGCCACTGATTAAAAAAGCAAGTTCTTTAGTAGTATGTGTGTGCGCGGCAACACACTAGCAAACAAAGTTTACGTCGTACGCCAAAACCATGGAGGTGTGCTAGTGTGCCGCAACTAGCAAAGTTTATTATATTTTAAAGTTATTTATTTTTTAAAATCCACGTCAGAAAAAATTCAAAATTTTTTATCGTATGTATCTTTGTAATCACTAAAATTTTGTAGTAAATGAAAGGTTTTTAATAGTATACAACATATGTAAACAAATGTGAGGTTCTATCCCACTCATGTAAAAAGTTATCAACTTTGAGACTAATTATCTCAAAAGATCCACGTAAGAAAAAATTGAAAAAAATTTACCAGATAGATAATTATTTCATTTACAAAATAAGCCAAAAAAAAAAAAAATTCAATAGAAATTCAATCTCTGGGAAGCAACCTTAAATTGTCCGTTGTCATTTTGTTTTAGAATTAAAATTAAAATTAAATCCAAAAAATATTTATCCTGATAGTATTCTTGTCAGAATCTCATCAGGATTCCTTTTTCAGGATATGCTCAGGTTTCCTGGTCTTTTTCTGAACAGGAAAACTGAGTGAAAAAAGTCAATTTATTTGATATATTTATCCTGATAGTAGTCTGATCAGAATCTTATCAGGGTTCCCTATTCAGAATACGTTAAGGTTTCCTGTCCCTTTTCTGAACAGGAAAATTGAGTAAAAAAAGTCAATTTATTTGATATATTTATCCTGACAGTATTCTAGTCAGATCCTGATCAGGAAACCTTATTCAGGATATGCTCAGGTTTCCTGTTCCTTTTCTGAACAGGAAAACTGAATGGAAAAAATCAGATTTTTTTTATTCATTCACCCTGATACTATTCTAGTCAGAATCTGATCAGGGTTCTTATCAGAACGTTTTTGCCCTTTCTGAAGAGGATTGAATAAGGTCACCTGTCCTAAGGAAATCTTCAGGTATCCTGACCAGGTTCGAGCCAGAAATGAGTCAGGTTTCCTGATTAAGGAATCCTGATCCGTTTCCTATCAGGTTCTCAGTTCAAATAGGGAATCCTGAAAATTTTTCCACTCGGGATATGACATCGACATTCAAGTTAAATGAAAACGACCGCGCAAGCGAGCGCTCAGTCTCGTTCTTTTAAAATTTACAAACTATCGTAAGATATAACCACCTAATTTTTTTTATTTATAGTTTTATTTCACATATTTTGTTTATTAAAAAGGGAAAAAATGAGTTACTTTTGTATATAAAAATTAACAATTTTTGTTTTGATATTATTTAGTTTATAAATAATAAAATAAAAAATTTATTTAATTTATAGATGAAGAATAATTTCTTTAATTCATAAATGAATTATAGTCTGGTCAAAATCTGTCCAACTTGGGGAAGTTTTAAGTTTTTTAAAACAAAAAATATAGAGGTATGTAATCGGGGCTCGCGAATCGAATGGTGGAGTTTAAAATTTGATAGGAACAGGGGGAAGGTTTGAAAAAAAATAATTAAATATAAAATAGTCAATTACGCGTTTCCCGTTAGACTTAGAGTAAAATGTTTCAAGTAAAAGTTGTAGATAATAAGATTTTAAGGGGGGTAGTTCCTATAAGTTTTTTTGTTTTAACCGACCGTTTACGCGTAATTAATTTTTAAAGTTTGTGATTTTCTATTAAATCGTTACCCCTCACGTGTCCCCACTCAAAACTCCCATACGCGAGAGCGATTGATATATAAAAAAAAGAGATAGTGTTATTTAGACCCGACGCTACCCGACTGTACCCGACTCGACGCACATACACACACGCAACTATTGTATTTACGCGCACTGTGATAGTATTAGTGATATACACTTTTAAATTCGATTTCAGGCAATTTTCTTATTTCTCGCGTTGTCGGCCCGGAATAACAACAAACAGGAATTGTTAATAAAAAAAAAAAACTTAACAAATGGCTCCAATATTCAAAAATGCATCAATTTTGAAAATTTTTTTTTCATCGTGTTAATGGTTACATGCACTATCGTATGCTAATAAAAATACTATCATTTCTATTTTCTCATGACACGTAATTATTTTTAAGATGAAAGGGGTGGTTTTTTTCGCGAAAATGCCCTAACCCGAAATTAATCTACTACAATCAAAGATAATTTTCCCGTTTTTTTTTTATTTCTCCGTTGATTATTTGAAAAGTTATTCGCGATTTCTCCGGCAAAAATATTTTTTTTCTATTCTTTTCGCGACGCGTAATTATTTTTAGGGGAAAAGGGGTGGTTATTTCGCGAAAGTGCCCTAAGACGAAATTTATCTACTATTATCGAAGAAAATTTTCCCGTTCTTTTTTTATTTTTCCGTTGATTATTTGAAAAATTATTCGCGATTTTTCCGGCAAAAATATTTTTTTTTCTATATTCTTTTCGCGACGCGTAATTATTTTTGAGATAAAAGGGGTGGTTATTTCGCGAAAATGACCTGAGACGAAATTAATCTACTATAATCAAAGAAAATTTTCCCGTTCTTATTTTATTTTTCCGTTGATTATTTAAAAAGTTATTCGCGATTTCTCCAGCAAAAATATTTTTTTTTTTATTCTTTTCGTGACGCGTAATTATTTTTAGGGGAAAAGGGGTGGTTATTTCGCGAAAATGCTATATGTCGAAATTAATGTACATAAATCAAAGAAAATTTTCGTGTACTTATTTTATTTTTCGGTCAATTATTTAAAGAGTTATTTGATATTTCTCCGGCAAAAATATTTTTTTTTCTATCCTTTTCGCGACGTGTTATTATTTTTAGGAGAAAAGGGGTGGTTATTTCGCGAATAAAAAAATTATACGATATAGTAGAAAATGTGTAGATTATTATCAAATGAATAAATTTTGGAGTCTTTCCTTATTAACAATAGAATAATAGATATTTACATAAACAAATAAAAGAAAAAAATTCGATTATCTAAAGAATTTTATTTGTTTATGCAAATAAAAATTATTTATTAGGCAAGACACAAAAATTTATTTACTTTATAATAATCTACATATTGTTTACTATATATTACTATTTTTTTTATTGTAAATATCCCGCGATTAAATTGTTTAAATAATTCAACAACTAGAAAAAAGTGTATAAATTTGATAATTTTAAGTTGTTAAATTGTTTAAACAATTTAATCGTGGGATATTAACAATAAAAAAAATAGTAATATATAGTAAACAATATGTAGATTATTATAAAGTAAATAAATTTTTGTGTATTGCCTAATCAATAATTAATATTTGCATAAACAAATAAAATTCTTTCAATGAACGAGTTTTTTTCTTTTTTATGTTTATGTAAATATCTATTGTTAATATGGTGAGACATAAAAATTAATTTATTTTATAATAATCTACATATTGTCTACTATATATTACAATTTTTTTTTCGCGAAATAACCACCCCTTTTATCTCAAAAATAATTACGCGTCGCGAAAAGAATATAGAAAAAAAAATATTTTTGCCGGAAAAATCGCGAATAATTTTTCAAATAATCAACGGAAAAATAAAAAAAGAACGGGAAAATTTTCTTCGATAATAGTAGATTAATTTCGTCTTAGGGCATTTTCGCGAAAAAACCACCCCTTTCATCTTAAAATCAATTACGCGTCGCGAAAAGAATAGAAAAAAAATATTTTTGCCGAAGAAATCGCGAATAACTTTTTAAATAATCAACGGAAAAATAAAATAAAAACGGGAAAATTTTCTTTAAATGGAGTAGATTAATTTTGCTTCAGGGCACTTTCGCGAAAAAACCACCCCTTTTCCCCTAAAAATAATTACGCGTCGCGAAAAGAATAGAAAAAAAATATTTTTGCCGGAGAAATCGCGAATAACTTTTTAAATAATCAACGGAAAAATAAAATAAGAACGGGAAAATTTTCTTTGATTGTAGTAGATTAATTTCGTGTTAGGGCATTTTCGCGAAAAAACCACCCCTTTCATCTTCAAAATAATTACGTGTCATGAGAAAATAGAAATGATAGTATTTTTATTAGCATACGATAGTGCATGTAATCATTAACACGATGAAAAAAAAGTTTTCAAAATTGATGCATTTTTGAATATTGGAGCCATTTGTTAAGTTTTTTTTTTTATTAACAATTCCTGTTTGTTGTTATTCCGGGCCGACAACGCGAGAAATAAGAAAATTGCCTGAAATCGAATTTAAATGTGTATATCACTAATACTATCACAGTGCGCGTAAATACAATATTTGCGTGTGTGTATGTGCGTCGAGTCGGGTACAGTCGGGCAGCGTCGGGTCTAAATAACACTATCTCTTTTTTTTATATATCTATCGCTCTCGCGTACGGGAGTTTTGAGTGGCGACACGTGAGGGGTAACGATTTAATAGAAAATCACAAACTTTAAAAATTAATTACGCGTCAACGGTCGGTTAAAACAAAAAAACTTATAGGAACTACCCCACCTAAAATCTTATTATCTACAACTTTTACTTAAAACATTTCACTCTAAGTCTAACGGGAAACGCGTAATTGACTTTTTTATATTTAATTATTTTTTTTCAACCCATCCCTTGTCCCTATCAAATTTTAAACCCCACCATTCGATTCGCGAGCCCCGATTACATACCCCTATATTTTTTGTTTTAAAAAACTTAAAACTTCCCCAAGTTGGACAGATTTTGACCAGACTATTAATGATGTTATAATTTTTTTCTGTGTTATAGCTCGTTTTTTTCACTCTAATTGAATTTTAATGAATTCCGTGGCGGGGGGGGGGGGCTGCTAGAATTACTACCCTGATACCATGCCATATTATGTAGTAATAGTCCGTGGGCCAAGGCCAAAAGACTTGCACAGAGCCGCATCGGCTTAATACCTAATTTATGGTAGTTCTATACACCCATAACACGTTGCACCTACTCCCTACCGTTCTTATGGTCACCTGTCCACAGGTAAGCCAGGTAAAAATGACGGATTATAAACAACGTTAAAAATAGTAGGTGAGCTAGATTATTTTTTTTAAATGTATTTTAAATATAAGGAAAAAATCCCTACCATTTTAAGAATTGTTAAAGGGGTTTAAAAAATTATTAAAAATTGAATTGAATTGTAGAGTAAAGCGCCACTATCTCATCCCCACCCATATACTGCATTACTCTACAATTCAATTTAATTTTTAATAATTTTTTTAACCCCTTTAACAATTCTTAAAACAGTAGAGATTTTTTCCTTATATTTAAAATACATTTAAAAAAAATAATCTAGCTCGCCTACTATTTTTAACGTTGTTTATAATCCGTCATTACAACAGCAGGTACCATAAGAAAAGTACAACGTGTATGAAGCTACCATATAATAGGTATTAAGCCGATACGGTTCTGTGCAAGTCTTTTGGCCTTGGCCTATCGTCTATAACGAAATTTATTCTTGTGGTTCATGGCATAATCTTTGCACTAGAGCAGTATTGATTTATTTTGGTATGATTGTTTTTTTTGTTTAATAATTTTATTTGTTATTTGCAGGTTGTTAATATCTTGAATTTATTTATAACATATGGTGATACGTTCTTATCACAACCAACGAGTTATGATGAACTTTTTTATGAAATTATTAGAATGCGACTTATTTTTACAAATTTAAATGCCATGGGTAAGTAATTAATTATTTTAACAAAGTTAAATTTCTACAATCGTTAATTATACGAACTTATTTTTTTTCTAGCATTAAGATATTCAACAGCAGAATCCTACGAACATAAAGAACATGCCTCGAAATTAATGAATAGTCTTGTAAATATGCGAGATATTGTTAATCATTTTCCTCCAAAAATAGCAGCTTGGTTGGCTAGTGAAAGTTTGTCAACACCGACTGAACAGCAAATTATGGATATAATTATAAAAAATTATGATACGTTAGGATTAAAATTACAAGATAATCTCGATCAATATGAACGATACACTGAAAAACCACGTCATACATTATTTTTTGAAGAAATGGTTACCGGGGTTATTATTGATACTCGTAATTCTATTGATCTCACCGCACTTGATACACAAGCAATACTTCAAGAGCTACCAAATATTTCGTAATTTATTCATTTCCAAAGGTTTATCATTGAAAATAACAATTTAAAAGTAACTTGGCACTAAAAAAAAAATAACTGCTAATCAAGTGATAAGAAAAGTCCAATATTAAAATGAATAAATAAAACAAAATAATTGATAATTGATAACAATAAATAATAATAATAATCGAAGATTTATATATTTAAGGTTGATTCCAAATACCTGAATTTTTTGTAGACTTGCGTTTTTTTGGCTTATTTTCTAAATGGAATAATTATCTATGTTGTCAATTTTTCAGAATTTTTTATTCTTAGCCTTTTTTGCTATATTTTCTATCAAAGTTGACGACTTTAAGGCCTTATGTGAGTCCCAAGGTAGGACAATTCTTTGGGTTCAGACTTCAGAGAGGCAACCTTGTAACCATGGTCCAAGAAGACTATTGAGAAAGGAGGTGAAGATGAATGTTCGTATCTCTTTCGATCTCGTTGAAATATATATAATTACTTAACTAATAAATAATAATAAATAAGGATAAAAAACATGTTTCGACATATGCTGTTATAAGGAGTAATACAATTTATAAGTATACTTTATAAATATACTTTACTAACAGTAACAAAACCTATTATAGTCGTGCATTTAGTCTGCTCAAAATCTGTCCAACTTGTTAAGTTTTTGAAAAAAAAAAATATAGGGGTATGTAATCGGGGTTCGCGAATCGAATGGTGGGGTTTAAAATTTGATAGGGACAAAGGAAAGGGTTAAAAAAAAATAATTAAATATAAAAAAGTCAATTACGCGTTTCCCGTTAGACTTAGAGTAAAATGTTGTAAGTAAAAGTTGTAGATAATAAGATTTTAGGGGGGGTAGTTCCTATAAGTTTTTTTGTTTTAACCGACCGTTTACGCGTAATTAATTTTTAAAGTTTGTGATTTTCTATTAAATCGTTACCCCTCACGTGTCCCCACTCAAAACTCCCATACGCGAGAGCGATAGATGTATAAAAAAAAGAGATAGTGTTATTTAGACCCCACGCTATCCGACTGTACCCGACTCGACGCACATACACACACGCAACTATTGTATATTACTATTTTTTTTATTGTAAATATCCCGCGATTAAATTGTTTAAATAATTCAACAACTAGAAAAAAGTGTATAAATTTGATAATTTTAAGTTGTTAAATTATTCAAACAATTTAATCGCGGGATATTTACAATAAAAAAAATAGTAATATATAGTAAACAATATGTAGATTATTATAAAGTAAATAAATTTTTGTGTATTGCCTAATCAATAATTAATATTTGCATGAACAAATAAAATTCTTTAAATGAACGAGTTTTTTTCTTTTTTATGTTTATGTAAATATCTATTGTTAATATGGTGAGACATAAAAATTAATTTATTTCAATAATAATCTACATATTGTCTACTATATATTACTATTTTTTTTTCGCGAAATAACCACCCCTTTTATCTCAAAAATAATTACGCGTCGCGAAAAGAATAGAAAAAAAATATTTTTGCCGGAGAAATCGCGAATAACTTTTTAAATAATCAACGGAAAAATAAAATAAGAACGGGAAAATTTTCTTTGATTATAGTAGATTAATTTCGTCTTAGGGCACTTTCGCTAAAAAACCACCCCTTTTATCTTAAAAATAATTACGCGTCGCGAAAAGAATAGAAAAAAAATATTTTTGCCGGAGAAATGGCGAATAACTTTTTAAATAATCAACGGAAAAATAAAATAAGAACGGGAAAATTTTCTTTGATTGTACACTGAAAAAAATTTTTTCTATTTTTAAGACAAAAAGTTCTTAATAATAGAAGTTTTCTTCTTGCAAAAAAATGGATTTGGATTAAGAAAAAGTTGATTTGGATTGAGACAAAGACTTCTTAATCCAAATCATAAAAAACTTCTTGAATCATGAAAAAAACGTCTTGGTTCAAAACAAATTGTTCATGTTTTTAGAAGTATACTTCTTGGATTATGAACAAATGCGTCTTGGACCGAGACAAACTGTTCATGTTTTTAGAAGTATACTTCTTGGATTATAGATAAATGTGTCTTGGATCGAGACGAACTGTTCATGTTTTTAGAAGTATGCTTCTTGGATTATGGATAAATGTGTCTTGGACCGAGACAAACTGTTTATGTTTTTAGAAGTATACTTCTTGGATTACGGATAAATGTGTCTTGGATCGAGACGAACTGTTCACGTTTTTAGAAGTATGCTTCTTGGATTATGGATAAATGTGTCTTGGACCGAGACAAACTGTTCATGTTTTTAGAAGTATACTTCTTGGATTATGGATAAATGTGTCTTGGACCGAGACAAACTGTTCATGTTTTTAGAAGTATTCTTCTTGAATTATGAATCGATATGTCTCGGTTCAAGGCAATATTGTTTTTATTTATGAACATTTATTCTCAATAGGATTGAAAATAAAAAAAATAAAAAAAATTTTTCAATTACAAACTTGTAATTTGTAATTTTTTTCCTGCAATTTTATTTTATAATTTTTTTCTAATTTTTTTTTTTTTTACCTAACGCGGGACCCGAACCTATGACCGTAAAACCTATCTAATCTAAACCTGTGCCTTAGCTCGCTTAACCACGGGCGCGATATGGAAACGGAAAGTTATTTGTATTACTTTAGTGACAAGATATTTTTTTTAAAATTTATTATACAAATGAACTGAAACTACACGTATATATATATTTTTTTATAATCAATTATTAAATTACTATAATATCATTCTTTTGTTATATCGAAACATTTTATGTTTTCCAAATAATTGTTAAACATATAAATAACATTTTATCATTATTATTATTTAAGAATATAAACAACAATAATATAATAGTTAGAATTATTGAAAAATTTAAGATTTACTGACTGTAAAGAAAAACTTAATTATAATCGAAAATTGAAAAAAAATGTATTATTTTTTTTTTAAGTTTTATATCAGTACATTCTAAAAATAAATTAAATCAAATAAATGTTAAATTTAATTTATTAAAATACAAAATGTGGCAATATTGAATCGACTCAAAATACTAGCATTTAAATTGTTTATATTCGTAAATAATAATACTGATAAAATGTTATCTAAATGTTTAATAAAATTTAGAAAACATAAAATAATACAATAGTACACTAAAGTAATACAAATTGATACGTGGTAGTTTTAGTTCATTTGTTCATGTAATATTTAAAAAAAAAAATATCTTGTAACAAAGTAATACAAATTCCCGTTTCCATATCGCGCCCGTGGTAGGCTAAGGACAGGAAGATTAGATAGGTTTTACGGTCATAGGTTCGGGTCCCGCGTTAAAAAAAAAAATTGTAGGAAAAAATTATAAAAGCAGGAAAAAATTACAAATTACAAGTTTGTAATTGAATTTTTATTATTTTCAATCCTATTGATAAATGTTCATAAATAAAAACAATATTGCTTAAAGACATATTCCAGAAGATAACAAAAACATGAACAATATGTGAACCGAGACACTTTTGTTCATAATAAAAACTTCTAAAAACATGAACAGTTTGTCTCGGTCCAAGACATTATCCATAATCCAAGAAGTATACTTCTAAAAACATGTTTGGTGTCTCGGTCCAAAACATTTATCCATAATCCACTTCTAAAAACATGAACAATTTGCCTTGGACCGAGACACTTTTGTTCATAATCCAAGAAGTATACTTCTAAAAACATGAACAATTCGTTTTGATCCAAGACGTTTTTTTCATGATTCAAGAAGTTTTTTATGATTTGGATTAAGAAGTCTTTGTCTCAATCCAAATCAACTTTTTCTTAATTCAAATCCATTTTTTTGCAAGAAGAAAACTTCTATCTGACAGAAGTTTTTTTTTTCAGTGTAGTAGATTAATTTCGTCTTAGGGCATTTTCGCGAAAAAACCACCTTTTTTATCTCAAAAATAATTACGTGTCATGAGAAAATAGAAATGATAGTATTTTTATTAGCATACGATAGTGCATGTAATCATTAACACGATGAAAAAAAAATTTTCAAAATTGATGCATTTTTGAATATTGGAGCCATTTGTTAAGTTTTTTTTTTTATTAACAATTCCTGTTTGTTGTTATTTCGGGCCAACAACGCGAGAAATAAGAAAATTGCCTGAAATCGAATTTAAAAGTGTATATCACTAATACTATCACAGTGCGCGTAAATACAATAGTTGCGTGTGTGTATGTGCGTCGAGTCGGGTACAGTCGGATAGCGTCGGGTCTAAATAACACTATCTCTTTTTTTTATATATCTATCGCTCTCGCGTATGGGAGTTTTGAGTGGGGACGCGTGAGGGGTAACGATTTAATAGAAAATCACAAACTTTAAAAATTAATTACGCGTAAACGGTCGGTTAAAACAAAAAAACTTATAGGAACTACCCCCCCTAAAATCTTATTATCTACAACTTTTACTTGAAACATTTTACTCTAAGTCTAACGGGAAACGCGTAATTTTATATTTAATTATTTATATTTAATTATTTTTTCTTAACCCTTTCCCTTGTCCCTATCAAATTTTAAACCCCACCATTCGATTCGCGAGCCCCGATTACATACCCCTATATTTTTTGTTTTAAAAAACTTAAAACTTCCCCAAGTTGGACAGATTTTGAGCAGACTAATTCACGGATTCTTTTCCGCTCTACAATACCAGCAATTCACTAAAAATGCTGGAAACAAGAAAACTAGAAACCCGCTATCAGTAATTCGGTTTATAAAAGAAATAAAAGGTTATTTAAAAGGTCTACTTATTTTTCTGACAAATATCAATAATTAAGCTTTTAAAATAGAGAATAACCAAAGGTCAATTAAAAAAAATATTGCAAAAATAATTTGATAAAATGAGTAAAGATTAGTCAGTAAATAATGGTCAACAACAACAACGATTTATCATCTGTAAATTGTTTGATAAAATATTTACTGCATAATTTACCTATTAAAATATAATTATTTCATTTGTTTTTCAATTATCAGGAACCCTAGCAGAACACTCAACAACAGTTTGATAGCGACTTGTTAATTACATATGTGCGCTTACTTAATAGCAGTATATTAGCAAGTCAATAGCAAAAAGAATTATGGATTACAAAAGCTCTACATTATACTAAACATATAAAATTGATCTACATAAATTGAGGAAAAAATTAACAATGCTTCTATCACATTATTATAGCGTGATTCGATGTCATTCCTCAATAATCATAGCGAAGAATGATGTTAAATTTTTTTAGGTTATGTCCAAGCTGTCATTCGTTGTTACTGAGTTTTGGTAATTTATGGTAAGTTACCGCGAGAATAAAATGACATGAAACATCCACTCAATAGCTAGTTAATAGCAAAAAAAAAAGTCCAAAATACGTTATTTATCATTGTTATTGTTTATTGTTGTTGTTTAATTGTTTATTATATTGTTTTTTTAGAAATTTTTAACGACAATACATAAAATTTAAAAAAAAAAAAAATTTTTTTTTTATATAAATTCGTCCAACATCTAGTCAATAGCAAGTCAACAGAAGATCAATAGCAAATTCTTAGCAACTCAATAGCTAGTCAATAGCTAGTTAATAGCAACAAAAAAAATTCCAAAATACGTTGATTATTATTGTTATTGTTTATTGTTGTTGTTTAATTGTTTATTATATCGTTTTTTTAAATTTTTCAACGATATTACATAAATTAAAAAAAAAAAAAAATTTTAATAATAAACAATTGAACAACAACAATAAACAATAACAATGTTAAATACCGTATATTAGACTTTTTTTTTTTTTTCTATTAACTAGCTATTGACTGGCTATTGAATTGCTAAGAATTTGCTATTGACTTGCTGTTGACTTGCTATTAACTAGATGTTGGACGAATCTATACGAAAAAAAATTTTTTTTTTTTTTAAATTTTATGTATTGTTGTTAAAAAACTTTAAAAAAAACAACATAATAAACAATTTAACAACAACAATAAACAATAACAATGATAATGAACGTATTTTGGAGTTTTTTTTTTGCTATTAACTAGCTATTGACTATCTATTGAGTTGCTAAGAATTTGCCATTGATCTGCTGTTGACTCGCTATTGTAATTTTCTGAAATAAAATCGACTCTATATTTAAAAAAAATTATTATAAAATAAAAAAATCAATTATTTTATAAACCCTTTGTTTAGGAATTAGTTTTCTTTTTTACTCCACATAAAAATTTTTTAACTGTATCAAATGAAGGACTTAGTTTTATTTAACCAAAATTAAAATTTTCTAAGTCCGTAAAAAAAAAAGAACTTTATTTTAGCCGATCAAAAAAATTTTCAAGTTTTTTGTTAAATAGTACTTTGGTCTTGGATTCGAGGACTTTTTTAATGTTCACAACGTATCCAGACAAAAGTTTTAAATTCAAATACTTTTTCCAGACCAAATTTGAATATCTTGAGAAAAAAAATAGCTTGTCCTGAATATCAGGATTTTTTCCAGACCGAAATTAAAGGCTTTAATCAAAATATTACTTTTATGTCACAAGGGCAGTGGGAATAAGCGTGAATTTCCAAAGCGTCGGAGGGGTAGTGCGTTTTTTGGAAATTCATACATTATTATCACTGTCCCTAGTAACATAAAATATAGTTCGTTACATGTGCCCAATCAGAGACAACTCATTTGGAGGGGAAACACCAGTGATGGGTAAATGGTCGATTTTTGAGGTTTCATACACTTACAGTAAGATACTGTAAGATACTGTAAGAAACTGTAAGATACCTCTGACGCCATTTTGAACATTCTTATTGACTGTCGACTCGACAATTAGTTCTTATTGCTCGATATATATTGGTACATGTAATTTATTTGTTATATAAATATATATAATATCAAGGAAAACCAGTTTTAAGGAATTAATGTTGCTTGAAACATAATTTTTTGGCAACATTAATTCCTTAGCTCCATCTTTTCCTTAGCTACTGCTTTTCCTCGGACATTTTCTATTTATATTAAATAAATAATATACATGTCATTTTATTTTTTAAAAATAAAAATGTCCAAAAAATACATATAAATTTATTTTTAAATAATACAAATGTCCAAGAAAAAGCAGTAGCTAAGAAAAGAATGTAGCTAAGGAATTAAGGTTGCCAAAAAATTATGTTTCAAAGAAATAATGTTGCTTAAAATATAAATCTTTGGCAACCTTAATTCCTTAGCTACATCTTTTCCTTAGCTACTGCTTTTCCTTGGACCTTTTTAATGGTTTTCATAAATAAAATACATGTAAATTTATTTTTCAATAATACAAATGTCAAAGGAAAAGCAGTAGCTAAGAAAAGGATGTAGCTGAGGAATTAAGGTTGCCAAAAAATTATGTTTCAAGGAAATAATGTTGCTTAAAATATTTATAATTCTTCGGCAACCTTAATTCCTTAGTTACATTTTTTCCTTAGCTACTGCTTTTCCTTGGACCTTTTTGATTTTTTTCATAAATAAAATACATGTAAATTTATTTTTTAATGATACAAATGTCCGAGGAAAAGTAGTAGCTAAGAAAAAGATGTAGCTAAGAAATGAATGTTGCCAAATAATTATGTTTTAAGGAATTAATGTTGCTTTAATTCTAAATAACTAATTTTTTAAATAAATAAAAATCCCAAGGAAAAATAGTAGCTAAGGAAAAGATGGAGCTAAGGAATTACAGTTGCCAAAGAAATTCTTTTTTAAGCAACATTAATTCCTTAGCTACATCTTTTCCTTAGCTACTGCTTGTTTTTGGAATTTTTATTTATTTAATAAATGAATTACATGTATTTATCGGATAAAAAAAAATTGTAGCACGAAGGTTCCACTTTTATTCGTAGGAGGCGCTGGGAACGCAATGTAAGATACCTCGATGTATGAAACCGATGATGTAAGATACGGTATCTTACATGGTATCTTACACATGTAAGATACCAAGGTATCTTACCTACCCAACACTGGGAAACACTCGCCAAGACTCGTGCTTGCCCCTCCAGATTCGTTGAGGGCACACTCTCTGCCTGCAGTCCAATTCACAGGGCATTACAATTTAGGGCTTTTTTCCTCCACTGACGGCGCTTGTGGAGCTTTTGTATGTAAAATCTATATAAAAAAAATTTTACAAGCGCCATCAGCGGCAAAAAAGGCCCTAAATTGTAAAAAATTTGCCCTGTGAATTGGACTGCTGCACCCGTATTCAGAGGATGTTCTCATTAGGGCTTTTTTTTCCGATGGCGGCGCTTGTGAAGCTTTTCTATGTAAAATCTATATAAAAAGTTCACAAGCGCCGCCATCGGAAAAAAAAAGCCCTAATGAGAACATCCTCTGAATACGGGTGCTGGGCACTTGTAACGAAATATACTATTGTCGTCAAATTCGTACGTTTTCAGGCCTTTTTCCATACTTTCAATACTTTTTCTATACTTTTTTAAGCCTCCAACTTTTTCCGTACTTAAAATTTTTATCCCGGGGCAATAAACAAGATTGAATCACGATTGTAAAAAAGACATGCTCAAAGTGGTTAGAAATGGAGTTGAAGTATAAAAAAAAACGGCTATTTATCGGTTATATATCGTATACACTGAGAAAATTTTTGGTTAAAAATAAGAAAAAATATTTTTGTAGTTAGAAGAAAACTTCTTGGCAATATTCTGTTCGAAAGGAAAAAAAAATAGTTTATTATAAACAATAATTGGTTTGCAATAAGAAATATAAAAGTCTTGTTATAAACAATATTCTGTTTGTTTCATGAAGATGATGTCTTGTTTAAAACCATAGATGGTTTGCTTCAAGACAAATACTTTTAAATGTAAACCATATTTCTCCTTGACACAAACCAAATTCTGTTTTTTTTATGCAGATGGCATCTTGTTTCAAACCATAGAATGGTTTTTTTCAAGAAGAATACTTCTAAACGTAAACCACATCTCTTCTTGACACAAACCAAATTCTGTTTTTTTTATGCAGATAGCGTCTTGTTTCAAACCATAGAATGGCTTTCTTCAAGAAAAATATTTCTAAAAATATGCCACTATCTTCATGTTACAAATGGTCGATCGTTTATAACAAGATAATTAACTACTCATTTCAAACAACAAAATGTTTGATACAAACGATGAATTGATTGAATATTTAATTAAAAAAAAAAAAAAATTAATTTATATTATTTTTGAAGTACATTGATTAGACAAGTTGATGGTGACGATTTTTTTTTTTTTTTTTTTTTGAACCACCGAACCTAACTGCCTCGAGCAGGAATCGAACTGAGGCCTAACCGGATGGAAATCTAACACGTTACCGATGCGCCACGGAACCGAACGTGATTCCAGAAGTTTATTTGTTATACATCAAGAACGTTTAGGTGCAATCAATAAATTACATACAAAACATACATATAATTATCATTTACTTTTTACTAGGAACGAAATTTATATATAACTTTATATAATTGTATAAAATTTTATAAAGTTGTATAAAGTTATATATGGTTTTATATTGCCACTTTATTTATAAAGCTATATATAACATGTTGTATAAAACTTTATATAACTATATAAAACTTCATACAAGTCTATAAAGGTATATAAAATTGTATAAATGTATATATAACTGTATTTTAAAATGGTCAAACGCAAAATTTGCTTTGTTGATAAACGCTCGAAAAAAATATTATAAAGAAATGTTTTTCTTTTTTTTTTTTTTTTTCTACATTAAATACGTAGACATAAAAAACTGGCCAGGCTCAGCACCCGTATTCACGGGGCAAAATTGTTCTCATTAGGGCTTTTTTTTTCCGCTGATGGCGCTTGACAAAATTTTTTTTATATAGATTTCACATAGAAAAGCTTCACAAACGCCACCATCGGAAAAAAAACGCCCTAATGAGAACATCCTCTGAATACAGCACCCCTATTCACAGGGCATATTTTATACAATTTAGGGCTTTTTTTTGTCACTGATGGCGCTTATAAATTTTTTTTTATATAGATTTTACATATAAAAAGCGCCACCGGTGGATGAAAAAAGACCTAAATTGTAATGCCCTGTGAATACGGGTGCGGGTGCAGGACTTGAACCCCATACCTTTCGGTTACCAACCCTACGCAGTATCCGATGCGCCACGATAACGCATGTGAAAATCAAAATTTATTTGTTCTACATCAACAAGCTAAAAGTCACGCCTGCGGAGTCGACTAAAAAGTGGGGGCAGTTGACATTTCTGAGTCCGTCATCAATTTTGCTATGCCCCATTGTAGATTTAAATATGTTGCTTTGTATTTGTTAGTGAAACCTACAGGAATGCCAAAAAAGTTATTAAAATTACTATGCTACATTGTAAATTTTCAGAGGATCATTTTAATTTTGTCCACAACAGCAGAGTAAATTTTATAAATATACAAAGCAAAAAAAAAAAAAATATTTATTGCTATGCTGCAATGTAATTTTTAGGCTGGATTATTTTAAATTTTAAATTTGGTTTCTGTAAAAATTTCTTTATGCGTTGAAAAAATGAATTGACGCATAGAAGGACGTCGGAGGTAACTTGATGAAACTTAGAAAAAATAAGAAGCCTCGTGGTCTAGTGGTCAAGGAGTTTGCCCGGAAAGCAAAAGACCCGGGTTCGATTCCCGGCGGGGGAACTTCGTTATTTTTTCTAAGTTTCTGGTTTTTTTTTTTCAAAATAATGGTATATAAAATAATTGTATATAGCTTCATACAATTGTATATAACTATATATAACTTTATATACCTTTATAACGATCGTTCCTTGGGTAAAAATATTTTCGTATATTCATATACAAGTTTATATACTTTCATAAAACTATATGAAACTTCATACAGCTACATATAGAAATATATAGCTTTATATAGTTATATATACTTATATACACAAACCGTTCACAACTTTGTACACATTTATATATAACTTTATAAAATTATATATAGCTGTATGTAACCTTATAAAGTTGTATATAATTATATATAGAGAGTTTAAAGATTCTTTAAATTTTTATATGATTATATAAAATTATATAAAATTTTATAAAATTTTATAAAGTTATATGTGAATATATAAAGGTATATAAAGATATATATAAATTTCGTTCCTCGGAATATGACAAAAGCGACCCCGCGCTTTCGTAGAGTAGTTGTATATATTATTGTGTATGTTCGATCGTTGTAACCATTCTATTTTCTTACCTTTCTTCTTTTAAATTTTCATGAACAACTATATATATTTCAAATGAATAATCAATATTAATTATCGTCATGAACAGTAATATCATTTGATGAAATGATTATTTGCCACAATAATATTGGTATCAAAAAAAACTTGATATTTTTTTTTATAATTCAGTAGTTTTTACGAAATCTGTCATTCCATTTGACCACATTTGTTTATGTTCGAAATTATTTTGTTACACTTGCTCCCGTAAGAGCCATGTATAACCTCTCTAAAACAGGCCAACTTTAATAATTAATGTTAAAAAAACGAATACCAATACCTATAATTCTAAGGGCACATTAAGATGCGTTAATATTTGATTTACCTAATCTTAAAATTTCATAACATCCTCATTCCATCAAGTTTACTAGAGTTGTACGTTGAAGGCTTGTGGCCACTAGCATAGTTTTTCGACCAAGTTCTATGCCATACCACTATGGAAGAAAAAGTTTACATATAGCGGCTATAGGGCGGCGTTTTAATCGTTTCTTTAAATTGTTTCAGCTGTACCAACTTGCTTACAAACACATAAAAAATAAATAAAAATATAACCTTTCTTATTTGTTGACAATTTGATATTTTGACAGTCAATCATTATATATATATATATGTACTATACATATGTAAATATATAAACAAAGAAATTTATTAACAACGCTAACCATTGTTGTTGTATTTTTTTAATGTTGGCTGTATAAAAAAAAACTAGTGTGAAGTTAGCGGTTCTATGCTGGAAATGCTGCATGCAGCATTTTTTCAATATAGTCCTCGGCGGCCATTTTCTAGTAAATTTCTAGTAAGATATAGTGACACAAGTGCTATGGCATAGAACTTGGTCGAAAAACTATGCTAGTGGCCACACCCTGGTGGAAATAATTCTCCGGAATTTCTCCGGATTATTCCGAAATTGCTCCGCATTATTCCGGAATTGGCTCACTTAGAAAAAATGTGGAAAAATACGAGAAATCCGTAGCAATTCCAAAATACTCGAATTCCTGTGTAAAATGAAGGAAAATAAATAACCAAAAAATTTTGATGGTCCAATTCCGGAGCGATACGGAGTTTTCCGGAATTTTACGGAGTATTTCTGGAACTTTACGGAGTTTTTTGGAATTTTATGGAGTATTTCCGGAATTTTACGAAGTTTTTCCGGAGAAATTATTTCCACCAGAACATGCCTTAAGACAAACACATGCAAACACATATAAACATGAAGCGTCCGTGAGGCTTGAAAAAACCGAATTTGAACCGAACGCGAAGGAACGAGCCTTCATGTTTATATGTGTTAAGCGGTGTCTCCACGCTATAGAAATCTCATGCAAGTTCTTGCACGAAAAAATGGAACACCAAAATTCTAGTAATTATCTAGTGATGATAGATCTTGCAAGCATTTCTATAGCGTGGAGACACCGCTTTAGTCTTAACCTCGAAATTAACATTGGCAAGCTCAACTCATATATGTAATACTCCTATATTGCTAACAAGGCTCGATTCTTTCTCCATGGGCAACGGTGCAGACTCTATCGTCTTCCTTGTCGTGTGCCTACCAAAACGACGCGCACATGTGACACTCACACTATTATATCTAATTGTTAAATTTATTTGCATTGGTGCAAACATGGTAGAAATATACAGGTAGGTTCATGCGCATACGTTTTTTTAAGCCAATAAGAAGTGCTGACCACCGGTTGCCATATTGGCTAAAGTGGCGCGACTTTATTTAAATCATAAATTAAAATACATATTAAAGATGATCTTAATAGAAGATTAAAATAATAAAAATACATAAACACATGATTAATTATATAAAAAATATAAAATAAAATACATATTAAGCTTTGTTACATATTTTTTTTAACTAATTTTTCTTTTTTTTTTTTATTTTATCTTCTATAATTTGCTCATTAAAAACTCTGAGTCAAATGTACGTACAAGTATGTACCAAACATTGTATTGCTTCCAGTGCGTACGTAGAATTATCAAATAATATTTTTAAAGTTTTTATTTATGATTAATGTGATTTTTAAGCATGCCATACATAAATAATTAATAGTACAATAATAATAATATGACGGACACACAGATTTACACACATGCAAACAAGATGGCCGCCAATGGTCTGCGCAGTGGATTTTTATTTTCGTCCGAGGCATGGACATACCTGCATATATTTAATACTAATAGTATTAAATATATGCATACCTGTATATTTCTACCATGGATGCAAACAAAAATTTTTACATCAAATGTAGTAGTGTAAGTGAGCTTCCGACGTTCTCAGAGTGTCACATGCGCGCGTCGTTTTGGTAGGCACACGACAAGGAAGACGATAGAGTCTGCACCGTTGCCCATGGAGGAAATCCACTTATTGTAGAGATAGGGCGTTAGCAATATAGGAGTAATACATATGTATATGGCTCAACTGTACATAGTTTTACAGTTGAGCTTGCCAATAGGTGCGTTCTTTCGTCAATTTTTTGTTGACGCATCATGACCGCGCATTTGCGCAAAAGCTGAAAAAGCACGTAAGTTTTTAATTGTTTGTAAGTGTGAGTAACGCACACATGTATACTTTAAAAATTTTACTTGATTCTACGACTTTTGCGCAAATGCGCGGTCATGATGCGCCAACAAAAAATTGACGAAAGAACGCACCTAATGTTAAGGTTGTTTTTAAATCGCATGACCGGGCGACGTTTTGGGTTCACAGGGGTACTTACAAACGTATGTTAAATAAAAAAATTATAGCGCTCGCTCAAAACTGTACATTTCTTGTAAGAGAAGGATAGAAGAAGAGATGGAAAATTGAGCCAGAAGAGATAGAGAGAAGGATAGAGCTAGAAGAATAAAACCGAACGGCGGTATTGGAACGTACCCCAAATTTTCAATGTAATTCAGCTGGCTGATACCCGTAAATTTAAAAAGTAATTAGCCAATATCTTTTAAACGGCACTGAGGAAATGGATAATTTTTTTTTCATTGATTTCGTATTTGTAAAGAGTACAAATCTGTAGAAAAAAATCGAAATTTAAATTAAGAGTTTTAAAAGTACAAGCGCAAACGTACCTATACTCCCTATGCTTGCGTGTTAGAGTTGTCAACTTTGACACTAATTATCTGGATTTTGACGCAGAGGAAAATTACGAAAAAATTCCACCAAATAGATAATTATTTCATTTAAACATTATAGAAAAAAAATCGAAAATTAAATTACGGGAAATTCATTTGAAAACAACCTTAATTTCATGTACGATGTAAACTTTGCTTTAAGTGTGTATTCGCGCACACAAAACTACTAAAGAACTTGATTTTTTCATCAGTAAGTACATAGTAACCCTACTGCCTACAAAAATTATTGTAGGACGTGAATAAGAAAATATACGGGCTCTCCAAGGCATAAATATAAGTTCCGTGATGGAACTTGGAATCAACCTTAAACAAAAATTGCAAAAAAAAAAAATCAAACATTTCGAATTATTTATTAAAATGATAAACAATTTTTTTTTTTTGATATTTTTAAATTTTATTCATGCATCAAATTAATATTTTATTTGTTGAGTTTTGAAAGTAACGCAATGCCAACTTTCGACTGATTTTTTCTACCAAGTTCATTATTAATCCACTTGCCAATATCCACAATTTTATCGAGTTGTATACCAGTAATAAATCCTTCACCATGGAGAAAATAAATTAAATCTTCAGTAGCAATGTTGCCAGATGCACCGTCAGCATATGGACAACCTCCGAGACCACCGACTGATGAATCAAAAACACGTATACCATAATCAAGACTTGAATAAATATTTCCAATTCCTTGGCCATATGTGTCATGACAATGTAATGCAAAGTTTGATAAATCTTGATTTGGAAATATTCGTTTGACTTCGTTTAAAACATTTTTTATTTTTTTTGGAGTACCAATACCAATTGTATCACCCAAGGATACTTCGTAGCATCCAAGACTCAACATTGTTTCTGATAGCTTAGCAACAGCCGACGATTTTATGTCCCCTTCATAGGGACAACCAGCGATGCATGATATGTAACCACGTATTTTTAAACTATCTCGTTTCGCTTGAGTGATTACCTCCTCATAACGTTGGATGCTTTCATCAATAGTACAGTTAATGTTTTTGAGAGAAAATGTTTCTGATGCTGAACTAAATATTGCAATTTCTTTAACGCCCATTAGCATTGCTTGCTCTAAGCCTCTCAAATTTGGTACTAAAACTGGATAATTTATGTTGGATTTTTTATTTATATTTTTAAATACTTCAGAATTATCACTCATTTGTGGTATCCATTTTGATGATACAAAACTCGTTGTTTCAATTGATGTAAGTCCAGTTTCTGACAATTTATTTATGAAATCAATTTTAACAGTACTTGGCAGTATTTTTTTCTCGTTTTGTAAACCATCGCGAGGTCCAACTTCTACAATTTTTACATAGTTAGAAAAGTTTTGAAAGTTTTTATTAATAAAATGGAATATAGTTTTGTTCCTTCGTATTCTCCACATGATCATTATTTCCTTAAAAAAAATGTCTTTCTTGAGTATTTATTCAAAACATTCGTGGATGTTCAAAGAAGCGCTTGATACAAAAAGATAAGGACAGACATATATGTATGCAGGCCAGGTCCACACCCTGTATCTGTATGTATACAACGACTGCGTTTATTTTTCAAATAATGATAACCAAAAATAATATTGCAAGCCAGTAAACCTCCGTATAATGAGCGATAAATAGTAATAATTGATAATCACTTTTATTTCAAGAATTAACAATTCATTAAGTCAAATAATAATTGAAGTAATTTCTATATTTATTAACTTTTAATGAAGTAATTATTAAATAAATCATTTTATGACGTCAAGTTAGTGGAAGCTTAACTAAAACACAAAAATTTGATTGAAATCGATTGCAAATAATTAACTAATTGTATCTATGTTTTGATCAAAAGGCACGGTTAGGGCTGTTAATTTACCGGTGTTTTTTTTTTTCAGCATTTTTAACCGGATTTTTTACCGTAAAAAATCATTTTTAATCAAAAAGGCGGAGCTTACCAGAGCCAATCACCGTTCGTGCGGGTGATTTCAAATATTTAATTTCATCTTTAAAGCAGTGTCTCCACCAGCAGTCCGATTCACAGGGCATTACAATTTAGGGCTTTTTTCCTCTACTGGCGGCGCTTGTAGAGCTTTTGTATGTGAAATCTATATAAAAAAAATTTGACAAGCGCCATCACCGGCAAAAAAAAAGCCCTAAATTGTAAAAAATTTGTACAAATAATAATCCGCCATTGTTGTTGACATATATTTATTTGTTTACATATTGTGCAACAACCTAACCCTCAAATAATAAATATGTCAACAACAATGGCGGATTATTATTTCGAAAAAGACGCAAGGTGGTGTCGCGGGCTCTGCGTCAAGCCGCAAGCATTCTGCGTCTTCGTTTTAGAAAAGTCGCAAGTGCCTGCGTCAGTGCCGAGCGACTCACGACGCGAATGCGAATCATCCTTAAGTGAGACGGAACTGAGCCGAGACGACCATCGAACACAGCTAATATGAACAACATCGTCAGGATGGCTCAAAAAAAATTAAAACCAAATGCAGTACCAACTTTGTTTGGTGATGTTTTGATAGATTATTTGAGTAAAATCCACCAAAATAAAAGTAACGTGAGTAAGAATAAACATTGAATTTTAACTTATATTAAAGTTGTCTTGATAAAAAAATATTAATAGTTATTTTTTTTAGTACATGATGTTAGTTGGACTTCATTTGAATCACTAAAGCAGTTGTCAACAATAAACTTAGGTAAATCTTTTTCCAGACCATTGCTTGATGTAATTATAGATGAATATACCACTGACAACAAAAACAGTTTATTCAAGTTACCAAAGTCTAATAATACCAAATCTTTACCAAGCGATGAGCAGCAGATTGAATTGCCACTAGTAAACTTAGATGAGGATCATTTAGTATCAATTTTTACTCATAATATTTATCCTGATACTTTCAACAGTTTTTTATCAATTCTTGCTGATGAATTACAAGCAGAAATAATGAAAAAATATAATAAAGGAGTTATTAAATTTAATTTCATGCTTCAAAATCAACATCGTCTTTATCACCATGAAATTTAGAGTTTAAACTAGGAAGTAGAAAGCTTAAAGAAAATAAATATTAGTTTAGACTGTGAATTACGAGTTGAATGAGAAAAAAGGATACAGTCAGAAAGACAACGAGAAAAAATTAAAAACAAGTTTAACAAGTTTCTTAATGTATTCGAAAAATTGTCCATTTTTAAAAAACCTTTTGAGTTATTTTATTTACTTATTCATAGTATGCGACAGGCAAAAGCCTACTGAAGCCAAAAAAATATATTTTGTTGTCAGATAAAAAATTGTATTCGATTATTTTATTTTTATATTAAAAAAGAAAAAATTATATTTTTCGAGTAACTTTTGTTTCACTTTTTTACAACTATTTATATTAAACTGTCTGCTAACTTTGTCAATTTTTCAGAATATTTAATTAATTATTAATTGAAAAAAATTAAGTGTTAACTTCTTGTTATATACTGTTTCTGTTATAGACCAGATGTAAGCTATAAAGATGGTTTAAATAATGCGCGCCTAAAAGTCGGCCATGTTTGGTGCTTGTGCGACGACCTGATCCCAGCACCCGTATTCAGAGGATGTTCTCATTAGGGCTTTTTTTTCCGATGGCGGCGCTTGTGAAGCTTTTCTATGTAAAATCTATATAAAAAGTTCACAAGCGCCGCCATCGCTCTGAGCTCTGAGAATACCGCTCATCTCTTATTAATCTACAGACCTTGGTGCAGACTCTATCGTCTTCCTTGTCGTGTGCCTACTAAAACGACGCGCGCATGTGACACTCACACTATTATATCTAATTGTTAAATTTATTTGCATTGGTGCAAACAAAAATTTTTACATCAAATGTAGTAGTGTAAGTGAGCTTCCGACGTTCTCGGAGTGTCACATGCGCGTCGTTTTGGTAGGCACACGACAAGAGGTGTGTTCGTTCACTTTTCACACCGAGCGTATGCACGGAGCGTATGCAAGGAAGCGCTAGCGTTTTGCGGTCATTTGAAGAAACTGTAGTAACTAAAATTTACTATTTATTTATTGCTATTCGTTTTTTCCAGTTCTTTCGCTCTCTTTCATTATTATTAATTGGTAATTTGTTCTTGCGTCTGAGAAAAAATCATTAAATTAACAAAATAAACACAATGACTGAAAATAACGAATGTTCTAGTAAATTTTAGTTACTAAAGTTTCTTCAAATGACCGCAAAACTCTAGCGCTTCCTTGCATACGCTCCGTGCATACGCTCGGTGTGAATAGTGAACGAACACACCTATTGAAGACGGTATAAGCTGTGTTCGATGGTCGTCTCGGCTCAGTTCCGTCTCACTTAAGGCTTGTGGCCACTAGCATAGTTTTTCGAACAAGTTCTATGCCATAGCACTTGTGTCACTATATCTAACTAGAAATTTACTAGAAAATGGCCGCCGAGGACTATGTTGAAAAAATGCTGCATGCAGCATTTTCAGCATAGAACCGCTAACTTCACACTAGTTTTTTTTGATACAGCCAACATTAAAAAAATACAACAACAATGGTTAGCGTTGTTAATAAATTTCTTTGTTTATATTTACACATGTATAGTACATATATATAATGATTGACTGTCAAAATATCAATTTGTCAACAAATAAAAAAGGTTATATTTTTATTTATCTTTTATGTGTTTGTAAGCAAGTTGGTACAGCTGAAACAATTTCAAGAAACGATTCAAACGCCGCTCTATAGCCGTCATATGTGAACTTTTCCTTCCATAGCGCTATGGCATAGAACTTGGTCGAAAAACTTTGCTAGTGGCCACAAGCCTTTACGGCTCACTTATGGCGCTAGCGACGTACGGTTGTTTGAAGAACTACAAAGGCACAAAATCTCAATACAGGTGCCTATCTATATCATCACTGTATCAATGCCCCAATAAATATTGTTGATTGACGAAATGACGTTGTTGTTGTTGTTCGTTGTCGTTTCAAAATTTATTGTTATTTATTAAAACTTTAATTTTGTAATAACAAAATGAGTTCATAATATTATTTTGATTGTTTTCATCTATTTCCTATGTATGAAAGATAAAAATCTATTGTTCAATAGCACAGATAATAATTCCATCTCCAAAATTTGTATTTTCATTTTTATTTCTTTCATTCACTATTTGCTCTCACCTGAATTATATTTTCTAGATTCATTTTGATTATATATTTATCAACTCATTGTAATAGATTATTATGATGACACTGTTTGCATAAAGTAAATAAACAATATTTATTGAAGCATTGATACAGTGATGATATAGATAAGCACCTGTATTGAGATTTTGTGCCTTTGTAGTTCTTCAAACAACCGTACGTCGCTAGCGCCATAAGTGAGCCGCACCCGTATTCACAGGGCAAATTTTATACAATTTAGAGCTTTTTTTTGCCACTGATGGCGCTTATAAATTTTTTTTTATATAGATTTTACATATAAAAGCTCCACGAGCGTCACCGGTGGATGAAAAAAGCCCTAAATTGTAATGCCCTGTGAATACGGGTGCCGTAAGTGAGACGGAACTGAGCCGAGACGACCATCGAACGCAGCTATAATAAAACTGGAAGGTGAACATGCTTAGCCAATGCACGGAGTGTCGCCAGAGATAGCAATATATTGGTTGGCTTTCCCTCTCACTCACGCATGCGCACATTAAATCTTGTACAGCACCCGTATTCTCAGGGCAAATTTTATACAATTTAGGGCTTCTTTTTGCCACTGATGGCGCTTATAAAATTTTTTTTATATAGATTTTACATATAAAAGCTCCACAAGCGCCACCGGTGGATGAAAAAAGCCCTAAATTGTAATGCCCTGTGAATACGGGTGCAGTCAACGTCAAAACAAACTAGTACTACACGGTATAAAAGTTACATTATATTTCAGTAGTCTCAACCAATTATAGTTGACGTGACTGTACCGACAAGGACAACAGGCCAACCATTGAGTTTCTCTCTCGGCGACACGAAGTTCGGCTTCAGGATAATATAGTGTTGGGATGATGAGCCTGAAATTTTACGGCTAGGCGCTATGACGAAGAGTTTGAAGCAGCACAAAATTAATACAGGTGCCTATCTATATCATCACTGTAAATAAACAATATTTATTGGGGCAATCATACAGTGATGATATAGATAAGCACCTGTATTGAGATTTTGTGCCTTTGTAGTTCTTCTCAAACAACCGTACGTCGCTAGCGCCAAAGCGAGCCGTGAGACGGAACCGAGCCGAGACGAATCGAACATTGAAGCGTTATATTATGCCTCAGGCCGGCGGGATGGGTCTATTTGTGGGAAATTCACCTTAATTTGCTTTATTGTGTTTCATTTCATCTGCTGTTTTCAGACTATCCCCCGGCGGTTGGCTACCTCATGGATTATAATAGCTATCCAGGATAGCTATTCTCGACATAATTATCCCCTGTACCGGGGATAACATGAAAACGCTCGAAAGCGATATAGTCGTTTGATGGAAACCATTGAAAAGATACAAATAAAGCCATAAATTAAGGTGAATTTCCACAAAATAGTTATCCCTGTCGCCGGGGATAACTGAGGGGATAATTATGTCGAGAATAGCTATCCAGTTTTATTATATTTCAGTGGCCGTAAGTGAGACGGAACTGAGCCGAGACGACCATCGAACACAGCTATTGAGTGCTCTTGAGCCTTGACTTCACTAGTTTTATACGAATTGAAATTTTTGACAGTGTAACCGGTTAAGTCACTTGAATTTGTAGTTGTCACCAATAAGAAAATTAACTTAATTTTCGTTAATATGTTTTCTGCGTATCGTTATTTATCAGAATATGACAGGCACAAAAAATTAATTAATGATTATTTTCAAATTCGTGGAGGATCCGCACTACAGCTCAAACGAGACACGTAAGTAAAATTACTTTATTCAATAAGCAAAATAAATTACGTTTTTAGCAATTACTATCTTAGTCGTAACTGTTTTTTTTTAATCGGAAATTGAACATATTATAAATATATACGATATCATAGAGCTAAACAGCTTTTCGATGTTTTTCGAGGTCGAGAGATAAGTTCGACTACGACGTCATTAGAGAAAACCATAAGTTTTTGTGGGAAAACGATGATGATGTGCCGGAAACCTGGGAAGCCCGTTTGGCCAAAAAATACTACGACAAGCTGTTCAAAGAGTATTGCATTTGTGATTTGACACATTACAAATATAACAAGGTAATACCAAGATGAACATTTTTGTGAATTTTTTTACTAAATTATTTTTATGTCCAGGTGGCTTTGAGATGGCGTATTGAAAAAGAAGTTGTCATTGGAAAAGGACAATTTGAATGTGCCAATAAAAAATGTCCAATGAAAAATGATCTTAAATCTTGGGAAGTAAATTTTGGATATGATGAAAACGGTGAGAAGAAAAATGCGCTTGTCAAAATACGTTTATGTCCAGAATGTTCATCTAAATTAAATTATCACTCGAAAAAAAGGGAAGTTAAACGAAAAAAATCATTAAAACCGTTTAATACTGCGTCCGATATGATAAGTATTCCATCAAGTTCAAACAAAAATAAAAAAACTACTACAATAAAAGTTGAACAAGAAGGAAATGAATTGAAAATCGTTAATAATAATGGTGAAAAAAAATTAAAAGAACAAGACGCGACTGATATTTGGAAAGAAAAAATTGTGGAGAGTGTTGAAAAATCAAGAGAAGATGAATTTGAAGAGTATCTTGCTGATCTTTTCGTCTAGATTAAAGATTACTTCCGAATAATGAGTGGTGTTTTTTTTTTTTTTTCAATTCATTTTCATTTTATCAATTTTTGAAGATGACACCATCTCCATAAAATAAAAAATATTACATTTCATCCATGAATTGATGACTCGAAATTTTTTTCAACTTTTTATATAACTTCAATTACATTTAGAAAGTTATAAATGTGAAACTTTTATTAATAATTATCATTTTCAACGTTCTGAATAATTAAATAATTTTGATCTCAATTATTATTTAAGGTTGTTTTCAAATGAAATTCCCGTAATTTAATTTTCAATTTTTTTTTTTAATGTTTAAATGAAATAATTATTTATTTGGTGGAATTTTTTCGTAATTTTCCTCTGCGTCAAAATCCAGATAATTAGTGTCAAAGTTGACAACTTTAACACGCAAGCATAGGGAGTATAGGTACGTTTGCGCTTGTACTTTTAAAACTCTTAATTTAAATTTTGATTTTTTTCTACAGATTTGTACACTTTACAAATACGAAATCAATGAAAAAAAAATTATCCATTTCCTCAGTGCCATTTAAAAGATATTGGCTAATTACTTTTTAAATTTACGGGTTTCAGCCGGCTGAATTACATTGAAAATTTGGGGTAAGTTCCAATACCGTCGTTCGTTTTTATTCTTCTAGCTCTATCCTTCTCTCTATCTCTTCTGGCTCAATCTTCTATCTTTTCTTCTATCCTTCTCTTACAAGAAATGTACGGTTTTGGAACTTCCCCCTGAATGTTTATTGCTAGAGTAGTATTAGTGTCTGTAAATATAAGCCGGCAACACTCACACTACTTATGACGCATCAGTAAAGTGAAAAGATTTTAGGCATGAGGGGGTGCTATAATTTTTTTATTTAACATACGTTTGTAAGTACCCTTGTGAACCCAAAACGTCGCCCGGTCATGCGATTTAAAAACAACCTTAATTTCATTTATCGAGACATTATTTTTCTTTCAGGTAAGAATACTAATTATTCTGAAACTTAGGCAAAACCTAAGACAGGCAGAAGGAAAAAGCTTACAAAATGACGTTGTTAAATTAAATTGAATACTTCTTAATAACTTTAGAAATATACAATAAACATAAAAGTACTTGCAATGTTTTAACTAACTGTATGTATAATAAAAGTCCTCGAATTATATTATATCATATTATTATATTTATTAATATTTATTGATTCAATGAAGAATAACTATGAAGGGTGCGTTCGTCCACACGCTATTGCTTGCAAGACCAGTTATCACGAGATGTTATTAGACTTTTCAGGGATATCTAGGTAAAATCTAGTTGTTTCGAGGCATTCGCAGTTTTTTCTGAAAATTAAGGCTAGGCCTTTAACTTCTAGTCTCTTTTTTAGATGGAGGTAAAAATCTTGAATAGATGATAAATTTTGTTCTACGATAACGTCCACATTATCATTTTTTCAGGCTTAAAAAATTGCTAATATATATGAGCAAGTCCGCCAACTAAGGACGTCGATGTGGGCCTCACTCTCTTGTATCTTTCTGAAAATTAGTCAGTCACAAGACTGGATCAAGACGGTAAACTCCTGTTTTTTTTTTATGTCCTTAATTTCGTAGTTATTGTATGGGGAATTCCATCACATTCGTGTTTTTTTTTTTCAAATCGTTTTTTTTAAATTTTTACAACAAAATAAAAGTTGTCGCTAATAACCCTGGATGTTGATGCGACGTTAAATAAAAACATTAAAAAAAAAAAAAAAAAAAGTTCAATCAATAGTATTTTTTTACGTGAATTTTTCGCAGCTTTTTATAGAAAATATTAGTTTTTTTGTATATTCATAAAAAAACTTTAAAATTAGAATTCAAAATGTGAAATGCTGTTTTTGTGGGCTTGCCCATATATTGATTTTTTCAAAAATATTATTTTTGAAAGGCTAAGAAAATTTCACTTGATTGATAAAAAAATTCAGGATGGGATCTCCGTAAAATCGGTCAAAATCAATAAAAAGGTTAAAAAAAATGAAATAAAAAATTGTTTTTTCTCACTTTTTTTTACTTTAATGAATTAATCTCATCGCATAACGATTGAAAATAGGCCCAATCGATTTGTGATTACTTGCTTCATACGTATTGCTTACCCCATACGTATTACTTGCCTCATACGAATTACTTGCCTTATCCGTATTACTTTTTTTTGCACGAAATAAAATTTATTTTAAAAATATCAGGAAAACAGAAAGGACAGGAGGTAAACCAGAAATTGAATAAAATACCTTTCGTAATAATTCGTATCAATTCCTCGATGTTTATTTAATTTTTTAGATTAAGCTTTTAAGAAATACTTTTTTAGAATTTGTTTTCCAGTTTATTGTATAAGGCTGAATGTCAAAATATTGAAAAAAAATTCCCTCTCACAGATTTTAATCAAAGTAGGCTTATTTTTTAAGTGAAATAAAGATCCATTTTATCAAATTTTTTTTGTAATTTTCTATCACGATTTAAGCGAGATACCCGAGTGGAAATTGAAATCAAGTCTTGATCAAAACTTGATCAGGCAACAGTGATTTCAAATCCATTCTTGATCAAGATGCTTGATCAAAACTTGTTCAAGAACGTAACTCCAAACGTGATCAAGCATCTTGATTAAATCTTGATCATGTTTACTTGATCAATATTTGATCAGGATGCTTGATCAAAACTTGATGATGTTTACTTGATCAAAAAACAAAAATTATATTATTATTTTTAATTATTACATTTTTTTCTAATTACCCAGTGAAGAAAGAAAAAGAGAATTAAAGAGACAATTTTTTTTGTTTATTTTTTTAACAAGCGCACCTACCGGGATTCGAACCGACGAAGTTCAGATTGTACGTACTATAAGGGAAACGCGTTGGACCGCTCGGCGACGGAGGGAATCGTGATCTTAAAAAAAATACAAGTACAGAAATATATATTAATTGATCAAGGGCTCGTTTTTTCGTCTAACATTACAGTTAACTAAGGTTTAAACTCTAGTTAACTAACTAAGGATTTGGTTACCGACTGCGTTTTTTATATGCTTTAGTATTGAAAATATCAATCGATAAGTAGTTAATCCTTAGTTAGTTAAAGTTATTAGTTGTTAGTTAATGCTCAGTTAACTGTAATGTTGGACGAAAAAACCGGCCCCAAGAATATTCGTGATCGTAGAATAATAAATATTCGTGTCATCTGGCGGGAAAACCTGCTGTACACTACAGTAATTTCTGGCATAAAGTATACCATTAACTCGAGACTTCCAAAAATTCCGGTAGACTACAGTAAAAAATTTAGATGAAATATAATAATAATCATTATAATAAGTGGGAATTAGTTGCTTTAATGACGTTAGCTATGATTTTTACGATACCACTACAGTAATATTTGGTGCGGATTTCTCTCCGTGTAGTATTCAATATCGCATCAATGGTGCGCGCCCCATATATTGTTGGGTTAATATGGTTAATATTTAATAATGATGCTTTAAGCTGTGTTTCCTTTTGCTAGTATTTTCATATTGTTTCAAAAGAAAAATCTGAGATATTTAAAAAGAAAAATTCAATCGATGTTTTATTATTATAGAATAAATAATAAATTAATTAGTCGACGTATAAAAAAAAAATCTATTATCAAGAGACTCGGTGGAGTCTCGCCTCAATTTTTAAAAAGCGAGACTCTTTACCGGGTATAAGTATTTTATAAGTATTTTAAGTCAGTGGTCCGTGACGTCGTCGTTTTTAATTTATCAAATGTCGTTCTAATTATTTGTTAAAAAAAAAAAATAAAAGTAGTTTCATTATGTATATCGATGGCTCTCTTTCCAATGAGCCTACTCTCGATTTTTTCCAACAAATAATAAAAAAGATATAAGAGTCAGTAAAAGCCAGGTATTAAATCTTACTAAAAAATAAATTTTCAAGCTGAAATGTCTAATTTCTTCGGATACGTTGCGCATACCCCGCGCCTATCCCTACTCCTGAATTTTTTTTTACATGCATATATGCGTGTGTATGCAGCCGCATGTGTTAGTTATTTATCATTGATGGTATAGCAAAATTTGTTTCTTTTTCCTTTTATTCAAAGCGTACATATATAGTATATATACACGTTTAAATTTTTATATTCCAGAAAACTAGTACTCGATTATTATTTATTATTTATTATGGTATTCACGGTCAATTTAAAGTAGACGAATTACAAATATAATTTATTATTTTAATTTAAACAAAATAAGTGAAAAACATAAATTTACCATCAATGTCGCCAAAAAGCCTCAATTTTTAAATACCTGTCATACCATTAATAATCAAAAGACGTAAAATGTCCAAAAGAATGTCAAAATTTTGAAGTATAAAGTTGAATAATTTGCTGGATGAAAAAAAAATTTAAAAAAAAATTAGGCGCTGCAGTTTTTATTATTATATTATTATTATACCATGTATCGAAATAGCGCCTAATGTTTTTTCAAATTTTGTTTTCATCCAGCAAATTATTCAACTTTATACTTCAAAATTTTGACATTCTTTTGGATATTTTACGTCTTTTGATTATTGAAGGTATAATGAATAGACTGCAGGTATTTAAAAATTGAGGCTTTTTGGCGACATTAATTGTAAATTTATGTTTTGTTTTTATAATTAAAACTTTACAAAAAGATGTGATATCATAACAAAAAAAAAAACCGAGTTTTTTCTACAAAAAGAAGCGTCAGGTATTCGAAATCTTTTAGCTGTTTATTTTTTTTGTACAAAAAGATGTGGTACCAAAAAAGTCAAGAATTAAATATATTTTAAATGCATATAATTCAGTCTTGACTATTGACAAAATTTTAAACTTGACCCCACTTTTTTTTCACAATTTAAATATCATATTTATATAGATATATGTTGAACCAGGTGGGACTGTTTTAAAATGTTATAAAATGTTTTGAAATGGTTCAGAATATCCTCACTAGTATGAATCTTACTTCTTTTACCTTATGTTTCCCTTATTATTTTATTAATTTATATGAAATTTTTAAGAAATATGGAACATTTGTATTAGGAATATAGCACTAGCAAAAAGGTTTCTCATATTTTATGAATCTTAGTTCTTTTAGCTCACGTTTCCCTGATTATTTTATATATTCTCTGAAAATTTTAAAGAAAAATTAATGACTTGTATTACACGGAGAAAAAAATACTGTAGATATTACAGCATAAAAAGTTTATTTTACACGGAGAAAAAAAAACGACAAATATTGTTGAGAAAACAGGACAAAAATTGTCGTGCCGCACAACAAAGTAGAGGCGAAGTTGAAACTCTATAATATTAGTTCTGCCGGTAGTACAGTTTTTGTTCATCTGGCAGAGTAATAATTACAGTGCTGTTTAACAAAATTTGTCATGCTCCAAACAAAAATTAATAGACATACAACAAAATTTGTTATGCTCCAAACAAAAACTGTACATACAACATTTTTTAAATTTAGTTTAATAATTTTTATTATTCCACATAACAAAAATTCTAAAACCATATTAAATTTTTTTTTTTTTTTTTTCATTATCATTATGATAATTAAAAAGAAGAAGGAAAACAATTAAGGAACAAATTAATTCAAATTAATGCTTTGATTTATTTTTCATATTCATAATTATTAAAGATTAAAATAAAAAATCTCTGCATTAAAATGACAGATGCAGGTTATGTTTGTCATTTTCATATAATTTCATACTTTATTGTTGATGTGATTTGTTAAATATCAAGTTTGGTTATTTATCTAGTTGCTCACAAATATTTTAGTTTATAATTCAATGATTAAAATGTTATTAAAACTTGACATCTTGGGATTAATTAATTTATTTTCAAAACGTCAGTCACACCAAAGCTGATCTCAACTTAGCCTGACTTAGAAAATTCCACACGATGCCATGTAGATATACCGAGGCACACGAACAAGACCGAGTCTTACCGATAACACCCGAAAATCAAATTGTTGTGCAGCACTGTAATATTTGTCTTGAAACTGGACAATATTTATTGAGCAGCCGAACAAATATTATTAAGCAACACAACAAATATTATTGGATGGTAAAAATTGTTGTGCAGCTAAATAAAATTTGTTCAACGATACAATAAAATTTGTTGTAGCACAACAAATTTTGTTCAACGATAGAACAATTTTTGTTGCAGCACAACAAAAAGCGACAGGATAGGATTTCGCCTCTAGTTTGTTGTGCTCTCACAACAATTTTTGTGGTTTTTTTTTCTCAGTGTACATTTTTTTTCTGTAGTTTTAGGTATGATACCGAAAAAATGTAAAATTTACATTTATAATAATAAATGACATCTTGATGTCCTAATGCCGATGAAAAATGTAAAATTTACAGAGAACAAAAGGTTAAATTCATGTTCCGACGCGTTCAAGTTCTGTTACTCCGAAAAAATGTAAAATTTACATTTTTTATATGTGAAGTTTGTGTTACTCTGATAATATGTAAAAATTACAGTTTTTAAATGTTCAAAAAGCAAAATATAATCGAGACAATAGCACGTGATGTTTTTTCTTTTTTATTTTGTTTTTTTTTTTTTCTGTAAGACTACTGGCACCGGCCTAGAATCGAACCCCTACACCCTAAACGCTACCTAATTCTACGTATTCCTAACACCGTGCTTTAACCGACTTAACCACGAACGCAACTTGACAAGACAACAATTTTTATTTTACTTGGATGATCATCATGCTTAAAGATTACATATATAGCTTTTATATTGTAATAAATTGAGATAATTATAGCAAATGCCTTAGTACTTCATAAATATGACAATACAATGTATTTAGTTTCATCATTATCTTATTATGAATTAATGTTGTCAAAAAATTGTGTTTCAAGGAAATAATTCCTTAGTCACATTAATTCCTTAGCTACATCTTTTCTTTAGCTACTGCTTTTCCTTGGACATTTTTTATTTATTTTATAAATAAAATACATGTAAATTTATTTTGAAAAAATACAAATGTCCAAGGAAAAGCAGTAGCTAAGTAAAAGATGTAGCTAAGGAATTAATGCGACTAAGGAATTAATGTTGTCAAAAAATTGTGTTTCAAGGAAATAATTCCTTAGTCACATTAATCCAGCTTATTTTTCTAGCTACTGCTTTTCCTTGGACATTTTTATTTATTTTATAAATAAAATACATGTAAATTTATTTTAAAAATACAAATGTCCAAGGAAAAGCAGTAGCTAAAAGATGTAGATGGAAAATGTGACAAGGAATTAATGTTGTCAAAGAATTGTGTTTCAGAAAAATTCCTTAGTCACATTAATTCCTTAGTACATCTTTCCTTAGCTACTGCTTTTCCTTGGACATTTTTATTTATTTAATAAAAAAAATAAATTTATTTTGAAAAAATACAAATGTCCAAGGAAAAGCAGTAGCTAAGTAAAAGATGTAGCTAAGGAATTAATGCGACTAAGGAATTAATGTTGTCAAAAAATTGTGTTTCAAGGAAATAATTCCTTAGTCACATTAATTCCTTAGCTACATCTTTTCCTTAGCTACTGCTTTTCCTTGGAGATTTTTTATTTATTTTATAAATAAAATACATGTAAATTTATTTTGAAAAAATACAAATGTCCAAGGAAAAGCAGTAGCTAAGGAAAAGATGTAGCTAAGGAATTAATGCGACTAAGGAATTAATGTTGCCAAAAAATTGTGTTTCAAGGAAATAATTCCTTAGCTACATCTTTTCCTTAGCTACTGCTTTTCCTTGGACATTTGTATTTTTAAAAAACAAATTTACATGTATTTTATTTATAAAATAAATGAAAGTGTCCAGGGAAAAGCAGTAGCTAAGGAAAAAATGTAGCTAAGGAATTGAGGTGGCCAAAGAATTATGTTTGAAAGAAATAATGTTGCTCGAAATATAACTTTTTGGCAACCTCAATTCTTTAGCTACATCATTCCCTTAGCTACATCTTTTCCTTGGGATTTTTTCCCATTTATTTAAATATTAAAATATCATTATTGTAAATGCTTTATGTTTTCATTGCACTTAAAAATTTCCAGTCGTATCATGTGTCTTCATCATCCTTCTTGTATACTTTACATTTTTTTTCATTAATTTTTTTTTTATTTTTTTTACCACCAAAAACTGTAAAATCTACACTACGAGTACGTTATTCTAGAATAATAAAATTTACACCGTAATCTATTGTCAAGTATACTATTAAATATTTATCGAAAAAATGTAAATTCTTTTCTTGATTTTGTTAACCCGATTTCGGGGAAAAGAAGCTAAGTATACACAAAAAATGTGTTACTTTTACAACAAATAAATGTAAAATTCCGTTTAATGTTTCAACAACGTAAAAATTACAGTTTTTAACGTTGCTCTTTACATTGTTTCGGAAGTAAATCTTTGAATGTTTTCATAACAAATTTGATTTGTTAAATTCACAGCGAAAAACTGTAATTCTTAACGAGAACTAATGAATATTCTAGTTTACAGTTTTGTCATGCAAAATATACGATATTTCCAGTATTTTTTACAACATATCGATATTGTACCAAAAATTACAGACAAAACTGTAATATCTACAGTATTTTTTTCTCCGTGTAGGAATATAGAACTAGCAAAGAGGTATTCTATGTTTTATAAATCTTACTTCTTTTACCTTATGATTTTCTAATTATTTTATTTATTTATATGAAAGTTTTTAAAAAAAATAAAAGATTTGTATTAGAAACATAGAATCAGCAAAGAAATATCTGATATTTTATAAATCTTACTTTCTTTAGCTTTCGTTTTCCTTATTATTTTATTAATTTATATGGAAGTTTGACAAAAATTAAAGATTTGTATTAGGAACATAGAACTAGTAAAGAAGTATTTTATGTTTAATAAATCTTACTTTTTTAACAGTAGTGTATCAAGGAGAGTTGTAGATCAGAGGGTGGTCGAAAAAATTTCAAACTCAGTTTTTTCAAAAACCACGTGTTGAAAAAACCTGAAAGTTTGACTGTATATGTGTTTTGTCATCCTAAAGAGGCTCCAACTCTTGGTTATTTAGAATTTAGGAATTTTTTTTAAAAACAATAATTTTGAAAAATTTTCAAACCCGGTTTTTTCAAAAACTACTGGTTGGAAAATTTTGAAAATTTGACTGTATATGTGTTTAGTCATCCTCAAGAGGCTCCGACTCTTGGTTTAATGACATTTGAAAATTTTTTTTAAGAACGATAATTTTGAAAAATTTTCAAACTCAGTTTTTTCAAAAACTACTGGTTGGAAAATTCTTAAAATCAACAATATTTCCACCCCGAGATAAGGCAGAATCAGGTTTCATGTCATTTTAACTCTTCTTCAAATATAATTATTATCATCTAGACAAAAAAAAAAAAAAATTATAATATAAAACTGACATCCCTGGTGAAAATAATTTTGTCAAATTTTGTCAAATTTAGTCAAAATTTAGCAAATTTAGTCAAAATTTAACAAATTTTGAGAGGAAATTGGGACTCCTCAATTTACGGACAATCTAATTTTGTCAAATTTTGTCAAATTTTGGCAAAATTTGACAAATTTTGCTAAAATTATTTGAATTGAAAAAAAAAAAAACCTAGTTATGTTGTCTGCATAATCATATTATGTACCCAATTTCCGACAGTTATATATCATTTTCATAAGTTTAACACATCATCTATAGAAATCTGTCTATCTGTTCAATATTACCATATGAGTGATGGATATATGGATATATGATTTTCTCTATATACTAACAGAACATTACATGCCTGCATGCGAGAAACATTCATCAATATATTATTTTCTATTTTGTTCTAATTAATTAATATCATCAGTAGCAAAGAATGTAACAATTCGACGATATCTTCCGGTTTATAGATAAATTTTAAAAAATTATCAAATTCATATAGTTTCTTCTAAATTAACGGTTTAAAAAAAATTTGGCAAAGTTTGAGAAAATTTGTCTAATTTTGACAAATTTTGTCAAATGTATTCAAAATTTTTCAAAAAAAAATGAGTTATTATAATTGACAAAGTTTGTCAAATATTGACAAAATTTGACAAAGTTTGGCAATATTTATCAAAAAAAAAAAATTATTATAATTTACAAAATTTGTCAAATATTGCTAAAATTTGACAAAAAAAATTTGACAAAATTTGACAAATTTTTTCAAATGTTTTCAAAATTTATCAAAAAAAAAAATTTATTAAGATTGACAAAATTTGACAAAATTTGTCAACATTAGACAAATTTTGACAAATTTTGTCAAATGTTTCCAAAATTTATCAAAAGAAAAAGTTTATTAAAATTGACAAAATTTGACAAAAAAAATTTGACAAAATTTGTCAAAATTAGTTGAATTTTGTCAAAATTTGCCAATGTTTGCCAAAAATTGAAGATTTTGGCAAATTTTGTCAAAATCATTTTCACCAGGGATACACCAAGACTAAGCGACTTTCAGAAAATTGTAAATTACTGAAAGACTTGAGAAGATGTTTACTATGTTGTGACAAAAATTCAAAGAAGTAGGGGGGTTATAAGAGTTCTGGACCACGGAAAACCGCGAGATTGTGGGTGGGATGGGTGGGTGGTATTTAAACAAATTTGGGGTAGAAAGTAAGAGAAGAGAATGAGAGAGGGGAATAAGAGAGGGGAATATGAGTGGGGAGTCTTTTCGAATTTCGGCCATTTTTATTTTTTTTTTTTTTAAATTTGTGAGAAAAAAAAAAAGTGTTTCGAAGGAGATTTGAACTCACGGACTTCGGATTTAAAATCGAGCGCGCTATCCCCAAGACCACGGCTCAATCTTATTGGATGTTGGAAGTAGAAGGTGAGTGATACTGGAAAATTCGAAAATTTGTTGTAAATGGAAAAATTTGTTTATAATAATTGTTTTTTTATTTATTTATCAATTTTTTTTTCTTTTTTTTTATTATATAACTAACCGATTTTCAAGTTCTAAGCCAGTTATAAAATGAGCGTTGATTTGTTTGGTCGTTATTTGGTTGGGGCTGCTGATAGATCTAGATCAGGGCCTCCTGGAATTGGCTTTAATTTAGATGAATATAATAATTTCGATATTAGCAACCGGCGAATATGCAATGTTGCAACACCTCAAGATGAGAAGGATGTTGTAACTTTAAAATTATTCAATGAAATGAAAAAAAGTGTTGAATTGAATTATGAAAAATTGGGTGATATAATTGGAATTTTAATGGCTGAAAATGTTAAAATAAAAGAGCAATTAGATGTTTTACAATCTGCCATTAAGAATGCTAAAAAAAATATATAATTTTTTTTCTACTTTTGCTGTAAAATAGAAATAATATTAGAAAAAAAAAGTGGGAGTAGTGAATTAAAGAGGGGAAGAAATTTGTTGAAAATCAAGCCTTGAAAAATATTTTTAGTTAGCTCCAAAGCCTTCAGTGAAAAAGGTATACAATAAATTTGAGTTGAAAAATAAAATAAAATAAAATGTCTGCATTCATCGACTTCCAAGGATTTCAAGAAGAGCAAGGGTTATTTGTGCTGAAAGAACTAGCTATTCAACCATTAAGTTCAAGATTGACTCCAATATCTAAAATATTTAAACCACCTTGTGATAGATCACATTTGAGTGAAACTTATCAAGAAACGGTATCAAAATGTGAAATGAATCATCATGGTATGTCGTGGGAACAAGGTTGTGAAGAATATAACGACATTTCACCAATTTTAAATCAATCAATAAATGGAAAATTTGAATATTTATTTGTAAAAGGAGAAGAGAAAAAGAAATGGTTAAAATTTGTTTTACGTGAAATTCAAACAACAATTTTCAATTTGGATGATTTAAATTGTCCAGACATAAAAACTCTGGAAGAACAACATCCAGCTATAAGACACTCAAGGATTCACATTAATTGTTCAACTTACAAATGTTCAGTTGAAAATGTTCAACGTTTTCGATCATGGTATATTAAAACCTTTTCAACCAGACCAAGTTTAAATAAATCGATTATCCATTATTGTGCTGTTGAAAATATAAATGATTTGGCTAAGACAGAAATTAGTTCACTTACAATCATGGCAATAATAAAATTTGCGCCAAATCAAATAGATCAAATCTGGGATAAATTATCAGAGAAACAACAAATGAATAAAACAATTTTAGGACTAAGAAAATGTAAGCAGCATCCTTTACAAAATGATTATGAAGATGAAATTGGTCTTTTTTTACAAGTACCAGTAAAAGATTGTGTAAAATGTAAAGAATCAAGTTCAAATGAAAATTGTAATATGTAAAATAAAATATAAATATAAAATAAATTACATAAATAAATTGATAAATAAATAATTTTCTCTTGTTTTTTTTTCAAACCCAAAAAAAAAAAAAAAAAAATTTCCTGTAATTTTTTTTTTTGTTATAATTTTCTCGGAAAAAATATAAAGCATTTTTACCGTCAAAAAAATTTAATCTATTTTCCTCAAAATTTATAATGCTCCAAAAACATGCTGTGAGTTACATACTGCGAATTCACAGTTTGCAAACATTGGGGTTAAATAGAGCATCCAGTTGACAAAGAAAATTTTTCTTTTTCCCAATTTTTAATCTTATTTCCCTGAAGAAATTTATTTCTTCTTTTTGCTACATATTTTTCTTTATTTTTCAATGTGGGAAATATTTAACCGAGCAACATCTGGAGCAAAAGCCATCATTTAAACTATAACACAAGTCACATTTCTCATAATATTTTTCACAGACAAATAATCCATTTCTCAGATATTTTTTTCTATAGAAATTCCTACTCTTTTAAAATTTAAACAATAAGCAAAATAAAAATTATCATATTTTTTCTGGGGGGAGAAGATCTTTGTGCTCCTATAAATGCCCATGTTTTCCTCAACATTATCATCAGTTCCTCAGAGCAGCATCAAGTAACAACTAACTCACCAACAAGAAAAATTAAGCTGTAAGTTTCTTTACTTCATATTTATTATTATTAATAAAAATATATAAACAATTATTTAATTACATATACAACTTAACACACACATACTAATTTATTTTAATAAATTTTTTTTTTGTTTAGAAATTTTTAAAATGGTATTTGCAAAAACTAAACAACTTCAAAAAGCTAAGGAACGTAAAGCAATCAAAGATTTATCAAAAAATGTAGCATATAAAATAACCAAACTGCTCAAGTTTTCTGCGGGAAAATATGGAGCAGCAGCTACGGTTGAAATTGATAATTCATGTTATCTATATCTACCAAAAAGATTCGCTGACCTTTTCGACAAGGATGAGCAAGAATATTCCGAGCTACAAAACGCTATAAAAGAGGGAAGTTTAATCATGACTCTTGATGGTGAAAATAATAGAAATATTAAATTTGACAATTGTTTAATAAAAGACAATGATTTTGTTGATGAAATGATGATTGGGGAAATAAATATATAAAACAAAAAATAAACCTTTTTTTCTATTTATTTATTACATTAATTTTTTTGTTTACATTATTTATTTTATTTTATTATTTTTCATTCTTAAATTTGAACTTAATTTTTATTATTTTAACTTAATTTATGTACAATGCCACTGATTGGTTTATATTCAATTATATTATCATGTAAAATTAAACAATAAGCGGCAGTTCCTTGTGGAAAATTGTTTTTAGATTCAAATTCTAAACGTACATCTACAGCACCAGCTTTTAAACGTTCATTTTGTTTACTACAATCAATTGCAATTAATGGTGATTGATGGATGAAAGAATTTTTTGATATCAAATCTATTTTAGCTCCATAATAAGACTCAGAAAAATTAGCATACATATCATACAATAATGAAAATTGATTTTTCGAAATGTCAAGATTTAAATTTCCATATGGAAAAATTTGTGAGTTAAGATATAATTTAACATTTGTTATATTACAATGATCAAATCTTGCTGCATCTGCATGCCATACATTTTTTCTATTTGTTTGAAAAGCAAGAATAACATAGCGAGGTTTTTCCAGTTGAGTTGATGTCTTCACCGTCCAAATATGATGATTTGTTGTTGGTGGATACTCATAGAGTTCCCAGGTCCTGAACCCAATAGAAATGACTGGATCTTTTTGTATATATTTCATCATTTCCATTTTATTTCTATTTGATAGTGTTACATATGGCACTAACCATTCAACTTTTGTAATTTTTAAATCAAATTTAACTTCTTCTTGAAAAGTTGCATTATCTCTCACGATTGAATTTAAATCAGAGCGAGATCGTACCAGAATAATTTCATGTTTAGCGTTAACAATGATTTTTTGATAGTCTTCAGCAAAGCCAAAAAACATTTTCAATGGTATGCATAAATCAAAATATCCATTTTCATCTGTTAACATCATCTGCTCAAGTCCATTTAACCATCCAGCATTTTCATTATTCTCTCTCGAATTAATTGATAAATAATTTTTTATCGTTGTTGTAATCCCAACATTTTTGGATTTATCAACTAAAACCCTATTTAACTCATAACGCATTTCTTCATAAAAAACCCATTGCATTATTAACTAGTGAAATACCAATTGGTACATCATTATTTTCTTCTTTACATAATTTTCCACTTATATGAATGTAGCTCTTACATGGCAAAATGAATAAATCTTGGTTTTGTATTGATATTCTAATTTCATCACTATTCTCAAAGCTTGATGATCCAAATGTTTGATGTGCATGCAGCCCATAGCTGGATATATCATTGTTGAAATGAACTGGTGCGTTGATATCAAGTATATCACCCATTTTGACGTGCAAAACAATTGAGGCAAGTTATATTTACCCAATTGAAGTTCCAAGTCCAGAATTTTTTACTTTGAACCCTAGACTTTTTAGGTATGTTATATTCTGAGTTGTTAATCTCTTCACTGCTCGATTGAGACTGGTTGGTGATGTCCATGATTTGCTGTTTTTATATGAAAATCCTCTCTTTATTGTGCGAGAATTAAACTCAATCCCCATCACTATGATTTAACATGTAGAGTGATTGTAATTGTTTCACCACGAAAATTAACAGCTCGACCTGCTTGATCAACAATTCTCAGTTGTATGTAATCTATTGACTTCACTGTAACTGGTAAATAAATAAGAGAAGTTGGTACTTCTATTATTTTATAACCAGGTGGTACAGCAGGAAAAAAACTGTGTATTGTATGTCCTCTTTGGTTGTTGCAATAAGCTCCAGTTGTTATATTACACTCTATACGCAAACTATTGACTTGAATTATATTTACTGGTAGATCTGACTCATGTGTTTTACCAGCTTCTAATAATTTTGATGTGAATCCAAGTAAAGGTCCCAGTGATCTTGCTCCAGTGAAATCAATTATTTTATCGCTTTGGATATATGTATGCAAAGTATTATTGTTGCAGCTTAACTTGATAGAATGTATTTTCAAGCTTTGAATAAGATCATCTATTTCGTAGCTGCCAGTTGGTATTGTAATTGATTCAGAATGACCATTAGCCTCAATAAATTTAATTTGATTATTATGGTTATCAATATTTGGTATTGAATTAAATGTTAAAAAAGAAATAAGTGCTAATGAATAATGTTTTCCTCTTGTTAACTGAATTGGAGGAAAATATTGAGTTTCAAGCACTGATGATGTACCACTTAATGTTAAAGTAAATGTATCGTGCATGTTAAAAGTTCATTAAAGACTGATGTTGAATTATTAGATTCAAGTCTTTTATAGTTTTTCAGCAAGGAATGCAAGACATAAATGGCCACAATTGAATGTATTCCAATCTTGATATCGTTCATGGTTGAAATTGATGCTACCAACATCAAGGTAACTGACAAGATCTTTTGGTGGTTGTAAATTACCAAAACTATCAAAATATATTGCTAAATTGTTGTTGAGTTTTTTATATGCAAGCCAATGTGTTCCAGGATTTTGTTTATCATCTAAATTAACAACTCCTGATTCTCGTCTCCAAGAACCATCTCGAGGCATATCATTCCGCATGAAAACACCACGAAAATTTTTTATTTTTAATTGATTAGCAAATTTGATAATATTACCGTCAGTCAAGGCTCTCGGTGGTAGCATCACATCTAGTTTTTTGGAGTTAAATAGAATCCCATTCCGCTTTTAAATGGTGCTAAATGAAGTCGTTTCCCAATAGCAATTGATTCCATTTGTTTATTATGTCTTACAGTTTCTTGTAATTGATTTTTACTTGATTTTACTGCATTAATTGCCTTAACAACACCTGATGCTCCATCAACTAGTCCACCTAATGCTGTTATGGCTGAAAGTATTGGAATTAATAGTGGTAATGCACCACCACTTATACTTTTAGCAACTGGTACCACTCTTGGCATCAAGACAGCAGATCTACTACTAACATTTTTAATAGCTCCTCTTGCTCCTTTTAATGCTGCTTTAATTGCTATTGATGGAACATTGGATCCCTTACTTGCTTCTTTAGCAGCTTGTACAATTTTCATAAATGATACTTTTTTCTTGAGGTTTTTTCTTTTATTTTTCTTGCTCTTCTTGCTTTTTTTCTTTTCACCAGAATTATTTCTATTTTTTATCAGTTTTTTAATTTTTTTTAATTTTCCACCAGTTGTTTTTCGTTTTTTAAATATCGTCAGCTAGGTTCCTGGCTTTAATATCTTTCTGATTTTTCGAATATGCGATATCGTGATTTTTACAAGCTTCGTCTAGAGGATTTATTCCTCGATCTCCTCTTGCCAAACGTTTCTCTAGCTTAGTTCCAGGTCCACAAAAAGAATATCCAGGTAGATGTAACTCGATAGGTAGTTTATTAATAATTTTATTTAATATTCCTTTTCCAAAACGTTTTTTATTTTTCTTATTATTTTTATTATTTGTATGCTCTATCATGGTTGATGATTGACTGATTTTTTCTATATAAAACAGTTGACTTTATATTTTTTTAATTAGTGTTGATCAAGATGGAGTACAAGAAGCAAGCTCTCAAATTACCAGTGATAAACTTTGATATAATTACAGCAAAAAGTGGTGAGGGTTTATTTCAGAAAAGACATGGAGACTTATTGCCAAATACGATACGTTGTGCTATAATTGGTGGAAGTAATTGTGGTAAAACCAACGCACTTATGAGTTTAATTGTTAATCCAAATGGTTTACGTTTTGCTAATATTTATATTTATAGTAAATCATTATACCAACCAAAATATCGATATTTAGAAAAACTTTGGAACCACTTGAAAATATAAATTATCATAAATTTTCAAGCAATGATCAAGTAATTCCTGTTGAAGAAGCAAAACCAAACTCATTGTTTATATTTGATGATGTTGCAACTGAAAATCAACAGCCAATAAGGGATTATTTTTCAATGGGACGTCATTGCAATGTTGATTCTTTTTATTTGTGTCAATCGTATGCTCGAATTCCAAAGCATTTGATTCGCGATAATATTAATTTCTTAGTTGTGTTCCCTTGTGATCAGCTAAATCTCAAACATATTCGGCAGGATCATGCAAATATTGATATGGAGTATAATAAATTTCTTCGGATATGTATCAAGTGTTGGGAAGAGAAATATTGTTTCCTATGTATTGACAAAGATCGCAATATAAATGATGGAAGATACAGAAAAAATTTTGATTGTTTTATAAATATAAATAACGATACAATCTGTCGAATCAACATGCCTCTCAAGAAGGAAGCATTGTCAAAAGAAGCGAAATTTCTTGAAGAAATAGAAAAAGTTAGAGATGTAATAAAGAAGAAGCATCAATTATTAAAATTAGGGAAAGAAAGCATATCTGAAACTGCTAACGAGTACTTAAAACCAGTCATCGGACCACTTGAGAATATAGCTGCTAAAATAACACCGATAATAAACAATAAAAAAAGCAAAATTAGTAAAGACAACACATATGATTCTGAGAGAGAAGAAGACAGTATCATTTCTGATAGAACGCATTCAAGTAATTCTGGAAATATAAACACAGAACAAAATCTCAGTTCTGATGAGGAAACAGAGGCTTTCCATGATACTATTGAAGATCTGCAACTGATAGAGCAAGAGGCTGATGAAACAGGTCTTAAAAATGATTTAACAACTCAATATTTAAATAAAATAGATACTTTACAATGGGATAAAGATTATGGGGTTAAAAGAAAAAACAGTGGAGAATATAAAATTGGAAATGCTGAATTACTATTCGAAAATAATAATATGATTGTTGCTGATGAAACGTATGAAATAACCCAAGGACTCGACCGCCATATCTTGATACTAATTTAATTATTCTCTGTGAACGTGTTGACTCTAACATTTTACCAAAACAAATATTAATTAATGATTTAAATAGATTTTTAGCAAAGAGTGATGTTGCCTTGGTACGTAATTCAGTATTTAAGTCAATATATGGTTTCAACCAAGCTCGTTGTTTGAATTTTAAAACTCTATATACTTTTTTAATTTTCATTCCCAGAGATACGTATGGTTTTAAATTCCTATAATGAATTACATACTTTTCTTTAGGATAAAGAGTTGCTAATAATTTTGGGCATTTACTTGTAGATAAAGGAGGTATTTGTCGTTCTGGTGCCAAAGGTAAATCCCTATGTTCATCATGAAGCTCTACTGGATAGTCTAGATCTATTTCCAAAATATAACCCCACTCAGCATCATCCCCAATAGATTGTAATGAATTTGAATCAAAGTTCTCAACCCACTGAAAATTACCTACTGGTAGTGTAGAAGCCATTGCATAACCATATAAATTGTTAACATCAAAGTACATTAAATATGAATCTCTAATATTTGGATTGTATTCTTTCACATACTTATTATTTGCAATGACATGACGATGTGAGCATTGTGATAAGCCACCTCTAATACCTCCCTCAATAAACAATAATTTATCAGCATCTAATAATAATTCCAACTCAATCTCTGTATATTTTAGCATCGCGTTAAAACTCAACCCTGGGAGTGTGTAATAATGAGCTGGATCTAAATCATAGGTTTTCAAACAAAAATATCTAAAATTTTCAAATATATCAGCTAAAAGAAGAACATCTGTACGGAGATATAAATCTGAGTATTCTCCCAGATTTTTTAATTTAAATACTCTCCATACATTGCAAGCATGAGCATAATCATCATCACTCACATGCTCTTCATTAAGTTGAGAATAAAAATCAAGTTTTGAGGGCAATTGTTCTTTATCAAATTTTTCCCAACAATCAATATAATCATATGGAAATATACCTTTTTTTGTTATTAATTTGAATTCTTCTAAATTGTTGCAATAACTACGACTTATACTTTTATCATTATCCTCTAATTCATTAGCGAGTGTACTTATTGAGCTAGCCATGAATTTATAAGAGTCTATAAAACGTAATTTAATTCTAGTACCTTTAACAGGTTTAGTGAAGCTTATGTAACTTTCCTTATTTAAAGCCAAAAGATCAATATCACCTGGAAATTGTTTTTTTAATGCTTTAATTAGAAAATGGCTATCATAATTACTGAGACCATGAAATACCACAGCTATTATGCAAGATGTCTGATAATTTAGGTTGCATCTGAAATAATAAATTTTTATTTCAGAATAAATAATTTAAAAAATAAAAAAAAAACGGAAAAAATCGGAGAAAAATTAAAAAATTTAAAAAAGTTAAAAAATTAATTAGAGTAATTATACATACGCAACATGAGCCGGCCCCCTATACACCCCGCTGAGATGACAGTGATCACGTGCCTTAATGTTTTCTGCTGTGAACAATTTTTTACATATATGGCACTTTGTTGCATTAAAAAATTGCAATTCTTCATCAAAAGTAAGATTCATCGGTTTGATATTTTCAAGTATATTATCAACATTGTGTGACAGCTCTTCAAGTTCCTTAATAAACCATTCAATGCAATTTTTGTCTCTTTTTAATTTAAATTTAGAGAGCGTATTATCATAAGAACATTTAACATAATATGCTACACTGCTTGGAATATGTTTTTGTTTAATTGTTTTTTTCAATGAATTATTAGAATTATCTGTTACTTTTTCTAATATACTTTCCAGGTCAGCATATACTACATAAGGCACTCGAAGCTGGTATTTGTAATTTGTAAACTTTAAAATATTGTTTTTTTCTGTTGGCATCACCATTGCATATTGGTTTTTTTCTCTACATGCAGGATTGTGAGAATCAATTGATTTTTGAGAATGGAAATATGATAAACAACGATCACATATAAATTTTTTACCATTATATGCTGAAACTTGTGCACTAATTAACCTAGGTTTTGGTGCATTGTAGGCTCATCAACCATACCGCCTTTTTTCTGCAAATGCTCTAATTTACATTTCCAAGTAGTCAACAATGTAACTGTTGCATCAGTCATTTTCTTTCTAGGTCCTGTGAGGCAACCTAATGATCTATTGTAACGTTTTATGTAATCTTGAATTTCACGAATGTTCTTTACAATTCCCAAAGCATTTGGGTTTTCTTTAAGCTGAGCATATGCCTGAGAGAATTTATTTTTCAGGTGAATCTGGTCTGCGAGTTGATCCATATTAAATATTATTTAACAAAAAATTTATCTGTAAAATAAAAAAACAAAAAAGATAAAAATATAATAAAATAATTTCTTAAAAATGCAAACAAGTTTTTCTATAAAATAATAGTTAAACTTAAATTATGAAAATTATTATTAATATTATTATAAAAACTTTAAATTCAAACTTACCTTTATATATAATAAAAAAATACAATTAACACTCTTGAAAATAATTGAGAAAAAAATTCATTAATTCATTTTCCTATTAGTCTATTCTACAATAATTTTTCTTTTCATTCTTCATATTATAAAATAGTAGCATCTCCTTATCCTTCTTATTCTTTAATGCACGTGTTTATTCTTATTATCTAATTTTATCTATTTATCCATAATTTCTTTATTCATTATTCTATATAAAATTTTTAAAATTAATTTTTGTTTTGTTTTTTTTTATTTTTAGAGAAATCCGGTAGAGAGAAAAATTACGAGGAGAAGGAATAAAAAGACCGAGCTGCTGAAGAGGAATCTTGATACGGGGCTGGACAGATCACTTGGGAGGAGACTGGAGATCAGTGCTGAAGTAAGTTACATTTTTTATTTGTTTATTTATTTTTTTTATTTTCCAATACTTTTCCCATAATATCCAATTGTTTATACTTATTCTAATTTTTTTGTTTTGTTTTTTCTTGTTTACAGCTTATAGAGCTCCAAATAATCAGCGATCAGTTGGACATGGACATCAGGGGTACCACTAGAGTGATTGAAAGTAAGTAATTTTTTTTTCCTTCTTTTTTTTTTTTTTTTTTCATATAACATTTTTTTAATTATTACATTTTTTCTTTGATTTATTTTGTTTCAGGAATGTTGGAAAGGGAGACTGGTGCTGCGAGGGCCCTGCCGGATATTCCATGCCCTCTGGATGACCCCATGGTCCATGATTCCGATGGTGAGGGACCATAGGATGGAGCAGGGGGGCAAATTCATTTGATTTTACTTTTTTTTTATTGTAATAATAATAATAATAATAATAATAATAAGATTTTTTAAATAAAAAAAAAAATAATCGTAAAAATATATATGTAATTGTGTTTTTTTTTTCTTTTTTACCATTTTTTTTTTAGAATTTAATTTATTTTTCCATTTTTTTTTTTTTTTTTTTTTTTTTCAATTATGTTACACGATCTTTGTATATTTTTTTTTTTGTTTTTCATTTGTTTATTGTTCAAGTCATTGGTTTTGTAGTTGTTGACTCATTGATTTAGATTTTTTATTATTTATTCATATATTTGTTCGGTTATTTATTTATGTATTTATTTATTGAATTATTCATAGTTTCTGGAGGTTAGGAAATTAAGGATAGAAATGAGATTTTTTTTTTGTTTTATTATTGTCATTTTTTTTTTTTTTATTTATTTAAACCATGCACATTTATATATATATACATTTATTTATGATTATCGAGAAATCTTTCAAACTGATTAAGGGTTGTGTTGGCATTACACATAGTTGGACCCCATTCATATTCTTCAACTTCTTCTGGGTAGAGAGCTTGCAGGTCCCTAAAAGTTCCATCCCTAGTGATTGGTGTTAATTTTGCCTCATATTGACACCAAGAAATTTCTATAACAAAAAAAGAAAAAAAAAAATCTTTTATTTATGAATAAAAAAATTTTTAAAAATTGTAAAAAACACAAAAAATTTTTACTTCTCTCAGTTTCTTTCAATATTCCTAACAACTTTAACTCTTCACGTATCGAAGAATTTTTTGTGTTATACTAGAAATAAATAATTAATTAAATATTTACACAAAACACTTCATTATTATTAATTATTAAAATTTTTTTATTACAAAATGCATGTAGTATTCTCGTTGGTGTTGCCAAGTCCAATCATGCACTTGGTTGTCCTTTTCAAGTTTAAGAAACTCAGCATAAACTTTTCTTGTCTCTAAATGAATCTGGGAACAATTTTTATCATTATTTAAATATATCATTTTTTAAAACAATAATCACTTAGTTAAAATTGAAAAGCAAACCTTTCTCAACAATAATTGTTTCGTCAAATATAATGGTTGAGCGTACAACCATTCTCGCTCTCTTTCCCTTTCGTAGGCACTCATTTCTTCTCTAAAATTTAACTCCATTATTAATATTCTTTTCAATTTGCAACTTCACTCACGAAACGATAAAACGAAAAGAAAAAATAAAAATGAAAATGAAAATGAAAATGAAAATGAAAAATCTATTTCACAAATCAGCAAACCTTGCGGCGGGAATTAATATTAATTTTTGCATGAAAGCAATACGCATGAGAAAAAATAAAAATAATATAAACATTTTTCATAATTAAACAATTTGCATTGGAACCATATGTTTAAAAGTTTATGAAAAATTACATTATATATTTTAAAAAAAATTTTATCAACTATTTAATTGTTAAATAAATAAATAAACAATTCTTCTTTTCAACAAATTTTCGAATTTTCCAGTATCACTCACCTTCTACTTCCAACATCCAATAAGATTGAGCCGTGGTTTTGGGGATAGCGCGCTCGATTTTAAATCCGAAGTCCGTGAGTTCAAATCTCCGTCGAAACACTTTTTTTTTTCTCACAAATTTAAAAAAAAAAAAAAATAAAAATGGCCGAAATTCGAAAAGACTCCCCACTCATATTCCCCTCTCTTATTCCCCTCTCTCATTCTCTTCTCTTACTTTCTACCCTAAATTTATTTAAATACCATCCCACCCACAATCTCGCGGTTTTCCGTGGTCCAGAACTCTTATAACCCCCCTACTCAAAGATACTGTGAAAGAAAGTCTGGCGCAAGACTATCAGTCGAAATAAATAATAAATATACTGTTTTCTTACCGAAAAAAGATGCTAAATATTATTTTTGTAATGGAAAAAAGTTTCTTGAATTAGAGGATGGTATTAAAAGAAAAGTTTTAACATTGCAATGTATTGGAGAAAATAATCAAGTTGTAATATTAGAAAATCGGCCTAAGCCACACGATATTCAATAAATAAACTACATTTCAAAAATTCATTTTGTTACCTGGGAAAAAATATTGTATGAATATTGTATGTTATAACATCATAACAAAAAAAAAACCTAGTTTTTTTTACAAAAAGAAGCGTCAAGTATTTGAAATCGTTTAGCTATTTTAGTGTTTTAATACGAAAAGATGTGGTACCAAAAAAAGTCAAGAATTCAATATATTTTTAATGCATATAATTAAGTCTTAACTGTTGACAAAATTTTGAACTTGACCCCACCTTTTTTTCCCAATTTAAATATCATTTATATATTATATATATTGAACCAGGTGGGGTCAAGTTTAAAATTTTGTCAACAGTTAAGACTTAAGGTTGCTTCCAAGTCCCATCGCCGTACTAATATTTATGCCACGAAGGGTACGTATATTAATAACGCTATTTTTTATTCCCGTGTCCTGAAATTTTTGTGGCGCCGCTGATGAAAAAACCAAGTTCTTTAGTAGTATGTGTGTGCGCGGCAACACACTAGCACACAAAGTTTACGTCGTACGCCAAAACCATGCTTGTGTTCATGTCAGTGTGCCGCGGATCTAGCAAAATTTAGAAGTTTAAAAGTTAAATATTTATTAAAAGAAAAAGAAGAAAAAATTGAAATAATTATCAAAATTTTGTCTTGTCCAGGGCTACAATCTGATAGTAAATGTACAGTTTTGAATCAACACAAAAAAAAGTTATTTGTAAAAACATGAGGTAACTCGTATACCTTGTGTGTTAAAGTTGTCAACTTTGACAGTAAATATCTCGAAAAAAGCAAACAAGAAAAAATTCAAAAAAATTCACAATATAGATAATTATTTCATTTAGAAAATAAGCCAAAAAAATCGAAAGTCTATCAATAATTCAGATATTCGGAATCAACCTTAATTATATGCATTAAAAATATATTGAATTCTTGACTTTTTTTGGTACCACATCTTTTTGTATTAAAACAATAAAATAGCTAAACGATTTCGGATACTTGACGCTTCTTTTTGTAAAAAAAACTAGGTTTTTTTTTTTGTTATGATATCACATCTTTCTGTAAAGTTTAAATAATAATATATTTTTTTTCATACGTTGACGAATCAATTTATTATTTATTCTCATGAAGTTTCATAAGGAGGTTGTGACGTCACATTGTGTACTAGCTTTTAGCATAGGCAGCTGTTGAAGCTCGCGGAATGGAGCAATCGGAGCAAGCCAGTGCATATTACCACCTATTTCCTAATAAAATGTAGGCCAAATGTCAACGATTTATTGATGTAACATCTGGAAAATCTAAATGTCGTATTTTTATCATTACAATCATCATCATCTTGATTTTTAGGACAGTTGAATGTCGAGTTCGGAGATAGTTGTAAATGAACTGTACTGAACAACGAACAAAAAAAATATATAAAATGAATATAAATTAATAATAAATAAATCAAGTTTAAATTAAAAAAAAAATGCTTATTTATACTTTGATTTAACATATATAATAAAGATGTTCTTTATTTATTCCGTACGTCTAAATCAACATATAATTTACCATTATTTTTTTAAATTAAGCTGGATTTCAATTTAATTTTTATTCATTTTATATATTTCTTTGTTTGTTTATAGTTATTATATAGATGCAATATGTATAAGAACTTAATACTAAAAAAGGCACCAAAAAAAAAAAAAAAAAATTAAGAAAACCAAATTTGATATTATTGATGACACGGCGAGACTCTCGCGAGAGTCTCGCGAGAAGTCTCGGACTAATGCTAGTATCGTCTCGGTCTCGTCTCGCCTGAAAAATTGTCAGTCTCGTCTCGGTCTCGTCTCGAGTTCGCGAGACGAGACGAGAAAGTGCCGAGACTGGTCTCGTCTCGTGTGCATCTCTAATATTTTATAATTGACCCGATAGTTTTACATGTTATTGCATACAATTGTATATAATTAAATGTGCAGTATTTATGTTATTAAATGAATAAATAAAACTATACAATTACCTACAATTATCTATGATTGTATATTACTGTACCTGATAAAATATGATTATATACAATTTCATATTATTATATGCGTAATATTGTATATAATCATACAATATTGAATGCGATAGTATAAAATATACTATAAAATATAATACGAACTCATTCAATATTATATGATTATATACAATATTTTGCATATAATAATATAGAATTATATATACAATAACATGCAAAACTATCGGGTCAATTATAAGATACAATAACATGCACTCAATTTTAACATGTTATTGTAAACAATAATAATCAATGTTTGTTATTAGATATGATTATAAACAATTAATTTAAAAAAAAAATTATATTATTGAGTGTCATTACATTTTTATAAATTTAATGTTTACTATTAAATGCTACCTGTCATGAAAAAACCTTTATCTATTTTTTGTTGTTTTTACCGGGACTCGAACCTACTATGTTCTAATTACTAAACGCACATCTTCACCCACGCGGCCATCGAACGAATATAATCTCGAAGTGATTTTGTGAATTTATAGTACAAGTTGGCCGAGATGATTTAATGTTGTAATAACAACAAATAATATAATTTTTTTTTTAATTAAAAAAATTCTAAAATATCTTTTTACGTCTTAAGTTATACTTACATTGATTTATTTTAAAAAATAAAGTCTCGAAAAAATAAAATTGAGTTTTGATGTTTATTTATTATTTAAGGCAAGTTGATATTATTGAGTATTCGCATATCGTATTATACATGTATTGAGACCATTGTATGATCGTAAATAAAAATTAAATAAAATTATATAAATCAATATATTATCCCTAGCGAATGCGTCGACACCTAATCGATCGGGATTTGACTCGCAAATGTAGCACTCAGTCAACAGCGATTTGACGGCCATTCGACAGCTTATATAAAACGTAATTCACGAGCGCCGGATAATCAAAATGAGTTGGAAAAATAGAAAATAAATATAAGATTATAATGAGAACATCTTAAACTGAATAAAACCTTGACTAGTATATGTATTTAGTATTAAATAAGAGTTCAAATTATACACGGTAGAGAGGTTAGATTGACATGATTCACATATCTACTGGAGTCAGAAAGCTGTCGAGCCTCAGACCATTCATCGATAATTACCGATCGGTATTATTACCGAGATATTTCGTCACTGAATCGACAGGCTTTTGACACCGAATTGAGAGATACTTAATTTATTCATCTTTTATGGTTTTAAATTTTTTAAACATCATAATGGACTTTAATTATAATAGATTTGTATTTTTTTATAAAAAAATTAATAGAAAATATAAAAGAACTTGTAAAAATTAAAAAAATTTTTTTTTTTTCGTTTATAATTTTTAATTTAATTGTTAATAACAATTGCATGTAAAATACAAAATAAAACAGTAAGTGTAAACATTTAAAGATCAAACAATCGCAAAAATAACTTCTTTTCAATTTTCTGACTCTATATACCCATTGACTCTGTCTCGACACCGTTTTGATCACGTTTTTACATTCCGACCGCCTTTCGACAGGTTTTCGACACTGAATTGAGAGGTGCTTAATTTATTCATTTTTCATTGTTTTAAATTGTTTGCACATCATAGAGGGGTTATTTATGATAGATTTGGATTTTTTTGATAAAAATATTGATAAAAAATATAAAAAAATTGTAAAAATTTAAAAAAAAATTTTTTTTTTTTATTGATAATTTTTAATTTAATTGTTAATAACAATTGCATGTAAAAATCAAAATAAAACAGTATATGTGAGCATTTAAAGATTAAACAATCGTAAAAATTATTTTTTTTTGAATTTTCTGACTCTATATACCCATTGACTATGTCTCGACACCGTTTTGATCGCGTTTCGACAGCATTTCGACCGCTTTTCGACGAGTTCCGACACCAAATTGAGAGGTACTTGATTTATTCTTTTTATATTGTTTTAAATTGTTTAAACTTCATAATGGACTTTATTTATGATAGATTTGTATTTTTTTATAAGAATATTAATAGAAAATATAAAAAACTTGTAAAGATTAGAAAAAAAATTATTTTTTTTTGTTAATAATTTTTAAATCTATTGTTAATAACAATTGCATCTAAAAAACCGAATAAAACAGTGTATTATCAGAAAAATCTACATCAATCATAAATAAACCCCCCTATAATGTTTAAATAATTTAAAACAATGAAAAATGAATAAATTGAGCACCTCTCAATTCGGTGGCGAAAGCCTGTCGAAATGCTGTCGAAACGCGATCAAAACGGTGTCGAGACAGAGTCAATGGGTATATAGCGATAAAAAATTGAAAAAGTTATTTTTACGATCGTTTAATCTTTAAATGCTCACATATACTGTTATATTTTGATTTTTACATGCAATTGTTATTAACAATTAAATCAAAAATTATAAACAAAAAAAAAAAATTTTTTTTCAATTTTTACAAGTTTTTTTATATTTTATATTAATATTTCAATCAAAAAAATACAAATCTATCATTAATAAAGTCCATTCTGATGTTTAAACAATTTAAAACGATGAAAAATAAATAAATTAGGCACCTCTCAAATCGGTGTCGAAAGCCTGTCGATTCAATGACAAAATATTTTGGTAATAATGACCGAGTCAATTACCTATAAATGGTCTGAGGCTTGACAGCTTTCTGACTCCAGTAAATATGTGAATCATGTCAATCTAACCTCTCCACCGTGTATAGTTTGAACTCTCATTTAATATTAACTCTCATTATATACTAGTCAAGGTTTTATTCAGTTTAAGTTGTTATCACTATAATCTTATATTTATTTTCTATTTTTCGATTGAGTGCTACACTTGAGAGTCGAGCCATCTGCTAGGGATCATATACAAATATACGATACCATAAAATATTAAACAATAACATATATTAAGGATTTCGCCTGAAAACCAGAGTAATTATATATTATCATTCAGATTTATATGTTATAACATCAATAACATAGATAAGATATTTTTCATAAAATCAAAATCATATGTCATTATATGTTATTGTATATTATTGTGTATTCAGGCGAAACAATACTTTTGAAAAATTCACTTCACAAAAACCAAAGAATTTTCGTGAATATTGAATTTATCTGCATGAAATTTTGAAGATTTTATAAAATTGCATGGCCGAGAGCATGATTCTTTCAAAAATTGTTATTAACAAAAAAAATTATTAATAAATTACAGTTTTCTGCATAATCTACATAAAAAAGAAATCCAACGATTTTCATTTAAAAATAAATTTTTTCACTCAAAAATTTTTTTTCGAAAATTAAAATTATAAAAAAAAATTTTATTGATTTTTTTAATAATTATGTTCTTTTTATCATCAATCACCACGTCATTCTTCAACATTTGTAAAAACTAGATGGCACTGAGAACGCTTTTGCAATTTGGGGGATGAAATTTAGGTTGGGAGCAGGGGGCCCATGATGTGAGTTATGAGTGCTTGTAGAGATTATAATTGTAAAAATCAATTACAGTAAAGAATCGCCTATTATTAAGCAAAAAGTTTTAAAAAACGATTTTAAGAGTCTGTGTTGTGCCAAATAGTAAAAAATTGGATTTTGGTTTTGCTTTGTATGTAAGTAGTTTGATAAAAATACTTGTTTGTTTACACCTTGTAACATCAAGTTGTCAAAAAAAAAATTACAACAATTACATATACATATGTTATGAATTTTATTATTATGAATATTATATATAATTATTTCTGATTTAAAACTTAGAATATTTTTATTTTTGAGTTTAAAGACTTAAAATATTTTATTTTTTCTGAATTCTGAAGTCAAAATTTAGATATTATAAAATTTTCTAAGTTTTAATTTAAAAATATTAATATTTTCTAATATCTAAATTTTGACTTAGAGAAATTTAATTATTTTTGGATTAAAACTCGGATTATTTTTGTATTCAAATCAGTTGCAAGTTAAATTATTCGATATTTTAATATTTCTTAATCGAATTTACATTCTTTAATTATTTTAAATAATTTGTATAGCCTTCGGCTATACAAGAAATTTTATTAAATTGGTTTTAAATATATTTTAATTCAGTAACATCAGTAATTAATTGAAGATTTGCCTCAATTCATTTCGAGAATACAAATATATTAAATAAATAACCAGGTAATGAATTTATAAACCAACGAATACCATTTAATAAATTTAAATTCTGTGCTACGCGAGTGCTTTGTTTTACGTTAAATACCGTTGTTCATCACCAATCAGCCACACATCTTTAATTATTTATCGTAATTAAAGCAAAGCCGAGGTCAAGGTCCACGTCGTTTATAGCCAGTAATTTTAATTCAACCGTCATTGTAAGTACAATTATTAATTTTATATTAAGTGTTTCGTATCAGTGTAATTTTGAGTAGATTCTCGGCGATTATCAAGTGTAGCAATTACGTAAATGTAGAGTCAGTGTGTCATTTCTCTCTTAACAACTAGATTGCTTCTCAATCTAGTTGATAATTCACCGGGTCGCGTAATATTTAACTAACGGGTCGCTTATTTAATATTTTGAATCACTGACTCCGTGATTCACTTGATTTTCATCTCGCTATATTAACGACGCGTGGGGCCTTTGTTTTAATTAAGTTTTGAGCGTTTAATATTTTATAATTTTTACAATAAATTAAGAGTGTTTTTGTATGTTATTTTTAATTCAAATCATGGTGTTTTTATAAATAAAATTAATGCTTTATCCGAATATTAAATTTCGTGTGTCGTCTCAATTACTTTATTATTGTTATTGAATTATATCTGTGCTTACGTTAAATTTTTCGTGTCCATTTCAGGGGTCATTTACCCTTCCTAAATTACGCGTCTGTCTGCCTAAACCCTCCTATTGTTTTCTTAAGTGAGCAAAGAAAATTAGGTTTAATTTATTATATATCAGGAAGGATTATTTTATAGGGCAAAATATTTATGTCCAATAAATAATCCGGGTACGATATTTCAATGTAATCAATTGAAGATAAATCGGTCGTAATACCTACTTTACATTTCAATTTATGAAAATTATACCCGGTAAAATAAAAAGTCCTCAAAACCACCGAAGCATATTTTTCAAATGGGGTTTTGAGGACCGTCCTCAAAACCACCAAATGTCCTCGAAATCACCATTGTATATATGAAGTAGCCCCCGAAACCACCACTATATATATATATATATAAGTATATATAGTTATATAATATTATATCGTTATCAAGAGACTCGGTAGAGTCTCGCCTCAATTTTTGAAAAAGTGAGACTCTCTCAAATGATTGGAAATAGGTGCAACGTGTTCTGGGCCCTAAAGACTACCATTTAAAAGATATTTCGTTCAATTCAGTGTCACATCCTGTTTTTGCCTCTGTCTTACCGTCTATGATCATTAAAAGATGAATTATTTCATGAATAGATTAATTTTTGCTAATATAATATGGTGCAACCCTTTCTTTTCTACGTTTTTTATATTTTTTCTCATCGTCATCACTTTCATCATCATCATCAGCATCATCATCATCATTCTCAATCCCATAAATATTAATTTTTACTTATTGTTTTTTTCAAACATTTTTATTTCTTCCCATGTTATTGGAAAAGTTATTCCGCTGCAATTTAATTTATCAACATGTTTTTTATATTAACCCACACGGTCAACATGGTTGCGTGCTTTGTATAGACATGCCAAAACTGACCGCATAAAACAAAAATTATCAGAATTTTCAACGTTCACGACTGAATGAATTTTAATTATCCACGATGGCATTTCAACGGAAGATTAATTACCACCTTGCAGTGGTATGTAATCGTTTACTTGGATTTCAAGATGAAGAATTTTAAGCAGTTTCCAACCAGATCCTCTTAATTCAGCTTCCTCAACATCTTCTATAAAATGTTAAAAATTTTCCTTGAATAATTGACTTAAATCTGATGATTGTGAAACCTCAAAACTGCCTTCACTGAAATATTTTGTTTCAACTTCCACACTATTATCAGATGGTTTTTTCAATTTCATAGTTCGAAGCTAATACAGTATTGACTTTGAGTGCATTTTTGTTTTGTAAAATAGGAGCTATCTGACTAATTAACATTTTTTTAGCATCAGAAAGAAAGACTTTTACATCTTTATGCTTGAAATTAATTATAACACTAGTCTTCATCTTGTTTCTAGATACATTTTCTAAGTCTTGCCATTCGATGTAATTTTTAGTAGTATCGTTTGATACATCAACTGTTGCAGATGCACCTGTGCCTCATACTTGCAAACTTTCCAATTTCGATGATATTAGAATTATTAATTTAAATATTCTTAAATTATCATTTTATTGGTGAATGAGGAATTGAAATTAAGGAATATATTTTAGGATTAATTAATTTAGGCAAAGTATTTTAATGTATTATCAAAAATTTAATTCAAACTAAATAATCTAAGTAAAGGAATGATCTTGTCAATGCGAAGTTGCAAGTAAGACAGTCAGACTTAGACTGACACTTTTACAAATATTGTATCTTCTCTAATTTGTCTTTTTGCCCTTTTTAAAATCCGTAAAGAAGTAAAAATTTTCTAAAATATGTTTACAAGGACATCGCAACATATCTAAACACTTAAACGTAATAAAAATAAAATAAATAAATATGTTTACCCTTATACCTGAGTTTCCAACATGTGTTAGACCTCTTACTTCGTTTTTACCATTACCCTCTTGTTTAAAGTCTACCGACAAGAAAAAAAATAAACATGTTTTTCTAACAGATGAAAAACGTGTCAGCATTATCACTGTTGTCTGTTGAGTACATTACAGTTGAGCTTGCCAATGTCAATTTCGGGGTTAAGACTAACACATATAAATATGAAGGCTCGTTCTTTTAACCACAATAATGAGTGGTGTTTGTTATGAGAAGTTTTAGTACAAAAAATAATAATTTTTTCAAACATATAAAAATGAAAGTGACAGTCGATCATATTGTTTCCATTCAAGAAGAAACTGAACTCTTGTTAAATCGATCAAATATGATTCGTAAAATTTCTGTTGTTATTCTTATCGGAAACCATATGTATACAACCACATGTTATGGTAAAAACTTCATAAAGAGTGTCTGATGATGGATTGTTAAATGAAATTAAATTTTTGGACTATAAACATCTTGATACCCTTCCTGAATGTACAAAATGGTACAAGCAAAGTAAATGAAAAAAAATTTACAGTTTATAAATATATATATATATAAAAAAAATGTATGTGTGTTATTGTACGCACAGGGAAGTGAAACTTCTTCAGTAATTATAACAAAGAGTGATTGAAGCGTTATTATACTTTAAAATAGCGGTCTTTATCGGTTTTTTTTTGAGTCAACTCATTTGTTCATTTATTAATGAATTCATTGTTAATTATGAATCTCAAAAAATATCTGGAAAAAGAGTTTAATTAAAACATTATAAATAAAATATGAATAATAAATTTATATTGATGGAACATGTTTATAGGAATAGAACAGTTTTTTTTCTTTCAATTGAACAGAACCTTTTTTTTTCATCAACATAACTTGGAAATATAATATTAAATAAAAAATAACCGCTAAAAACGAATAATTTTGATTAATTCTAATATTGAATTGTTATTGTTTTTGTTGTTGTTGTTGATGATGATGAAATGAATCATAAATAATTTCGACATCAGACTCGAAAAGATCATACAAATCATGGTTTTGCTGTTGTTATTGTTGTCGTTGTTGTTGATGAAGAGTATCATAAATTATGTTAACAGATCTGGTTAGATCAAGTTTGATCTGGTCAGATACGATTTGATCTGGGTCCAGATCAAGTTTGATCTAGTCAGATCTGGTCAGATAAGATTTGATCTGTACCCAGATCTGATCAGATCAAATCAAGAACCGAGCCAGATCAAATGAGATCTAATTTGATCTGATTTGATCTAACGATTTTTCCCTGGGAATGTAAAGAATTTTCGAAATTGACGTTTTTGTAATGCAGCAAATGTAACACGTCTAATACTACGTGATATTCAGCTCATCTTTATTTTGTTAACACTGTCTTTCATAAACTGATATTGGTATTGTTGATATAACTTCTTGTAGCTCAAGAAGTGGTTAACTTAGATCACGGAATGAAGTTTTTCAATCAGTTCACGTAATCTTGGCAATCAATATGGATCTGATAGACAATAACCAGCTCATGTATTTTTCCAATGCTGCACGATATTTTTAATGTAAAGAATTGAGTTTTTCTGGTATTGCTAAGGATATTAGGTGCGTTCTTTCGCTAGCGGGAGCCTGCGGGTATCCCCACCTCTAACGATCCCTCTCTACTTTTTTTCCCTTTCCTCTTTTAACTTGCGTGGAATTGGAGGCGCAATAACGAAATTTCACGCAAGTTAGAAAAAGGGAAAGAATAAAGAGGAATCGCTGGTATAGGGATACCTGAGCTCCTATCAAAGCTGCCACCTATTGATAAAATTGTCCAGTATATTCTTGTGCTTATGTACATCGTTTTCTTATCATAACTAACTTATTGATTAATTTTTTTTTGATGGTTTTAATTTATTTTTCATTAATTGTGACTGAATCTATAATGTTTTAATTAAAATAATTTACATTAAAAAAGAAGTATTGCTTACCTTTGTATTTGTCTGATGTCCAATAAAATAATTCAATATAGTGTAGTCAAGGAAAAAAACAGTAAATAGAAAAAAATAAAAGATAAATATATAATTAAATTAATAAATTAATTATGATTGACTATGTTCATTGCGTTACTTTCGTTGCACCCATCTTTTGTTTTTTTTTTCTAACTACCCATTCTAAAGAAGTTTCACTTCAATATATAATATATAAATATATATATTTATATTTAATTATATGTATACAACTATATATGTATAATATGATATAATTATATACAGCTGTGTACAATGATATATACTTATATAAAAAGTCGACGAAAAAATTTTTTTTTGTTTACAACTATATATAAAAACAAAACATAAATTTACAATTAATGTCGCCAAAAAGCCCCAATTTTTAAACACCTGTCTATTGATCGTACCTTTAATAATCAAAAGACGTAAAATATCCAAAAGAATGTCAAAATTTTGAAGTCTAAAGTTGAATAGTTTGCTGGATAAAAAAAAATAAAAAAAAAAATTAGGCACTGCAGTTTTTATTATGTGACGTATTTGCATAGTCTACAATATTAGAATTAAATTCACCGGATGTAACACAATCATTTATACCAACATTTAAGATCATATAACAACAACAGTCAACGGGAATATTTTTACGCCGATTTATTCATTTTTAATTCTAAAAATTAGTTAAATAAAATATAATTCTGTAAGATTTCATATAAAAGAATTTTTTCCATAAAAAAAGTTACTCAATCCACGTGTGTTCGATTAAAAATTAGAGTGGGCCGAGACGTTTTTATGCTTTTTTTTTTTTTTTCAATTTTTATTTTTTTCAAGATATTTTGAAAAAAAAAAATTGAAAAAAAAAAAAAAGCATATAAACGTCTAAAATTTTATGGAAAAAATTTCATGTATTTAAATTGGGGCTTTTTTTATGAAAGAAGAGAATTAACATTAAAACACTCTACTTTACCGGCTAAAATACGTCATAAAATTTCCGAAAAAATTCAGGCTGCATAAAAAGCCAAAAACAATGTATAAAAAAATTTTCAACTCAATCCGAGAGGGTCAGGCAGATGACCAGCTGAATTGACTCAGAATGCCCCAATATATAATGCCATTACCACTTTTTGATGGAATTATATCATCGTTTATAACTGATAATTTTCAAGCTTGTTTCTGGTATTCCATCGTGATGAGCACTGAGCTCAAATTCTATAATTTCGGCTGTTTTATACCCAAGCAGATCAGTCTGTTCTAAACTATGATTAAGTATACATCACAAAAAAAGAATAAATACCGTCGTGGAAAAGAAATACTCAATAAATCGATCAACAAATTACCATTTGGACTTCATTTGCCGGTTATTCATATTGCATACCAGGTACCAAGTCAGAAAAATGTTTAGCACGAGGTGACCCTGGAATTAATCCTTTAGAAGCAGCCTGTAAGAATCACGATATTGCATGTTCGAAGAATCGTAACTATATCGAGGCAAGAAACGCAGCTGATGATATTTCAGCTCGTGAAGCAGCTAAACGTATTTTTTCCGAAGACGCGAGTTTAAGTGAGAGAGCAGCAGCTACATTCGTTACCGGAGCAATGAAAATAAAATCAAAATTTGGTATGGCTTGTGTTAATGAAAAAAAGAAATGTACGGAAAGAAAACCATTATCTTCGCTAAAAAATAAAAAAACAAAAAAGAAGATCGATGGAAAATAAATAAAAAATAAAAATCGCACTGTTAAGAAGAAGAATATCAACAAATAAAGAAAATATCATTTTCAAAAATCGTACAAGCAGCAAAGCATGCAATGGAGAGATCAAATAATTCATCAGTTGCAATTAAATCAGCATTGAAAGGTGCAAGAGCAGCTATTAAAACAAGTGGCGGCAAGAAAGCTATTACTGTTCCTAGAGTTTTACCAGTTGCTAAACATATCGGTGGTGCTCTACCGCTCTTAATTCCGATTTTCTCAGATATATCAGCATTAGGTGGATTAGTTGGTGGAACATCCGGTGTTGTCAAAGCTATCAATGCAGTCGAGTCAAGTAAAGAACCATCAAATGAGGATAAGAGACATAATAAAATGATGGAATCAATTGCCATAGGAAAAGGACTTTATTCAACACCTCATAAAATCGGTATGGGACTCTATCTGTCTCCAAAAAACTTCAATTGATGCTACCACAAAGAGCTTCAACTGACGGTGATTTATTGAAGTTTGCTAAAAAACCAAAAATTGCTAATTTTCGGGGAGTTTTTATACGAAATGATATGCCAAAATATGGACCATGGAAACAAGAGTGTCCATCAAATTAATGGTAAAGTGAGTATGTTAGTTTTTACATTTAAACATGTGAAGAACAAAGCTAAAGTATGCTTGTATTTATTTTTAATTAATTAATCAAGCTATAGTCTAATCAATAATGTTGAATGTCAATTTAAATAATCATCTTTTTTTTTCAAATACTTACCAATAAACAATAAACATGATCAAGTCGACCTACAAGTGGTGTACCAAGTTGTTCAGCGAGTGCCAATTAAACTTCATCTCCATTATAAATTGTCTCTGTCAAAAAAGGCATCAACTCACTACAAGTACGTTTAGCACCAAGTGCCAAGGCAATCGTTAAAAGTTTTTTGATTGAATTCAATCGCAGCTATAAAATAAAAATATATTCATTAATTGAAATAAAATAAATTGTTTATCATATTTACATTTTAAAAAAATTGTCGGTCAACTGATGTGATGAAATTAATCAAAAATAACCGCTGAAGTCGTAACCTCACTGTTACAAATACCTGCTGGCTAAGATCGAGTTGTTTTTGTTTTTTTCAAACATAAAAAACTTTGGTAATATTTGAAAAAAAAAATTTATAATATTTACTAGTAAATTTTTATTTTATAATTCATCTATCAAAACTGCAATTGGATAAAGACCGTCCTCCGTTGATGAGTCGGCTGCTGCCATTTTGCTCAACCACAAATTTATCCAAGCGGAATTTATTTATTCTTATTGTTTTAGTATAAGCCTTGGGCACAATATTGCTTTTTTCATTATTTCATCTGTTTATTTATACGATTTTCTATACTGCCTTATACACTAGGGCACAACCCTACAACTTTTTTCTTTTAACAAGATAATGTAAATGTATAAAAAAAATCTACGTTGCTACTACGAATTATTGGGAGCTTTCTTTCACGGCGGGCGACCGCCAGTGAAATCCCACCTCCACTGCTTACTACTGCTTAGAGTGGGTATAAAGTGAGTTCGATTCAAGGTCCGTAAGTTTGTCGGTTAGATGTCGAACCGTTACACTGAACTAGTTCCGACGGACGTCAGAAATCAAGCTTGGATTGAGGTCGAGAAAAGCGCGATTTGACGTCGATCCAGAGAGAGCCCTGACAAAATTCTGTGTAGATTGGGTATAAGCAGAGTGAAGCCATAGATGATTTTTACCTCGGAAGTGACGGAACCCTCTTATACCCACTCCACACGGTGAGATCGGAAGTGATGAAAACCTCTTATACCCGCTCCATACGGCGAGCACAAAATGTCGGACTAATGGGACCTCGGTGGCTTCACTCTGCTTATACCCACTCTACTACTGCTCACCGTCACCAACCATCACTATATAGTCACTACTCACTACTCCTATAGTACACTCACACATATATGAGAGTAGTGACAGTAAGCAGTGGAGGTGGTATTTCTCGGCAGCCGTCCGCCGCGGAAGGAAACCTTGAACAACTATGTATATAACAAGCGGTGATCAAAAATGCGTTCGTTTATAAATGTGTGAGTGAATTTGACAATTTTTTTTTTTAATTAAGCATGTGTATGTGCGAGGTTGTATGGGGTTTTTCATGAACCAAAAGAACACAAAAGAATACATAGATTGTCATATCATGAAAATATTCAACCGATGAAAAAAATACTTCTAGTTTGCTCAAAAAAAGTCAAACAGATAATCTATTAATAACAATTATTATATTTTCTCCGTCATCGATCCGTTCGTTCACCAGCTCACAAAGTTGCACAATCATCACGACGTTTACATGAACAAACTTTTTTGAATAACAAACTAGCAATAACAACACAAGTAACAATAAGAAAACGAAATAAAAATGGAATCCAAGATATTCAATACAATGGAAAAACTCTTTCAATAAAGCATCCAGACAACATGATACTATCGAAGAATAAAAATATTATTCAAAATAAAACGAATTTTTTATGTGCAAGATGAAATATTTATAAATGGAGTCCAATGGAAAATTCGAAATGATATATACAGTTATGAATTGATGAGATAAGGGAAAATTACATTACTTGCGCATTGAATGAAATTGAAAATAAGCTGGTTCGATTTGACTTCTAATTATCCGAAGATACACCAATGCAAGTATTTGTATTCTCTTTGCTACATGAATAACTAATTGCTAAAAAAATAACCTCAAGACGTTAAAAATAAAATTTAAAATTATAAAATATTCAATCGAAAATCGATTAATTTTTTCTTTTTTCTTCAAGTTGATATTGATTATATATATATTTAATAATCTACAATTCTTTTTATTTGTGCTTTAACATAATACTATTTTTTGATATTGTAAATTGTCAAGTAAATATTGTTAAAACATCATTTAATTTTTTTGTATTTTCTCATTACGACATTTCACTGAATTTATTTTTTCTAAAATATAAAAATCCATGTTATTATATTTTTTATAATTATTATTAATTATATAATTTACTTTATTTTTTATTTTTATTTTTATTTCACCAAGACCAAACTGCACATTGACGGCAGATTTAATTGGTCACAGAAAAAATTATGTGGTGTACATTTTTACATTTTTTTTATTTTATAAACAAATCAATAATTTTATAAATAAACAAACATTTTAAATTTTGGTTAATTCAATCTTGGAAAATTCTGAGTTAATTCTTTTAGGTGAAACTAAATTAATTTCCAATGGCTTAATTTATTTACGATCTGGCAAACCTAAAACAGCAAAAACTTACTGGGATTGTCGAAAATTACGTGGAAAAGAGTGTTCTGCACGAGCTATAACTATTTTTGATCCAGTACAAATGAAAACGATTCTTTTAAAAGAGCCAGAGCATGACCACTCTGAAAATCATGAAGAATGCTATGCTGAAATAAAAACTTATAAGTTGAAAAAAAAAGCTGAAGAACACCCAGAGCAACCACCAGCACAAATTTTGCGTACTGAACTAGCAGGTTTATCTGAAGGTGTTTTGAGTCAATTACCGGAAAGAGAAAGTTTAAAGAAATATATGCGAAGAGCTCGACGTCGGTATTTACCACTTAACCCCACGACGTTAGCTGAATTAACAGACCTTCCAGATAAATATCCGAAAACACTTTCTGGAGAGACTTTTTTAATTTTTGATTCCCTCCACTATGATATTGACGAGGACGAAGCTGAAGACGAGCATGAAGATGATGATTAAAAAAAAAAGAGTTCTTGTATTTTCAACACGGCGGAATCTAGAGCTATTGGCAGAGAGTGGTTGTTGGTCTTTAGATGGCACATTCAAAGTAATTTCGTATTATATATTGATTATGCAAATAAATATATTATATATTATTTTATGAAATTGTCAACAGGTTTGCCCATCGACTTTCACTCAAGTTTTTACGATTTTGGGAACTATAAAAAAAAGGTAAAGCATCACTTGGCAGTATAAATACTGTTGCTTTACCGTTAGTTTATGCTCTTCTGTCCTCAAAATAAACAAAGCAGTATAGGATAGACTTCAAGAATCGAATACGATCAGTCACTTTAAATTACGGAACATACAAAGAAGAAAGTAAATTAGTAGATTTTTTGCGAACAATTGCATACAATGTTAATCTTTAAAATTAATATTTAATAAACATAAAAAATTATATAAAAATGAAGTTTATTTCGGGAAGTATACCCTTCGGGAAAATAGAATTCGGGAAATTGGATTCGGGAATTTGGTATACGGGAAATTGTCCGCCGGGAAAGTGGGAATTCGGGAAAAAGATTTCGGGAAAACGGTCGGCAACCTTTTACATTTTATGTTCGAGTTAAATTATTATACAGTAATATTTAATTCTTTGAAATATATATTATGTGTAGTATTATAAATTAATATTTAATCATAATTAATCGATAAATAGGTTACTTAATAGCTCTATTTACTGTCCACATAATCCTGCAAGTTTGTGAATTGAAATTTTTCTTGTGAAGTTGAATATATCAATATTATTATTTTTATCGAGCATTAAATTGAGACATTTTATAAGTTGATTAACAGGTGATATGAAGTATATGAGGACAGTAAATATAGCCATTGAGAATTTTAATTGCAAGAATTGCTGAAATTATATCTCTTCTGTCTTTGATAGAGATATACTTGAATTTTTTACACAGTTCTGAGTAATCAGAACCTCTACTTGGATAAACACCTGTTGAATTTAACATCAATAGCTTGAGAAAAGTTTTTAGTACTTTTTCATATTTATTAATATATTTTTGGCTATTAATAATAATAACTGGTGTGCAATAATCCATTATTGGCAATAGAAAAGCTTTATAGAGAATATTAAATGTTTTAGTATCCTTGAAATTTTTACAAATTCTGTGAATAAAATGAAGCATACGTAGTGCTTTTTTAGCTGTGACCTCTACATGGAAATTAAATGTAAACTTGTGATCATAAAGAATACCAAGATCAGTTACCATATTATTTCTCGGCAATGATTCATTATTTATAACGTAATTATAATTAATAATATTAGCAATTTTTGTTTTATGATATGTCACAACTTTACATTTTTGATGTGTAAACATCTTTAGGCGCGGGTTGGGTTAGAGTAAAAGGAAAAAACATAGAGTTTAGACGTCAGATCCGGTAACGGATCTGGGCAGGAATCCATTTTCTGTCAGTCTACATTGCGCCTTGCAGCGCCATGGTAATCGGTCGGTAACCGTTACCATCAGCCGTTCTGTAGTATAGATGAATTTAAATGCGCGTATTTATATATTTAATTTAATTTATTTATTATTATATATATATATATATGCGCCGTTGTATATATTAATATACAAGTATTTTATTTGTATTTATTAGTTATACTTGCATTTGTTAGGCGAAGTAAAGTTCATATTGTACATATATATACATGCATATGCAAGTATTTTTCATTTACAAGATTAATATACCTATTATTATTTTATTTATTTTTTACTTAGCTATATATTTTTTACTTACATATATTTTTAACTTGGCAATATTTTTTACTTAGCTATTTTTTTTACTTAGCTATATTTTTTACTTAGCTATTTTTTTTACTTAGCTATATATTTATAGCCAAACACACCATACCTACATAATTTTACCAGCAATATTTTTAACTTAGCTATATTTGTTACTTAGCTATATTTTTTACTTAGCTATATTTTTTACTTAGCTATATTTTTTACTTAGCTTTATTTTTTTACTTAGCTCTATTATATTATCAATTATGAAAAAAATTATCATTAACATTAGAAAGATATCGATAATTCGAAAACTATTCGCGCGATCAAAAAATTGTATTCGATTTTTTTTTCTCCTTGATGAGTTTAATCGACTTCCATTAATAAATAAATAAATAAAAAAAAATCAATATATCGAAATTTTAAAAAATATTATATTTCGAAAACTATTCGAGATATCGAAGTTTTTTTAAAAACATTTTCTTCTCCCCGACGATCTCTATTGATTGCCATTATTAAATTTGAGAATAATTTGTTATTTCAATAACTATACGACATATAACCGATAAATAGCCGTTTTTTTCATATTTCAACTCCATTTTTAACCACTTTGCGCATTCGTAGGAATTTTTCGTAGAAACACGCCGAAGATGTTTACACATAATAAACCCGCGAGTCTAGATGGCTCACAAAATTTTTTTTTTCCATTTACCAATAATTTGTTAATATCACACCAGTTAGTGAATTCATTAAAAGCTACTTGTAATTGATTTGCATCATTCCAACATGTGACTTTTTTATAAATTTTGGCATCATCTGCATATAATAAAATATCACAATTGTTATTACAAATATTAACGATTTCATTTATATACACCAAATATAGAAGAGGGCCAAGGTTAGAGCCCTGAGGTACCCCTGAAGAGGGAAAGTAGGGCTCAGAGTATTGGCCCATGTAGTACACATATGATTCCCTATTTGTTAGATAAGATGCTAATAAATTAGTAATCTTGTTGGATAGCCCTTGACCTCTAATTTTATACATTAATTGAAGTATTTTTATTTTGTCAAACGCCTTGGAGAAATCAGTGTAGATAACATCTACTTGGCTACCCAAGGCAAGTGACTCATTTATATAATTATTAAGAACAATCAGATTGGTTGTGGTTGATCTGTTAGGCAAAAAGCCATGTTGTTGATCAACCACAACCGAGTTAAAGAGTCCATATACATGTTGGTATATACACAACTCAAAGATCTTGGAGAAGCCACAAAGAACAGATATAGGTCTGTAATTAGTAAGTTCTTTTTTGTTATCATTTTTGTATACTGGGATGACCTTGGCCCTTTTCCATACTGCCTGTGTATAATGTTAAATTTATAATATAAGTGAGAGGTATCTCTAGAACCTCTTTACAATGTTTCAGGAGTTTACATGGAATACCATCTGTACCTGCAGACAACTTATTTGGTAATTTATCAAACATTCGTATAATTTCATTAATATCACACTTATCTGTGTCACCAAATTTATTGGTAGAACTATTTAATAAAATATTATCACTATTTCTAATTCTAATTCTTGTTTCATTATATTCTTGACAATTATGATTATCAAAAGAACATTTGTAATTTTTATTTAAATAGTCTTTGTCTTTATCACACATCATTTCTTAAGTAGAAGCAAAGTAAGACGCAAATTGATTCAATATAATATCAGGATCATTACATAATTCATTGTTGATAATAAATGATCTAGGAATCCTAGATTCTTTTTCTATGTTATTAACATGATTCCATAATTATTAGAATTTATACTTTACTATTATATTATTTCTGTAAATATTAATTTCATATCTTATAAAAATCAAGAACAATTATTTAGGATTAGTTATACGGTGATCAAATAAATAATAAGCGCAGTGATAGAATGTTTAGTTTCGCCTTAAGGCGACATGAAACCCGATTCTGCCTTACCACCTTGAAAATTTTCGAAACAATTTTTGTCAAAAACTACGTCTCAAATAATTCTGAAAATTTAGCTGCAGGTGTATGTTAATATTATCTACTGCACCCAACTCTTTTTTTTTCAAAATTCGAAAATTTTTTTTCAAGTTGGTAATTTTTTGAAATTTTCGAAACAGCTTTTTTCAAAAACCACGTGTCAAATAATTCTGAAAATTTAGCTATAAGTGTATTTTAGTATTATCTACTGCACTCAACTCTTTTTTTTTTCAATTCAAAAATTTTTTTTCGAGTCGATAGATTTGAAAAAAATTTCGAAACAACTTTTTTCAAAAACTACGTGTCAAATAATTCTGAAAATTTAGCTGCAGGTGTATTTTAGTATTATCTACTGCACCCAACTCTTTTTTTTTCAAAATTCAAAAATTTTTTTTCAAGTCGGTAATTTTTTGAAATTTTTGGAACAATTTTTTTCAAAAACCACTTGTCAAGTAATTCTGAAAATTTAACTGTAAGTGTATTTTAATATTATCTACTGCACCCAACTCTTTTTTTTTCGAAATTCAAAAACTTTTTAATAACTATAATTATAAGATTGTCAACACAAGTTACCCTTTTTTACCGGCAAAGCCCATTAATTTTATATAAAAAAAATTAATATAGTATTTTTTTGTATGGGAAAGTATACAGGACAGACAGACTTTACAGGAAAACTTGTGTCAATTGTTGAGTTTTTTTTTAAATGACGTTTAAAAAAATTTTCGAATTATAAAAAAAAAGAGTTGAATAAAAATAAGAAATCACCACAATGAGTTTTATTTTTTCGCGCATGCGTGATTAGGTAATTGTGCTTTCTGTCTCTTTTTAACCTGCCAAGATGGCCGTCCAACTGACACAACCGACACAACGCTGCACCAAACAGAGATACATGTTCATACTTCTCCAATATAATAGAACAATTAAAAGCAATATTTATTTGATATAAATTAAAAACTAATTAATAATAAAAGCGTCATTGGAGTATATATTTAAAACATCAATCTGATGGAACAATCAAATCAATCTGAAGTGTCATTATTATTGTGTCATTGTATTTGGTGTCAAGATGTTGTTATTCAATTATCAGTACATCAACAACAGCATATATACAACATTAAAATATTAATAAATCAAATAAATTACATAAATAGATAAGTTAAATAATAGTATAAATGGATTAGTAATGTCATCAGTTAATACAAAAAATTAACAAAAAATACTTGATATGTTATAGGTTATGTTGTGGAAAAATATCAGTTGTCAGATTGTTTTGATCAATTTGGAAAACATTGAAATATCGTAGCCGAATTATTTATTAGACAATCAATATTGCCCTTTAAAATAATCCAACTTGATATGTAATTAATTTAACCCTGTTTATCCTGCGCGGCTATGGCGCATAAGAAAGGTAGGGAGACGGATTTGCGTAATGTCGGGAGAGGTAAAAAGGAACCTGAAAAATACGCGAAAATATAACACAATAATACGGTAGAAATAATTTCAAATAACACTTGTAAATTCGGTAAAAGTCGGAGCACAATTTATTTATAAATTACTCTGTTGCTATTACATGAAAATGCGATACAAAAACAATTATTAAATATGTAACCCAATTAGATTTTACTCGCGCGTCGCGTCGAAAAGAGAGACCCTAAAGCCATGCGGTCGTGACGGAGTCAGAGACAGAGAAATATTAAAATTGCGAGTAACCCGAATAATAATTAAATAATGACGGCCGAACTACAAGCGACGGGATTGAGAAGCAATCCAGTCGATTAATTAAGCAAGTCACTGACTCTACATTGACGCTACGATGACGCTTGGCTTTTACAATATTAATATTTTTACACTTGTCATAAATTCACAGAACAAACACTGAACAAAATTTATTTAAAGGAAGGTACTTACATTGATTGTCGGTGATTTAATCTAGCAATCTAGTGACGGCGTGTACCTTGGCTTGACCTCGGAGACGCTCGCAAAATTGACAGGTTGGCTTGGTTACAATATCGCCAGTAATGATGTACAAAAATATATATATATATATATATATATATTTATATATATTTTATTTAAATGTGGTACAATGTAATTATACAAGTTGGTTGTATGTGATCGACGATTAAATTATGTCAAATTGTAGACATAAACGTAGCACTGACTTTACAATAAAATCACAGTAAATGTTACTTTTATTTGAATTTAAAATAAAATTATTATACGAGACTTTTTCACTGTACTTTATAAATTGTATTCAATATTGAATGGCTGACCACGAGGTCGTAAATTTGTATAATTAAATATTTAATTATTTTAAATAAATAACTGATTATTTATTATCGCAAAAATGTAATTTATTCTATTCAATATTTATTTGATTAGACAATGCAACACAATGCGTGCTTTGAATTTAATTTACTCGAGCAAGAAAATTTAGACCATGCGGTCGTAATTTATTTCAAGTTAAATTTGTAAATGATTTAATGAATTTAAATTAATGATTTAAGTAACCAAATGTTACTTAAATATTATTGAAACAATAAATTGATAAAATAATCAATAAGATATTGAATAAGTATAACTTACAGTTGTGCTGAAAATGCGACGAGGCAAAGTGCCTATGCTAGTTAGAGCTGGAAGAGCTGGTGTAGGTCAAGGAACTAACTCTGACCGAGTGACCGAGATCTAGCGATCAATCTCGCTCGATGCCCTCAGAACATAAGGGTAGGTGGGGATCCTTCGGGGATGTTCGGTTTTCTTCCTTGGTCCAGTTCCACTTTCCTTATGTCGACTATTTCTTATTGGTTACGGAAAATCTTAGGATTTTCCAACCTTAATTAAAATGATTTCTAATTGTCTAATTATGACATAAGTGGTACTGAGAGAATCCCTATATTTTTAGGATTCTGTCGATATCACTCATTATATTAATTTATATTTAATTTTCCAAAATAAAATTGGCGGTAGATGCGCTTGGCAATAGTGCCGGCTCAAGTAGTTTGTTGAGGGTGCAAAACCTCTAGCTCCCTTAAATATGGTAACTTGACGATCTGCAAGATGGAGCTAGGGGTATTAAAAAGTACCCTGAATATTTAATGTATAATAATAGAAAGAAAAATAAAAAAGTTTGTGCGGCTTACCGCCGGACATTACACCCCCACAGTAAAACCTTTCGTTCAGGGAACGAAGTGTACGTAAACGGAAGGCTAGACGTACTGTTCCGTGATTAATTTACCTATTTTTACCTTAAATTTACATTACAGAAGTTCTTAATATCTATACGTAGACTCTCGAAGTTCTTGAAGTTGAAGTTCTTGGAGTTGAAGTTTTGAAGTTTTAGGCTGGGCTCAGGCTCTTTTTGCAGCCTTGGCCATTCTTTGGGCGTAAAGTTCTTTGAGATCCTTGAGTGTCAAGAATTCTCTAACACAATCTGCACATTTATTTGGGTCGTGTTGCTCCAACAATATCTCAGCGCAGTTTGCACAGCTGAGTGGTAGTTCGGGATCGTCGGACTACATGTGAGGATGGTCTATGTAGGTGTATTGGTTGTGATACTTTATTAGGTCACTTTTGTATGTACATGTCGCACACAATAGTTCTTCTCCCTCTGCTTGATGAATAGTGACTCCGTTGATATAGGGAGCCCCTTTGAGACAGAACAGGACTCCAGCTTCCTTGAGCTCTTCTTCAACGTTGATTTGCCCTCTCTCAATTTTCCTCACTAGGTTGTTGGATACCATGTCTAGTGGGCAACCGGGACGGTAACACCGTCGCAGGTATTGGAAGGTTTTCCCTGATTTTATTTGTTCTTTTGTGGTTGTTAATTCTTGAGGACAATATTTTGTATCATGACCTCCGTTGCATTGTGAGCATTTATCAGTTGAGTCTTGGAATAGTGTTTCCAAGCCTATGTTTTCTTCTGTTTCTACCGAGTCTTCTGCTTCTTTTTCTAGTTGTTTTTCCATGAGGGACTTGAGGAGACCTTGGTCTATTCCCCAGCCCTTATCTTCGTATGCACATTGTGCACACCAATTTACTAGGTGAAATTTTGCTATCAGTAGTCTGCAGCGTCCACAGTAAATATCCACTTGGTCGTGGTTATTGGCCCATAGCGTTGTGTTATGGGTTACTTCATATATTTCTTCCGATGTAATATCTCGTTCTATGTCATAGCAGCTTACGCAGTAAAAGGTCTCTGCGTATCTATCCTTGCTGCGATATACCACCAAATCTTTGATCCCTGGACTTGGTTGGATGTCGTCCGCTTCCGCCTGCTTCAGTGACCTGACAGCATCGAGGTAATCTCCTCTTGGAGAGTACGAGGCGTCGACGTCCTCCCACTTTGGATCTTGCGTCACGGTATATTGACATGTGACGTACTTCGCAGAAATCATGGTGGTGTGGTCGACTGGTTGATAAGTTCACAAAAATTTATAAAAATCTAAACAGATTTGCAAAGTTCATTAGTTCACACATTTATTTTTATGTAATATTACCCGAATTATTTCTTAATCGTTAAATTCTAACTATATTTTATTTTAGAAGGATAAGCAACTTATTGAGATTGTTCATCCTTCTACCCTAGGACGTATTTATTTGTAATTATTCAAAATTTACCCAGAAAGGAAGGAAGGACTTCCTAATGCTTAATCTTTTTAAATTTATTAATAATAAAAATTCCTTAAAGTTAATGGTCTCTATTATTAGACGCGCTTATTTGAAAAGATTATAATAATTAAAGATATGAAAAATTTTCTTGTTTATGTTTTTTTTTTTTTGTTTAAAATGTTTTTAAGTTTTTTTTTTTTATACTAATCCTCCTGTCTTCTGCTTGTTTTTCTTAGCAGAAATTTCTTATTCTTCAGGGATACTGGGAAGTTGTACTAGGGTTCATATTTTTTATTGTGAAGGCTATTGGGTTCGTGGAGGTTGACCTTTTTTCGAGGCTTCGGCAGTTTACTGCGATGTGACCAATGTTGCCACATGAACAACATCGGCGACGAGATACAGGTACAGTGGGTTTACACGTGGAGCATTTTTTATCTAATGCTTTCCGCTGTTCCAGAATTTTCCGTTGTTGAATAACCTCTGCTTGGCTTTGATCAAGATTGATTAAAGACCAGAAACTTGGACAACAGTTAGTGATGTGATATCCTGATTTGCAGAATTCACAATCTCTGTCGTCTAAATTTTCAAATGTTTCCAGCTTATCTTGGATTAACTCTAACTTGATAGTAGCTAATTTTGCTGCCAACCAACTTGGACATTGTCCTGCAGAGTGGTCGTTACCACAGAGTTGACATTGAATTTTGTGATTTTTGACCATAGCTTCTGCTTTCTGGATTTTGGTTAAATGGTAACGCAACTCATCCCTGTGAGTGTCGTCTGGTCCCCGACTGGTAAGTTTAACTGAGGCAGTTGGGCATACATTTGTGGATTTTGTTTTCATTTGAATAACATAATCTCTTGGTGTCAGTTCGCGTGGGGGATTCCGATTTGTTGCGGTATTCGATGGGTGTAGCCAGTTCAAATTTGATGCTGGTTCCCAAGGTGTACTAATGAAACCCCGCACTATGATTGTCTTATATTCGTTTAGCAGGTTATCATGAAGGACATATTCCGCTAACCAGTCTTCGCATTCTTCCGCCCGTTTTTCTATTAACAGGGTTTGTTGGCATTTATGGCAATTTAAATTAAAGTTTCTTTCTAAAGTTAACAGATGAAACCTATGTACAATTTTGTGGAAACGAGATTCTGAATTTCTAAATGTTTTTGCGTAACACGGTACACACAACAATTCTTCCCTCGGGTTGTTCGGTTTCTTTTTAATAATTACTGTGTCTACACCCTCTTTTAATTGTATGCAAGAGGCTGGGCTGATACCATAGAACAAGCTGGCACAACTTGTTCTTCTGGCTAAAACCACTCTTTTCAGCTGGGCAGAAGACCATTCTATTGAACACCTTCGTAGTTGGCATTTTCGCAGGTTTTCTGCTGCTATTAAATATTGTGGCGCTGCCATTTTTCGATGGTATTATTCTGTAATAGTAGGCAGACATGCGGATTTCTTTTAGTATTTTTACCTACTCGACACGAATTTTCTTACGTAACTTAGATCTAGCAGACGAATTTTCGTAGTAGTGGCCTTCCTTGAAGGGGTAATTAATTCATGATTAATTATTCCTTCAATCGGAGAAGGTATTTTTCAGATAAAAACATTAAAATTATTTACTTATATGATATAGGAATAATTGTTTAGGGCGTAAATTATAACGGTGAAATTTAATAGAAAAAAAATTATTATTTATTAAAAAAAAATTGGTATTCTCATTTGAGGACAATCATCCGAAGTTCCGACATCATCGGACTTCTGTAGGCACCTAACACTGCAGTGGCGTGTATCGTCCTGACGTTCGTGGAGGAGGAACATCATCGAATAACCAGTTCCCTTCACCAACGCTGTTTTGGCCAGGTTGTGGTGGAACTGTGTTATTGTTTGTTCTAGATGAATTCTTGGTTAATAGAATTCTTCTTTTTCTGAGTGGTCTCTTTGGTGTCGAAATCCTTGGATCCCAAAAATGTTCACCTAACACGTTGTCGTCATCGGAATATGGCCGATATGGGGCGGAAGCAATTTTTTCCATTGTTTTTTGAAGTTCTAACTCTTTAGTGTACCGTATCCATTCGCAAACTCTATCATTACAGGAGAGAGACCATTCTATCCCCCGTATTCCGTGAGTTTGTCGTTGTGTGAGTAACCATCCCAGAGGTGGTTTTCGTTTTTTCATATAATTCATTTCTATTGATTCGTCGATGAGAGATTTGGATTCGGGGTCCTCTGGCGATAGATCTTTATTTAGGATATGCTGTGTTTCCATCTACAATCAAATTTAAAACAAAGACCCACCCAACTTAAAGTTTAACTTATTACTAGTATTATTATTATAGGGTTTTTTTCTTATTACTAATTATGTTGGTTTTGGTTGGGGAATCGGGCGGTATTCGTTATTGACAGGAGCGGTTGGGTACAAAGGTTCTACCTTTCGTGATGGGTCAATTGCTGTAGCATTTACCATCTTGTCTTATTTTTACCTCCACAGCTACACATTGAATCATATGAACTACTTCTCCTGCTACTATTGCTGTGTAACCAGGTTTACCCATATATTGGTAGGCGAATTCGTCGGGGATGTTTGCAGCCAGGGACAGGCTTGCACGCAGTTGCTTCCTTTCTAATCTACATTCATTTTCTAGTAAATTATAATACAAATCGCTCATCTGATTCCTTGCCCAACGCTCTACATAAACGAATTTAGCATTTACATAACTCATCATATCGTGAGTTTCAAGATCTTTTCTTTCTTTGGTCGAAGGTGATTGACCTTCTGTTATAAATAAACGGGGGTGTTCGGTAGAAATTATTTTAACGCCGCAGTTTTCAAATGAACTTTTTGTTTTAAGAGAAAAACTATAATCGTCGTGAGCTACTGTATAAACTGTACCTTCCTTGCTTTCTGTTATATCAGCCTGACCATACCATATGGTTACGTATTTTTCTGAGTCGCACCATTGGTTTGATGGTCTACTGTCCCAGAAAGCATAACCGCCGTACATGTCGATACATGTTTCAGCACTCAACTGGCAAGAAGTTCCCGAACTAATATGGATTTTGTCTTGTTCTAACTTAACTCTAGCGTTTTGTTTCGTATATGTGATGGTTATGGAGGCTGTTACTACAACATGGTTCCAGCTTCCAGCAATCTCCATCTGAGTTCGCACTCCCTGCCAGTGTAACAGCTCTATAATTTACAATGTTTGGTGACAGTTGCTGTATAACCGTGTTGCCGACTGTCACCGTACCGTGATTATAAAGCGTTTTACACGCATCCCTTGAAATAGGATTTATATATTTAGCGTTGCCATTATTGGTGATGGCTACATAATCTGTGGCGGCTCCACAGTTGAAGACTATTCTAGATACTTCAACCTTACACAGCCACGCTTCTGCCTGGGTGTACGTGGCTAGCTCGCTCAGCATCACCCGTGCTTTGCTAGTCTTCACTGGCTCTCGAGCGATATCACACTCGTCGACGTCCAGCAACGAAATAGTGGTGGTGTTTAGCATGGGTCCAGTGCAATCGAACCCAATGAGGGCCTCGACCGTGGTTGACGCTAATATCAATATGGCTACGCTTTTCCTAATCATCTGTAAATTATTATTATAATACTCTGGCATCTATACAATGTTATTTACACCGGTTTCTACTCTTTTGGACTCCCGCTTCCCCCCCCCCCCCCCCACAGTAAGTTTGGACTCACTGGAGACGGAGTTGACTGTTAGTCCGAAATATCTACCTTATTTACTAAACATGCGGAACAAACTTTGTAAGTGAGTGTTTTATTTATTAATTATATGTAATTTCCTCCTCTTGTTCTAATTCTCTTAATTTAGTTTTATTTTTATCAAGTATTTTAGCCTCTTCAGGCGGGATTTTAGATAACCTGAGACGATTTGGGGAAACTTCTTCCCTTTTTCCACCGTCTATCAGTTCTACCTCTCCTCTATCCGTCACATTTAAAATTTCAAAAGGTCCATCCCAGTAAGGGTAAAGCTTCCCTGGTTTGGGTCCTTTTTCAATGTAAAGGTAGTCTCCAATCTTAAAATTTACTGGGTTTAATTTTTGGTCATAGTATTTTTTTGTTTTTTCTTTGCTATGAATTAGGTTGCGTCTTGCGCAATCTTGAATTTCATGTATGTTCGTGACTAGGTCTTCCATGTACCCTTGAAATGTGGGTATTCTTTCCGACTCTAGTAACGGTTTACATGACGGTAGTCTGGCTCTTTTTCCATAGACTAATTCATATGGGGTAAATTTTGTGGATTCATGGACGCTCGTATTGTAAGACAAAATTGCCAATTTGAGCCATTCATTTACATAATGTTTGAGATACTCCCCCAACGGGTGATGTGATCTCTCTAATGAGCCATTGCTCTGTGGATAAAAAGCAGTAGTTCGGCATTTATCAATTTTAAATCGGCCAGCCATTGCCTTTAAGAGCTGACTCTCGAAATTTCTTCCCCTGTCACTGAGGATTGTGACTGGAGTACCGTAAAGGCTTACGAAATTATCAATGAAGGCTTTGGTTATTTCTGGGGTAGTTTGGTTAGGAATGGCTACTGCCACTACAAATTTGGTCAGTAAACACTGCATGGTAAGGATGCATTGATTGTCTGATTTAGTGATGGCTAAAGGGCCTACTACGTCCATGGCGATTTTTTCAAAAGCGGATCTTGGTGTGTCGGTAATTACCATTGGTTGTTTTGTTCTTTTACGAACTAATTTATTTTTCTAGCAGTCTAAGCAATGTTGTATTCGTGACTGGATATCTTCTCTTAAATTTTCCCAATAAAATCTTTCTTTAATTCTATTGTAAGTTTTATTTACCCCTTTATGCCCCCCTATGGGTGCCTGATGGGCCTCGTTAAAAATTTGATCCCTTTCTTTTATATCAACAAATTCGATTTCATTTGTACAAATAATAATTTTAATTTTACTATTCATGAATTCTTCTTTTATTATTTCTAAAATTTTCGTCCACTTTATATTGCAAACTTTATTTGATTTTGAAATGACTACAGATTCTATTTCTTTTTCCAACATAATTTCATGAGCATGGTTTAATGCTCCTCTTATATGTTTAATCATTGTAAGTAATGACTCCCCCTCCTTTTTTCTTATTACAAGAGGAAAATGAAGTTTCTTACCCACCACTTTACAACTTGCTTTTCCTGCTTCGACAGGGTGTTTTAAAATATTACTATGTTTTTTATATAATTCTTTGGCGCCTGAATCACAAGGTTCGCCGTTTTCTGATACGAAATACATTTTATGGTTCTTTTGAACTTGAAAGGGTTCTCTAGAAGTTATAATATTTTTTGAACTGTGTTCAATTTGAGTTTCGATCTCGTCCTCGCTCACTTCTCAGTCTTGGGAGTCTGAGTCGTCTTTATTAATTTGGTTTATATTATTTGGCAAGTCTACAGCTATTTCAACATCAATTGGATGTTTACTTGTTGTAATTTTGACTGTTTTGCCTTTTGAATCTCCTTCTTCTTGCGATTCGAAAGAAGGTAGGATCTTTTTGGGTCTGCCCCTTTTTTTCAGAAAAGTTGGGGTTCTTTTTGTTTCCAAAAGTTCCCCTTTTTTGGGCCTGCCTCTCTTTTTCAATAATGGAGGCTTATTTGTTACAAAAGGTTTTAGCTTTTTTGGTCTACCCCTCTTTTTCTGAGTGGGTTCTGGTGTTGTCACCACCTCAAGAGGCCTTGTTTCGACAATAGCCTTCTATTTTGGTTTCTTGTGACAACAAAAATATCTTTTCCGCATTCGCTTTCAGGTTCCTCTACGGGGTTCCTGAATAAAGCGTCTGCGTTCAAATTCAATTTGCCTGGTTTATAGACTACATTAAATTTATATTGGGCTAATTTTAACCTCCATTTACATATTCTATTATTATTATTTACTGGGTTACTGAACCACTTTAAAGCTTTGTGGTCAGTTACTACTGTGAATTCTGAATTATACACGTAAGTTCGGAAATTCACCACCGAGTCCGAAATGGCTCTGGCTTCTTTCTCGTACGTACTATAATTCAGCTCAGCTCCTCTAAGAGCTCTTGAGAAATAGGCGATTGGTTTATCATTTCCAATTTCGCCTTGTGACAAAATACCACCTATTGCGTATCCGGAAGCATCCGTAGTGATGATGTACGGTTTACTCAAATCCGGATACTGTAGAATTGGTGCGTTACAAAGGAGGTTTTTGAGAGTAACAAATGCTTCCTCTTCCTCTTTTCCCCACACAAATTCTACGCCATCTTGCAGTAATTTTGTAAGAGGTTTTGCAAGTTTCGAATAATTTTTTATGAATCTGCGGTAATATCCACTAAGCCCTAAGAATTGACGAACATTCTTTTGGTTTTTGAGCTTAGGGAAATTTTTAACCGCTTCGATTTTTTTTGGATCAGGTTTGACCCCGTTTTCGCCAATCACGTGGCCTAATCAATGTACTTCCGGTTTTAAGAACTTGCACTTGTCTGGTTGCAAGCGCAGGTTGGCTTTACGAAGTCTTTCCATCATTTCCATGATTTTTTCGTCATGTTTTTCAAGGGTTTTTGCAAAAATGACTATATCGTCTAGGTAGATGAACATAGAGATTCCTTGCATACCGACAAAGACTAAATTCATTAATTGCTGGAATGTCGCGGGTGAATTGGCCAGGCCAAACGGCATGCGGGTGAACTCCCAGTGACCACGTGGAGTTCGAAAAGCAGTCTTGTGCGCATGTTTGGAATCCATTTCTATTTGATGGTATCCAGATGCTAAGTCAAATACAGAGAAATATTTTGAACCCCCCAACTGGTCTAATATATCCGTAATGTTGGGCAGCGGAAACGCATCCGGAATAGTTTTTTAATTTAATGGTCTGTAATCAATTACCATTCTGTGTCTAATATTGCCTTTAGAATCAGGCTTTTTAGGGACGATCCAGACAGGACAATTATAAGGACTTTCTGAAGGTTTAATTATACCCTTCAAAACTCCCTCTTGTACCTGTCTCTCGACTTCTTCCCGCAAATTATGAGGAGGTCTATAAATTTTATTATTTATGGGGAGTACGTCTGTTGTGGGGATACGGTGATGAACCAAATGTGTTGAACTCAATGGTTCATCAGGCAATTGAAACCTGTCAGAATATTTTTTTATTATGTTACATACATGGTCCGACTCTTCCGCATTTAAGTGTCCAAGTCTTAATAATTCTTTAACTTTATCATAACGTGACAGATTATTTACTTCATTTATTGTATATACTTTATTGGTTGAATTTATTTCCGCGTATCCGGAAAAATTGGACTCTGTATTATTTGGAGGAATTAATTTGTTTTTATTTAATTTAACGTCAGACTTTCTTCGCCAGTTTTCTTTTTTTCTTTTGATACTATTAAACGCTTTATTATTATATGGATTAAAAATTTTAGTTTCATTTTCATTTTCATTCAAAGAGATTTTATTTAAATCAATATCATTTATTTTCAATTTTTCATTTGAAACCCTACTCAAAGAAATTTCATTTAAATCAATATCATTTGTTTTTAAAAATTTTTCATTCGAAACCCTACTCAGAGGAATTTCATTTAAATCAATATCATTTGTTTTTAATAATTTTTCATTCGAAACCCTACTCAAAGGAATTTCATTTAAATCAATATCATTTGTTTTTAATAATTTTTCATTTGAAACCCTACTCAAAGAAATTTCATTTAAATCAATATCATTTGTTTTTAATAATTTTTCATTTGAAACCCTACTCAAAGGAATTTCGTTTAAATCAATATCATTTGTTTTTAATAATTTTTCATTTGAAACCCTACTCAAAGGAATTTCGTTTAATTTTAATAATTTTTCATTTGAAAACCTACTCAAAGGAATTTCATTTAATTTTAATAATTTTTCATTTGAAAAACTACTCAAAGGAATTTCATTTAAATCAATATGATTTGTTTTTAATAATTTTTTCATTTGAAATCAATTTGGTACTCTCCAGAGAATTTCCGGTTCCGGATTCCATCGTTCTCTCGAGCATGTCATTTACCATTTTGAAATCGACCATATTTATTTCTGGTCCTATAATAAACCCTTCTATTTTTTGGTTTTCAAAAACAATAGATTTTTCATTAATTTCCAATATATGTTTATCAAAGTTTATAATTGCGCCTGTTGATTCGAAAAATTTCGAACCCAAAATACCTGCGCAATTAATAGGTACTTCATCAGGAATGATTAGGCAGATTATTTCTTTGCCCAAAATATTTATTTTAGTTTTTCTCAATGTATTTATAAGGCCCTCCGATATGCCTTGCAAGGTTTCTATTTCACCTTCATTTGTCTCAAGGCCTGATGCCTGAGATTTTTTTAACAAATTCGGGGTTGCTTCCGAATCTAACATCATTTCTACCGTTTCATTACCGTTATTTAGCTTGATCTCTATATAGGGAATAGTGTTAAAATTTGTTGCATTTATGGTGATAACTGGTTTATTTATTTTGATTGACTCTACTTTCTTATTTATTTTTAACATTTCATTATTTAAATCATTATCTATTTCTTTAATAATTACGCAATCATTATCAGATACAAAACCAGTTGCCTCCATAGCCGCAATATTTTTACTATTAATTTCTTTAATTATTAGTTTACGCCGTCCCTCCTCGCTTAGAGGGACGGTTGCAAGTTTCCCTGCACTCTTTGTTGGAATTTTTTCTTAACACAATTCATTTCTATATGATCATCACCCTTGCAGAAATCGCACCCTCGAATTGAACCGTCTTTCCTATTATCCGCATATTTATTACCAACCATGTTGCCATTATTATTACCCATATTATTACCATTATTATAACCATTCATATAATTATTGTTGTAGCTATTTTTATTACCATTATAATAGCTACTATTATTACCATTATTGTAACCATTATTATAACCATTATTATAACCATTGTTTGACCGTCGTCGTTGGTTGCAATCTTTTCCTTGATGACCAATTATATTACATAATTGGCAGGTTGGGCGTTGGTTCCACATTGGTGTTGGCTTTTCATTGAATCTTACTTGCGGACGCTGTTGATTTTCTCGTTGCATTCCGCAATTTCTTGCAGCATGCCGCCTTATTCCGCATAATTGGCATGTTGGTGATGCGTAGTTTTGTTGTGGTCTGACATAATTTCCAATCTTATAGCAGGTTTTTGCGTCATGACCTTTGATGTCGCAAATCCTACATACTTTGTCATTTTCTAGTTTTGATGCGATTGTTGGGCAATTTTTTGCTATGTGTTCCGTACTGTCACACAATTGGCATTTTTGTTGGTTCTTATTTTTCCAACAATCTTGTTCTGAATGGTTTTTACCATTACATTTTGTGCATTGTTTCAAAGTGATAAACTCTTGAGTACATTCGTTTGCAAAATGTCCCTTTTGTCTACACTTGAAGCATACCTTCATTTCTTTGAATGTCGTGGGCTTTTCGTCCCCTGCCATTTGAGGCTTAGCTAATTTACATTGTGGTGCTACGTGGTCTTTTTCTTGACATAATTGGCAAAAGTTAACTTCGAAATTTCTTTTCTTAGTTTCTTCTCTGCCTAACGTTGCCCTTCTGGCTAATTCTTCCTCTCTCTCTGCTGCTTGTTGTATAATCTTTTCATAATCTTCAGACCAGTTTATGTAATCACCAAGTTCAGGCTTGATTCCCGACCTTAGTACGTCTTTTGCTAGTTCTTTCATTTCATTTTTGATTTGTTTTGGTCTTTCATTTTCTGCGGGTGTATGCATTTCTTCAATGAAATTTGTGCATTCTCGAATTCTTTTGACGAAGTTTCTTATGGGTTCATTATTTTTCTGAATGAGTTTGAAAGCTTCACCGATTAACACTTTTTCGTTTTTGGTTTTGCTTATCAATTCCCTGAGTGACTTCATCAAATCTTCAATGCTTTCAAATTTCTTTTTAGTCATATCATCACGTACTTCTCTACTTACTTTGGTACGTACTATCATTTCGACCAAATTCTTTTCTAGGTCCTTACCCACATAGTCTCGACTTTCCTCACATTCTATTCTGAATCTTGTGAGTTCTTGCGATTTACCTGTATAATTGGAAATACTTTTACATAATTTGTTCATAAGAGTCATGAGATGTGTTGTTTCTTGGATCTCTGCTAATCTTTTTGCTGTTGCGTCCGCCATTGTGTTATTTATTGGAATTCTTTGTTCGGGTTCGATATTAAGATTACCTGTATTTTTATTATCGTTGTTCTTACTTAAATTTTATTTTAATTACCCTTATTTAAATTATTAGTTGCAACTGGACTTGTTCTTAATTCTTTTTCTTTTTTCTTTGTATTTCCAAGATCAATTTCAGCTATTAGATTTTGTGCTTGTATAACTTGTTGAGTAAGCTCGTCTTCCCAATATTGTTCTTCCAGGTTTTCTATCGATATTTCTTGTTCTTGTTCAATTGATGCTTCACTCTTGCTGTCACTGCTATTGCTGTCTGGCAAAGTAGTATTTCTTGCAATATAATGACTGTAGCTGTCGTTATAATTATCGTCGTCGTTGGTTACAATTGAATCGTTATGATGATGTATATTTATTGCGGGCGAATTAATATGAACTTTTATTGGGGTGTTAATTATAACTTTGGTTAATTCTGGTTCCTGCGTTTCAGTTATGTTTTCCAATGGCGATGGTCTTTTTTCTAGAATTTCTTTGTCAATTTGATTTTTGATTTCTTGACTTTGTTTACTGCTAAAAAACGATTTAGTTAATGAACTAAAACTTTGCCAACTCGAATTGGTCTTAACGTTCTCGCCAAAAACTTTAATTTCTTGACTTTTTTTAAATTTTTCTTTTGCGAGACGGTCGACTTCAAATTTTTGGCTCCAAAAATCGTTTAAGTCTTTGTTTTTGCGTTCCAAATCGGATTTCTCTGATTCTAGACGCTCTACTTCAATTTTCTGTTTAAATTCGGAAATTTCTTTATTTTTCCTTTCTTCTTCAAGCTCGAATCTTAATTTTTCTGATTTTTCTTGATATAATCTTGTCTCGAAATTCGGATTACATGGATTTAATGGTGTATTCAAGTTTATTAAATTGAAACTTTCGTTTACCCCGCTTTTGAATTGATTTTTCCGTAATACCAAATTTTTTAAGCTATTTCTCTTTTTAATTGATCGTGCTTCTGCCCCTGACAATTTTTTTCTGTCTGGGCCGTAATACAAATCCCCTCTTTGTCTAAGATTATATCTTTTTACAGGTTGGCTTAATTCCGTGATATTGATTTAATAAAATGATCAGAAGACATAATATATTTATCTGATCAATCATATTTTAAAATAATTTCCCGAGGAATTGGAGGGTTAGGGTTAGCTTTGTGTCGATAATATATAGGCACGGTAGTTAAATCTCGTTTCTCCCACTTTTTTTTTTTCTCATACTTGACGCGAGGCACTACCGTGCCTCTTGATTAGACATGTTGTTATATTTGAGATTCGGAAAAGAATCAATGAATCAATGACTCAATATAATTATTATTGAGAAAAAATTACTGTGGAAAACACAGAATTTAGTATCTTGTAAATTTAAGATTCGAACAAGAATCAATGGCTCAATATAATTATTGGTAATCAATAATAACTGTGGAAAACACAGAACTTAGTGTCTTGCAAATTTTGGATTCGAAAAAGAATCAATGATTTAATATATTAATATAATAATATTAATAATTATTTTGATTACTTAATAATACTAATTATTAGACACTTGTCGCATATAAACAAAATTCATATGCTTTATTATTATATTGTTGTTAATAATAACAGATAAGTAATTTATGTTATGATTATTATTATTATTATTATTATTATTATTATTATTGTTATTATTAATATTAATGTTGCATTTATTAAGCAGTACTATTTGTTTGTTTATTTAACGTATATTATTAAGTATATTATTTTTTTGTTTAATTAATTTAATTGTACTATTTTTCATCCAAAGCGGAAAATTATTAACAGACTCATTTTGCATGCGAACATTATTTATTTTAAACTTGTGTGCAACTTTATTAGAAACTGTAAAAAATTTATTATAAAGTACCTCAACAGCTAAATTCACGCCTAGGATATTGAACAAGTCCATCCAGTCTATTGACAATAAGCCTCTAAGCATGAGATCAAGTTATTGATCTTTTGTGTGTTGTTTGCGATTGCTTTAGATAACTCTTTGTTCATATCAAAATATGTATTATTGACGCTGTCAATAGTTGTGGTTAGTTCATGGCGCAATTCTTGACGTAGCATTGTTATCTTGTTGTCGACAGAGGCTCTTATGCCATTTAATTTAGAATCCAATTCCGTATGATATTTATTTATATCAAAATTAAATATTGTATCGGTGTTAGTAGGGGTGCAGACAGGTGTTTCACGACATACAATACATGAAATATTATCTTTATTAAATGCGTGAGCAGCACATAAGGGATGATACACAGAGTTACAATTGATGTTGAAACATTTCTTACTGTCACCAGCTATCTTGACCTTACATCTGGCACACGAGTATGAGTTTGTGTTGTTGCTGTCACAAGACATGTTTTGACTGTTTAGATTAGACATAGTTGAGAAAAAAAAAAACTTGCGAACTGTAGTCGATAAAGTAAATTACGACAGAGTAAAAGATATTAAGCCGGTAATGTCATTCACTAGTAGATTAGTTCAGCAATTAATAATAATAATAATTAATGGATCCACGTTCAACACGATATTCAATATTCAGTATGGACGCCGTATATATTTTATTCTTTTTTTTTTTTTTCTTTTTTTTTTACTTTATAGCTCAATTTATATTGTTTAATTTTCACCAAATTTTTACACTGAGTAGGTCCATTCCAGGGTTTTAAGACGCCATGCTCAAAAACTTGAGTGCCGGACAAACAAGAATTTTTCAGATTCGATTTGACTGAATTATATGTAAAATAACACTGAGATAATATTTTCTGTGATGCACAGTACTTGTAGGATTTAATACACGTAAAAAAATTTAGAATATTTGATACCGTTAATTAGATATTGAGTAAAAATAAAGCTGATGAAATACCGAGTAATTTTTGTACAACCACACCGCACGAGCGCCACCAAGCGAAAACTCTATATTTATATTATATATTATATTTTTATAATTTTTGTTTTGTTTGAGTAGGTATCTTTTTAATCATTTTTTAAATAACCAAATTTTTTGAAAAATTTTAAACTAATCTGTTTAGCTAGTAATACATATAAATATACCATGTGATACATCATTTGGTTCAATACATTTAAATAATTTACCAGGATGTTTTTAGATGAATGAAGCCTTGAAGATGTTATTAAATCTTCTCTATTACAGTAATCACATTGCATTAATTTTGAATTTTTAATTATTTTTTTGAAATAATAATAATTATTATTAGTATTAGTATTTTGTTTTGTCATAACTGTTGCTGTTATTTTTTCATTTTGAAATGGTGCACCTGTTTTATACTTTGATAAACAATCATAATTGTAATAATATCTTTGTCAATGTCTTTTACCAAGTGTTATTGATATTGTATGTGCATCATTACTTATTGATAATTGGTAATTTTTTGGTATTTTTTTTCAACAATATCATCATTAGCATCATCAAATTGACGTTTGTTAGTCATATGTTGTAGATCATTCGTTGATGTTTTTACTTCATTTATTTCAACAGCTTTCCATATTTTCGTATAAATATAAGTGTATGTCTATATCTGCATGTACACTTAATTGGTAATTGGTTAATTGGTAATTTTTTAGTCTTTTAACTAAGTTGTATGAGTAAGTTGTTGTATGATCAATTTGTTCATTAACATGTTGTTTTGATAATAAATGTCAATTAAAAATTTACCAGATGTTCCAACATCACAAATTTGACATTCGAATTGTTCTTTCCCATTGTGTTCTATTAGTGCAAGAGTTTGATAATACACAAATTCTCAGATTTGGTAGAACTCTTGTATTTACACATATTACATTTTCAACAATAATGATCAATATTAAAAGTTCCTTTATCTGTTAATCAAATTCATGGCCACCACTAATTGATTGTTGATTATTTTTTATATTTTGGCTTGGTTCACGAATAACTTCAACATATGAATTTTTTATCGATATGTTTATATCCCTAACAATATATCTATGATGATAATGATGATAATTATAATGTGAAGGTTTTTATAATTTATTTTCGTACATTTTCAAATGTATTTTTGATTCATCAATCACAATATTAAGTAGTTCTTGTTCGACTCATGATGGTAGAAAGTGAGGGCACTTGTAATATATTCATTTGTGAATAATGCTTTTATATTATCACGTAGTCTTGTACTATCAAGTGTTCAAAAGTTACATTGACTTAAACTACAAATTATATCTGTAAAAAACAGATAAAACAATAAAAAAAAATAAATAATATTAATAATAATGATAAATATAATTTATACCTATTTTTATCAGGAATATATTTTGAAACTGCTACAATATATATCACTGTCAATAATATTATCTGTTTGTTGTATTTTAGATCCACCAGTACTCCAGTAGTCATTCTTTTAATTTGATGTGAATTACTTACTAAATTAACCATTTTATCAAATATTTTTTCTTTTCTATCTAAACAAAGAACTGGATTGAATGGTCTACTTTTTTGTACAGTTTTATAATTGGCATGAATTTGTAAATTTCGTACCACATTAGTAAATTTGTAATATACTTGATAATAGACGTCGACATAAATGACCATTAAATATTGTTGTTGAACCATAATTTTTTCTTAGATGTCCACTAAATGCTTTAGTAACTGTAAAATTATTATTATTAATTTTCTAACTTCACAATCACTTTCATTTTTCATTGATCAATCATTAAACAAATTTTGGGTTAGCTTCTCATTTTTATCATTTTAAAATTGTTTGATTAATATTTTTGTTTATTAATTTTGATACATCGTTTTCCTAATTGATATCTAAAATAATATTTTGATAAAAAATAACAAATTTAAGGCGGTATGTCAAAATATTGAAAAAAAAATCCCTCTCACAGACTTTGATCAAAGAAGGCCCATTTTTTTATTGAAATAAAGATCTATTTTAACAAATTTTTTTTGTAATTTTCTACCACGATTTGACCGAGATAATTAGGGTCAAAGTTGACAACAATTTAACACTTTAACACACAAGCATAGGAAGCATCGGCACGTTTTCACTTCTATTAAAAAAACGCTCTCACAGAAAACCTTTATTTTACTACAGCTTATACTTCTTTTAATTACAAAAATAATTAAAAAAAAATCATCGATTTCTACCACGAATTTTAAAAGTGATTAATTATTTAAGACGAAAATTTAGGGTCAAAAACAGTCAAAAAGTACCAGGCGAAGCATTGAAAATCTGCTGAAGTAGTATTAGTGTGTGTAAATACGAGGCGCCCTCAGTCAAACTTCAAGACGCGTCAGTAAAGTATACAAATTTTAGACATTAGAGGGCACTTATTATTTTTTTAAACTATGGTTACAAGGGTGCCTCTTCGAACCCAAAAATTATCCTACCTTGGGATTTACATACTGCCTTAACAAATGGAAATTCAAATAATATTTTGATAAATATATTTTACCTCTTCTTCAAAAATAGATTGATTGAGAAATATTTGGTTGAGACATTCAAAACAAACGTTTGATAATTCATCATCATTATCTAATAAATTAGCTTGATAAAAAAGTTGATGAATTGTTTTTTTATTATCCAACAACTAAAGCAATGAAAAATCATTTATTATTTATTTTTTAAACAAATAAAATTTTGTTTTTTTTACTTCTTGAATCTTGAATTTTCAATGCCTGTTTTACCATTTTACATAATTGTTTGATAACAAGTATTTTTGTTTCAATTTCAAGATCATGATTTTTAAAAATAGTATGTAAACTAATTGAACAAAGAAATAATAATTCTTTTAAAAATTTTTCATATGGTAAATCATTGACTAGCTTTGAATATATTTTAATATAAGTTTCATTTTCTTTTGTATAACTTATTAGGACATTTGACAATTTGTGCCAAATAATTTCACGTGTTTTTTTTTCTCGATTCAAGCTGAAGTAATTCTTTAATTTCTTTGAATGATTTATCACGATTAATTTGTCTGGATGAACCTCAATGATATTCTGTACCAAAAAAAAAAAATTATAATTAACATTTTTTAATTTATAATTATTTATTTTAGTAACCAATAATATGTGAAGAATTTTATCTCGACAAACATGAACAGACAATGCTGATATCTCTTCAAATTTAAGCCAAAGTTCAATAATTTTCATTTTAAAATCAATTGTCAATTGATTATTTATAAGGACAAAATAGACAAATGTCGAATTATGTTAATTTCAATGCCATATTTATTGATCATTTTAATTAACTTTAATAACGATTAATTTGTTTTTAAATTTCTTATTTCATCAGTTGTACTGACAAATGATAATTCCTGGAAAAAAACCAACAATAACAACAACAACAACAACATCATTCAGTTAATTGTTCAAACAATTAAAAATAGAATAAAAATTAATCCTTACAGCAAACAGCATCCAGATGGCTTTTATCAATGTTGGCTGAACAACAGGCTGCTTGTCAAAATGATCAATCATGTCAATAGTATCATGTATTTGATTGCACTCAAATCAAATTCAATACTGTTTCTATATTTGACAAAATAAATAAACAAATTAATAAATATTAAACAATTAATTATACTATAAACAAACTCACTCTAGCGTTGCACTTTTGTAGAAAAAAATAAGAAGCATCCATGTATCACGTGATGTTAAATCATTAGATGAAGTGATTGATTGATTAATAAATTTTGCAAATTCGCTTATTTGTTTTTGTTTTTTTCTATCAAAATATTTATTAAAATATCAACTATTAAATCATACTTGTTGATAAGATTCGTCTGCCCATTAGATACAGGTTAGGTTTATCTATTCGAAAATTTTTTTTAAAATTGATTGTTGTTTTGTTTTCGCTAAATGAATTTTTTACTAACACTTTATAAGCTTACCTTTTTTTTTGATTATTGTAAAATGAGAAAAAATAAAACAATCACTGTTAATTATGTAGTAGTAGACCATGCTGAATTTGTGTATAATATATATATTCTTTCATAAAATAAACATGTGCTGAACATTGTAACTAATTTTTCCACCGATAAAGTAGAAGCCTCAGTTACTATGGGATCAACGAGGATTTCTCACCTTCCTCCTCTCTCACCGCCAGGAGGGAGCCAGCTGGTGTATAACGGCAACCAACGGACCGTGGGGTAGTTTCGGGAGCAATGGCCGCCGACGGCCATTTCGGTAGCGACTAGTTCAGCAAGAAATGGTAGAGGGGCGCGATCCACCATATTGGTTCCAGAACGTCACTCGGGCACCATTACTAAAATGTATATGGATTTTAGTATTGGCCGGGAGCGTAATAACCTCACCCCGCGGCGGCGGTTATTACCGTGAACATTAACTTTGGTTTAACTCACTCGCACAACCTAAGTCAATACGAGAACGAGGGTATTCGTACCTCACAGGCTTAACCAAATATCCCCCTATTGCCTACTCACTCTAGTGCACCAAGTATTCGAACACAAAGTCCATCCGCAGCCACGCTGGTCTTACGCCGGACCACTCTATGCATCTGACTACTCGATTATGGGTTACCCTGACAGTAAGTAACCACACTAGAGCGAGAGAGCGAGTGATATACAACGTCCTACCTATACAGCGTAGCGACATCGTAAATCACCCCCGGGAGCATGCACCACGCATCGGGAGCTTGGTTGGACTCATCAGTGACATCAACTAGTTCCAACCTAGGACCCAGTCGACGTCATCGTCTAAGTCGGCTAACCCCACCAAGGAGTCATGCCAGCTTCACCAATGATATCAACTAGCTCCTCCATAGGAGCATGTCGACATCACCAAGTCACCAGCCAACTCCACCAAGGAGTCAGCTAGCTTCATCGGAAGCCAACCACGGACTGTCACCAGTCCCGGTGCCATCAGCCAGCTCCGAAAGCCGGCCGACGACTGGCAGTGAGATGCCAGCGATCACCAGTTTTATCCCCACTCCCGTTTGACCCACTCCATACAACCATCTGTGCGCACGGTGGGAGTGTCGAAGTAAGGGATACGAATCTGTCGTAGCTAGGGTAGGAATCCGGATTATCCGCTCGTGGCGGATGTCTACCAAGTCAACATTCAGGCGAAAATAAATGTCACTACCGAGGCCACTCACAAACCGGTGGTATTAATTAGCGTCTTAGTCGATAAAACCCCTCAGCACCCGTATTCACAGGGCAAATTTTATACAATTTAGGGCTTTTTTTTGCCGTTGTCGGCGCTTCGCCAGTAAAAGAAAAGAGCCCTAAATTGTAATGCCCTGTGAACACGGGTGCTGACCAGACCTCTAATTATTTTCGGGAGCGCGAGATCTGCCAAATCTCGTTACAACATATACCGCAAACCGACAGCAGTGTTGAATGAGAACGGCTTGAGGGGATCTGTAAATAAGAGGGAGCTCTTACCCCTCAAGTGCGCTATACAACTTTACACAGCTTTATTTTGTCCACGTCCCCTCCAACGCTCTGTAAGCAGGTGAATACTTGCACATACACACAACTACAAATACATTCCGACGCACAAAAGGAAATAAAGTAGCAAAAATAAAACTGTTTCGTGCATATCGAATGTTTTAACATTTTTTCAACTAGATTTGATATTAATAACTTTGTTTTTTATAAATTCTTTAATATTAATATAAAATATATATTGTTTTATTATATACAATCTGTGTAAACATGAGTGAAATATTATCTGGACAACGAGTTCTTAAAAACTATCAAATGGTTGAATGGATTGGTCGTGGAAGAAAGCCAATTAGACGAAAAATCGATGTTGTACCTAGGTCTTAGGTGACGAAAGGAAATAATAAAAATAATAGTGCTACTATTATGTGCTTTTATCCACCTGATGCTTCGTATGATTCATTAATGAATATGATAATCGATGAACCTCCTCCTCAGGAAAATTGGCCAAATTATCAAGTAACTATAGTTGGTGAAGCAAGTAAGTATAGCAAAATATTGTTTTTTCAAATGAATAAAAATTATATGCATTATTTAAAAAAAGTACAAACGTTTGTACATAAAACAATAGATGTGTTAAATGAAAAAAAAAAAAAAAAAAAAATGATGAAACAGTTGCTGAAGCAACTGTGCCTGCCCTGCGGGAGGAATTTTAATTTCCTTATTGAAATTCGTGATTACAAATTTATTTTATTCTATATTGTTACAATGATTACTGTTACAACTAAAAATTATTCATCATTTTGTTTGTTCCTTCCATATTTTTTTTAGTAAAATTAGTATCTTTACTTGGTTTATTAAATTTTTTTTATTCAAATTTTATTTTACTTCATAATCACTGTCGTCTGCTAATGTTATTGTTCTTCTTTTTAATAACTGTCCTGTCATTGCATATATAAATTCTACTTCATTTATTGCTATTATGACTGCAGTGATATCTATATAATAACATTATCAGCATTGAAAAAAAATTTTTTTTTTTTTTGCTAAAATAATTTTACCTGCACATGAATTGTTTAGTAGATGATTTTTTTGTATTTTTCCAATTCGAAATTAATCTTTATTATATTTTCATTTTTCTCATCGTCTTCGAATTTTATATTAGCCTCTGTTTATTATCTTTTGTTTATTAACTTTTCTCACTAATCCTTCAGTGATCATATATATTTTGTTCAACTTGAATATTTAATAATTCATTATATGTTAATAATTTTCCTTTTCTTTTTATACATTTTATTGATAATGGTACCTCAATCAATCCATGATCTTCATTTGCAGCTTCTCGAAAAAAAAAAATACATCTTATTTCGTCACTCTCATCACATATATCCATCGTAAATTTTTTACCAGTTCCTCGTTCGTTTTTCCATTCCTTCATTTTACTTCTATTTATAATTCGTGCTCGAATTGTATCACTGTATTAGATTTTTAATTTAATTTTTTATGTAAATTATATTCATTTCTAATTATTGACTTACCATATTGTATTTAATTTTAAATCTGTTATTTTTTTAATTTTCTTTTTCATCAATGTATTTTTTGTTGTGTTTTTATCACTCAGTTTTATTTTTTTTTCTTCATTTTTGGATTGTTCTCTTCTTGTTTTCTTTTACCCATTTCGATTTTATTGGCTTATGATTTCAAAAATTTCGTTGTATTTGTTCTCAAATTGGTTAAAAATGATAGAAGTTTTTTTTGAAGTGAAACTTCTTTTCGCAGGGTAGTGAAAAAAAAATCAGTGTGTCGGCCATGTAACGCTCGGTGCAAGCGAACGCTCGGACCGAGCAAGCATTTGCCCATATAACTAATAAGAGTGAGTGGCTACGAGCGAGAAAAGAGATATGCTTTGAATGAATGTGTGTGTGCGTTGCCAATAGTGTAGCTGTTCGGTTCGCAGCGCTTATAAAAATAATGAATCAAAAAATTATAAATGAATACATATACTCAATTGAAAATTATTATTATATCATCATTATATATTTTATCAGCACTATCATTGTTTTTTTTAATATAAAATCTAAAAAGGGTTGAATAATAAATGCTTTAAAATAAAATCTTTTTATACGAGAACTTTTTTTTATTATTTTAAGTTATATGAGATATTCAAAAACAATAGAATAATTTTTTGTCAAATACTATTTTAAATGAACAATATACTTATGTATATTTTTTTTTCAAATTTACCAAGTTATTGTTGTTAATAAAAACTAACAAATAAATTAATACTATGTTTGTTTTTAAATAATAGCATTGACACTGCCAATGTTCTCCAGGTTTACTTTTAGTAAAAAAAAAATATATATATATATTTGTGAGTAAGATTATTTTTTATATCATTTTTAAACAGTTTTGACAAAACCATGAAGTTTTTGCTGGAGCTTTTTTATTCCAAGGCAAACAAAGTCATACCAAAAAAGGCACCCATCACATACAATTGAATTATCTTGTAATTTATTTTGGCATTCATGATACGTATAAGTGTGTTGACTTTTTAGCATCTTGATTAATGTCGCAAATGCAGGTCTTTTAAAATATTTTTGTACTAATTTTATATCAATATTTTCATCGAAAATACAATCTGGTAATGCTGTGTTTTCTGACAAATCATTATTTTTAACAAAATAACTATCGTTAATTACTTTGTTCACCAATACCTTATCAAATATCATGCCCATTATTTTATTAATTTTTATGTTTTCATCTAAATTGGAAAACCTTGTTGGTCCAGCTGTTGCTGGATTTTTTTGTATTCTTTACTGCTTTTGGACGACCCTTGGTTTTACACAAAACTGGAATTTTAACACTTTCAATATTTGTACTTGTATCTAATTTTGGTTGTTCTCCTCGTTGTCCAACTTCAAACAAAAATACTCCAGCTTATGTTTTATCATTATTACTTGATAAATATTCATTTGTTTTTCCATTCACTTCTTTTTCATCTTCTTTTTTTCCTTCAGGAATATCCCAGCTTCGAGAAACGTGACAATCTTTGAATATTTCTGATAATAGAATTGAGTATTCTAATGGTTCATCAACCACTGTTGAAACATCAATATTTTTTTCTAAATCACAAATAGAAGAACTTGAAAGTTCTCCTTAAGAAAAATCAATGTAATTTGTGCAGTTATGTAGATTAGATTCAAAGCTTGTAAATGTATCATCAAGATACCTAATGCCAGATTTAATAAGAGGTGTCACAGTTGATGTAATTTTTTTTATTTGTTGTTGACTTTGATTAATGTGACTGCAGATTAACTTTTGTGATTTTCCTGTATCATCAGCTGATACATCTTTCAACTCAACAGGAAACACTATAATAATAAGATTTTTGTATTATGAAATCATTTTTGTTTAATAATTAATATAAAAAATGATGAAACAGTTGCTGAAGTTGCTTTTAATTTCTTTATTGAAATTCGTGATCACAAATTTATTTTACTGTTACAACTAAAAATTATTCAACTATTTTGTTTTTTCCTTTCGAATTTTCTTTAGTAAATTTAGTATCTTTACTCGGTTTATTAAATTTTTTTATTCAAATTTTATTTTACTTTATAATCACTGTCGTCTGCTAATGTTATTGTTCTTTTTTTTAATAAACGTCCGTCATTGCATATACATGAATTCTACTTCATTTATTGCTATTATGACTGCGGTTATATCTATGTAATAACAGGATCAGTATTGAATAGTTTTTTTTTTTTTTTTTTTTTTCAAATAATTTTATTCCAACCAGATGAATTATTTGGTCGATGATTCCTTGTATTTTTTTAAATTCGAAATTAATTTTCAATATATATTCATTTTCCTCATCGTCTTCGAATTTTATATTAGCCTCTACTGGTATCATTATTTCTTTATTATTTATTGACGTGTATTGTTCATTAACTTCTCTCACTAATCCTCCAGTGATCATATATATTTTGTTCAACTTGAATGTTTAATAATTTATCATATGTTATTAATTTTCTTTTCTGTATTATACATTTTATTGATAACGGTACATTAATCAATCCATGATATTTATTTACTTTTTTACTAGATCATTGCTTGACATACTCTGCAGGTGACCAAATTTTAAATCTTAGCTCCACGTAATCGCACGTCAAGAAAATTAAATTCACGTAAATGCACGTCAAAAAAATTAAATTCACGTAAATACACGTCAAAAATTAGATGCACGTAAATACATGTCAAAAAGTATTTCATAAAATACCATCAAAAAGAACGGTTAAATTCACGTAAATGAACGTCAAAAATTAAATGCACGTAAATACATGTCAAAAAATATTTTATAAAATACCATTAAAAAGAATGATTAAATTCACGTAAATGCACGCCAAAAAATTAAATTCACGTAAGCACACGTGAAAAAAAATATGTTACTAGATTGATTGACTGACAATATTGTTTAGGGATTTAGGTGTTTCTACGTGAATCTGACGTGAATTTAACGTGTATCTAAACACACGTACGTTCACGAAATGGGTGCAAATAGCCTCATCCTTTTCAAGTGGAGATGAAAATGCTCAAGCAGCAAGAGCTAAAAGTCTTGAAAATAGCTTACGTTCTTCACAACTAATCATTCAAGAAAATGAAATATCAGAAAAACAAAAGGCTATGTTAGAACAAGCCAGAAATAATCAAAAAGGTTGGTCATATAAAAAAAAACAATTACCTTAATTAAATTTCTACAATGCTGAATAGAATGAAATATTAGTTGATTATTTATGATTTATTTTTTGTTTTTTTTCATATTTTTCTTAATAGTATGTTTTTAGTGTTCCGTAGGACACTTCTGTTTTCGCTTTTCTGTGACTTTTTGTTATTTCGAGATAAAACGTGAAGTCCTGGAATCGAATTGGCTTGTGAGATGCTCAATTTTTTTATTTTTTTTGGCCAAAAGCAATCGTCATATTTATTTCCAATTTTGGGGCTTTATTAGATTTAATAGACATGATATTTTTTTTTACTTTTTGGACCTTATTAGATTTAATATGCCCATTTTTGGACATGGCCCAATTTCAAATATTAACCGATCAATTCCGGCAATGTTTTAATCGACGGCGCTTCATCTGTAGACTCTACGATATTTTTTTCAAATTTTTCGGTCGTTTATTTTTTTTTTATTCAATGATATGTAGTGTCACAAACAGTTTTTTTACAATATTTTTTGAACCGCTGAACCGAATTAGTCGATGTTAATACAAATTTAGGTTTTTTTTTTTCCAAAAACAGACATGATATTTTTTTTTACTTTTTGGACCTTATTAGATTTAATATGCCCATTTTTGGACATGGCCCAATTCCAAATATTAACCGATCAATTCCGGCAATGTTTTAATCGACGACGGTTCATCTGCAGACTCTACGATATTTTTTTCAATTTTTTCGGTCGTTTATTTTTTTTTTTATTCAACGATATGTAGTGTCACAAACCGTTTTTTCACAATATTTTTGTAAACAGCAAGAAAAAAAATAAAAAATCCTACGGAACACTCAGGGTGCACCTTGGGGAACTTGACTATCTTTTTTTTTTTTCAATTTATTTATTTGAAAAAACAAATCAATATTATTTTATTCATGATTTAAAAAAGGTATATTTTAAATATTTTAAATCAATAATGAAAAAAAGTATTATTTTTATTTGAGTTTAATAGTAATGATAATTAAATCAATTATAAAACTCCTGATCATTATCTACTTATATTTATTTCCATTTAAAAATGATATAAACATGAAAAACTAATTAGAGTTATTTTCTAGTTTTTAATGATAATTTATCGACTAATTATAAATTCTGATGATCTAATAAAGACTAATAATCAACTTCTTGATGAAGCTAGAACAATCCTGTAACGACCAAAAAATATTCCAAAAAGTATGATTATAAATATAGCCAAATTGAAAAATTAATTTTTATTTGTCATCAAATATTGTTTGAATGCATTTTTTAGGATCACGACGTTCAAATCTTCATATGTTATTGGAGGATAATGGTGATGATGGATTTGAAAACAATGAATCACCATTAAAACAAGCGAAGAGCAACAGCATGCTCGTCAACATATTGATAATAATTCTTTTGCTTCATTAGTTCAAACAATTCAAAAGATTGACAAAAATGTTCAAATGTTGATGAATCAGGGACCAAATAAAGAAATAAATATTGAAGAAAAATATAATTTGAAATTACCAATAAAACAATCAAAAGAACTTGCTGCTTTAGAAACAAAATTAGACGAAAGTAAAGCTTTTCAAAGTGATACCGTAAGTATACCAAAATCAATATATTGTAAGCAAAACATTATGATAATGTTCTATATCTTTTGAATTAAAATAGGAAAAATACATGGGAACGTTAATTGACAGCGATAAAACATTACCTGATGCAGCACGCAACATTTTGAAAAGATTCCTCATACGAGACGTTGCTGTAAAGTTAACTGCATTAAAAGATAGTGCAGACAAATTTAATATGGCCAAGAACTTGCCATCTTTTAAAAAATGCATATTAGGTAATGAAATAATTCTATTTCAAGAAAAAATTAGAATCAATTCTTTATTGTTATTGAAAAAAAAAAAAAAAATTAATCAAAACATTTTTTTCAGGAGCAATGGAAAAAAAAAAAAAAAAGAGTTAAAATTAAAAAATGTAAATGTATCAACAGTCTTGAGCCAGTGTCTTACAAGAGCCACTGATTGGGACAATAGCCGGCCCAGAAAACCAAAAAATGGTGATTCAAACAACTACAACAGTCTCACTCAATACTTAAATAATTTAGATAATCAAGATGATGATGGTGGTAATAATTCTCAATCATAATTCATAAATGTACTTTTCAAACTTATTTTTTTTATTTATGTTTATTATTTTTCGTCCGCATCGTTATTGAATAATGATTTCTAATTATATTTTATATTTAATACTCTAATTAATTAAATAAAATTATATTGATATAAAGAAGAATACATTTTATTCTTGTTTTATCTTATCTTTAATTATTTAATAATTTTTATAATAATTTATTATATATTTCATCGTCATAATTTAGTTAGATAAAATTATAAAAATAATTTTTATATTTATTCAGAATCTCACATAAATTTTGTGGATATTTGAGGGTCAGGATTTAAAATACGCGCCTGCTTGTTAAGAATCCATATTAAAATGGCGACCGTATAGCCGGTCGGTAAAGCAGCAAGCCTAGTAACTTTTATTAGTACACATCAGATGAGAACCGTTTTTATATAACCTGCAAAACTGTCATCTCAGAGTTAATTTAATTAAAATAACGAAATATATTGAATTTATCAAAGAAACTTATGAATAGAAAAATTTAAAAAAAAGTAGTCTATTTACCAGCGCCATACTTCCTTCAAAAAAACGTAATTAATGTTGTAAATTTTTTATTTTATTTAAAGTCGGAGTTAATGTATTATACGTCGTTGGGCCGACGGGAATCCCGACTTTTGCCTGACTTATTGAGCTGAGCGTGGTAACACTTTTTCTACCCGGGTAAAAAATTGACTGATTAGATCATCCTTTTTCTATGAGGGGCGATAGAATTTTCAGAGACGCTTCTTTAAGGCCAAATCCGAAGTCATTACGACAATTAGTTCCAAAGTTATATGATCTACGGCTAAGCCTTTTCGGCTCCCAGCCTCCGTAGATTTTTTCCTTTATAAATTATGAAAATACATTCCGGGGTATATGAAACAAATAAAATTTATATATTGGTCAAAGTGTCGGTTAATTCTTGGATTGCCATGATTATAATGTATATTTAAGTAAAACATTTTTTCGTCATCTTCAATTGTTGCTGCTATGGTTAAATAAGTAAGACTCTGGAGTTTCAACTAGAAGATACCGTGTTCAAGTCCTGGTGATGTCAAGTATTTATGGTGTACTTTTTCGGTCAATAATAATCGAATAAATCATTACAAATATATAAATGATAAAAATTAATTGTTTTAAACAATTAAAGATAGTATTTTTTTTTAATAAATTTTTCTCCTGATGATATATCTAAATATACTGTGATACATCGAAATATATTATGATATATCTGAATATATTGTGATATATCTAACTATATTAAGATATCTTCTTTGATATTAAAAGATATCGCCATAATCGATATATTCAGTTATCTCTCGATATGTTTTGATATCAAGATATCCTGAGATCTCTTGATATATTATTAGATCTATCTAAGAAGATCTTTTCATTTTTTCCCGGGATGTGAAATCATACACTGAGAAAAAAAAACCTCAAGAATTGTTGTGAGAGCACGACAAACTAGAGGCGAAATCCTATCCTGTCGCTTTTTGTCGTGCTGCAACAAAAATTGTTCTATCGTTAAACAAAATTTGTTGTGCTACAACAAATTTTATTGTATCGTTGAACAAATTTTATTTAGCTGCACAACAATTTTTACCATCCAATAATATTTGTTGTGTTGCTGAATAATATTTGTTCGGCTGCTCAATAAATATTGTCCAGTTTCAAGGCAAATATTACCGTGCTGCACAACAATTTGATTTTCGGGTGTTATCGGTAAGACTCGGTCTTGTTCGTGTGCCTCGGTATATCTACATGGCATCGTGTGGAATTTTCTAAGTCAGGCTAAGTTGAGATCAGCTTTGGTGTGACTGACGTTTTGAAAATAAATTAATTAATCCCAAGATGTCAAGTTTTAATAACATTTTAATCATTGAATTATAAACTAAAATATTTGTGAGCAACTAGATAAATAACCAAACTTGATATTTAACAAATCACATCAACAATAAAGTATGAAATTATATAAAAATGACAAACATAACCTGCATCTGTCATTTTAATGCAGAGATTTTTTATTTTAATTTTTAATAATTATAAATATGAAAAATAAATCCTTCCTTAATTGTTTTTCTTCTTCTTTTTAATTATCATAATGAAAATTTATTTCGTAATTTTGAAAAAAAAAAAAATTTAATATGGTTTTAGATTTTTTTTTATGTGGAATAATAAAAATTATTAAACTAAATACAAAAATTGTTGTATGTTCAACAGTTTTTGTTTGGAGCATAACAAATTTTGTTGTATGTCTATTAATTTTTGTTTGGAGCATGACAAATTTTGTTAAACAGCACGGTAATTATTACTCTGCCAGATGAACAAAAACTGTACTACCGGCAGAACGAATATTATAGAGTTTCAACTTCGCCTCTACTTTGTTGTGTGGCACGACAATTTTTGTCCTGTTTTCTCAACAATATTTGTCGTTTTTTTTTCTCCGTGTAGGAATAGAAATTTGCTTTAATTCACGCGCTATAAAACGTGGAGCTTCGTATAAAAGCAGCACATCATGGACACCTCCAGTCAGTCTAAATCGAGCAGTCAAGAAGTTGATACCTTAGAATATAAATTATCTGCAAAGCCTAGATTCTACAGATAATTAGTTCTACAGATAATTTTTCCCAAATTTCATCAATTTGATGTGATGCAAATTTTATGATAGCCATCACTGGAAGTGCAGCAATATATTTTTGTGTCAATTCAGTCATACTTCCAACTGCACAAAAATGTAAAATGGATTTTTTCTCGTTGGCTTTTGTTGAAAATTTATTAATATACCAATATTTGTATATTTGTGCATTTTCATATGCACATTTGTAAGAACTGCATAAGGGATGTGAATTCATATGTCGTATTGCTGGATGTACTGCCTCTGATATTTTTATATCTGGACAACCCAGGTCTTCCAGATTAAAGATTGTCATCGGATTAAAACGTTTTTTCTATCTTCACCTTTGACAAATGAATAATTAAACTTTCCAACTAATTCTTCAATGATTATTGTTGATGCGTTATTATATTTATCATGATCAGCTTCCCAAGATATCCCATGATAATTTTTATCAGAACTATTCACAGTTTTTTTATAATCTTCTGTTGGATGTGATTTTTTACAAGGTGGTTTGAATATTTTTATAGTTGGTGAAGATTTTGAATTTATAGGTTGGATAACCAACTCTTTTACAACAAATAAACCTTGAGGTTCTTGAAATCCTTGAAAATCAATGAATGCTGACATTTTGCCTTTATATATATCAACTCAACTTAACTCAACTCAACTGTATAGTGACCAGTTCTGAACTGATGATATTTCTTTTATATCTCTGAATACCACTCCTCTCTTTTTCCATCCCTTCCACTTCCTATTTACCCCTACCATTTTTAACCCTTCCACAACTTATTTTGTCCAATTGTTGCCCGGAAAAGTGCCGGGAAATTCGATTATTTTATTTTTTTGGACATATGACCAGATAACTGTCATCCATCATTATTTTCATATATTACACATGTTTTCCAACTAATTATACCCACTGGCAGACTTCGTCATTCGGTGAATTTTTACAGTTCTGGTAAGTTTTTCTATGATAACTTTTTTTTTTACTATTTATTTGTCAGCCAGTATTCATTTCATATTGTAGAGATGTTAAAAAATATTTTACCCATAATGGCAGCCTTCCTGCGATGACATAACTTTAATTATGTCATACAAAATCGATTATTTTATTTTTTCGGGCAACAAATGGACATATGACCAGATAACTGTCAGCCATCATTATTTTCATATATTACACATGTTTTCCAACTAATTATACCTACTGGCAGATTTCCTGCAATGACATAACTTAACTTATATCATTGTTAAGAAACTTATTTTTCATGATTGACATAATATATAGCATCTCTTTTTGGTAAGAAAACGGTATATTCGTTATTTATTTCAACTGATAGTTTAGCACTACTTTTTTCCAAAGTAACTTTTGGAAGACTTGAGTTTTCCACTTTATTCAATTTTCCCATTTATGAGATAACAAACTAACAATTGTTGTATCTTCCACCCAAAAAATAAAAGCTCCGAACATCCATCGATTGCTGCTTTCTCAATTTTTGTAAGTAATCATTTATTTATGAACTTTGCGATTCTGCTTGGTAAAAAAACGTTGAATTCATGATTTAATGTGACGATAACTCCGTGGTATTCAAAATAAATTTTGCGGAGAGCTGTAACTTTGAACTTTCCATTTATTTCCAATACAGATCTGAGAAATTGAAGATTTGTATTAAGAATATAAAACTAGCGAAAAAATATCTGATATTTTATAAATCTGACTCTTTTGAGCTTATGTTTCCCTGATTATTTTATGAATTTATACAAAACTTTTGAAAAAAATATCGATTTGTATCAGGAATATAGTGGGACGTTCCAAAAATCACTCGGAAACCCGGACCGGCGCAGTAGATGAAAAAATATAGAGATAAAATAAACTTAAAAGTAACTAGAGGTTACTGTAGATATTGTAAGCAACAAAAACAGCCTTATTGCATATGCCATTTACTTTTGTTACTTATTACAGTTGTGAAAAGTATTTTTTATAATTATTATTAATAATTAAACAATAATAATTTATTGTTTTGTGCCTATAAAAATACATGAACAAAAAATCATGTCTACCACAACAAAATATCAAAAATTTTCTACGATCACAATCTTGACCTTCCGAGTTTCCGAGTGATTTTTGGAACGTCCCCTAGGAATCTGACCTATGGGCGGGGTTTGACCGGTCACGCACAGATTTATTGTGTAAAAGCTTATCTGTGAGGCAATATGGCGCATTCCAAACGAATTTACTATAGTATGCTATGGTCAACAAACTATACCATGTAAAATTTTTTGGCATTCGTACTTAAAAAAGACTACATTATACCCGTATTTTCATGTGTAAAATTTTCAATATACACATTAATACAAATAATGTGTAGTTTTTCATTTTACACATTGTTTTGACTGAAATAAACTAAACATTGTATGACGGTGTGATATTTTTTTTTTTTTTATAAACTGGTGCAGCCCTCTGACGACTAAACATGCTTAACATAACTAAACTAAACATAACCATGGCTTTGTATACATTCTGTCTAAATATAAGTGACAGCTTGAGGCAGTTTAACAACAAAATACAATCTCATTTCAACAAAAATTAATAATTAAATTATATCATATTAACAAAAAAAATTAAATAAAATTGCAAAAACTGTTTTAATGAGTGATAATGTCATATGTGACAGTGAAACTAATGCCAAAAAAAATCAAAAGAGTTTATATATATAAAAAAGCATACATGGAATTTAAGAAAAAAAAAAACATTTAATAAATTGTTGAGATATATCAAAATAGATAGATATTTTATCAATGTAGGATACTATTATTTTTTTTTTTGTTATTGAGGCCATCTGATTTATTTGTTATTCTTATTTATTCAAAGCAATATTGTTATTTATTAATATCAATTTTATTTTTTGTATTCATGTTAATTTTATTTTTTGTGATCATATTAATTTTTTTTTGTTTAATCATATAATTTTGTTTATTTGAATCATATTAATTTTGTTTATTTAAATCATATTAATTTTGTTTATTTAAATCATATTAATTTTGTTCATTTAAATCATATTAATTTTTTTTTTTTTAAACCCCCCCACGAGGGCTCCACCCTTCGAACCCGCCAGGGCTGCTCGCCCTGGACCCGCATTACGGCCCCACGTATTTCTTGATCGTAATTAATATCAAATGGTCTAATCATTTTGTAGTCTCTTTCAAGTACTTATGGCAAAAAATAGTATGCTTTACACGGGTGTAATGCTGATGACTCTTACGATATTGAGGCTTTGCTCGTCACATGCACAGCGTTGCCTCAAAATCGTGCGAGTATCATCAGCCTTACACCCTAGTAAAGCAATGTACTATTCAATGTAATTTCAATCATTTGGAAATAGTTCACTGTGCGCCACCAAATGCCATGGTGAATAGGTCAGAACCCTATAGAACTGGTAAAGAGGTATTCTATGTTTTATAAATCTCATTTCTTTTACCTTGTGTGTCCCTAATCATTGTATCAATTCATATGAACTTTTTGAGAAAAATTAAAAGTTTGTATTCGGAATATAGAACTAGAAAAGAGGTATTTTATGTTTTATGAATCTTCTTTTATTTTATGTTTCTCTGATTATTTTATTGATTTATATATGAAAGTTTTGAAAAAATTAGAGATTCGTATGAGGAACATAAAACTAGGAAAAAGGTATTTTATGTTGTATAAATCTTACTTCTTTTAGCTTTTGTTTTCCTCATCATTTTATCAATTTATATAAAATTTTTTAAGAAAAATTAAAGATTTGTATCAGGAACATAGAACTGGCAAAGAGGTATTTCATGTTTCATAAATCTTACTTTTTTTCCCTTATGATTCTTTAATTATTTTATTGATTACACGACATAATAAATTTGACATAATATATCCAACATAATAGAACCGTCTAAAATAAATCACGAAAAAATAAATCGCGAAAAAATAAACAATGACAAAATAAATCTAGACAAAATAAATTCAAATAATTTTAAATAAATAAATCAAATTAAAAAATATTAAGAATTCATTAAAATTGTCTTTTAAAATTATAAATACAAAAAATGAATGAGAGAAATTAATGGAATGAATGAAAATGAATAAAAAAATAGAATTGAAAATTAAAGAATAACCAATGAGTTGAAATAATTTCTGAGTTATTCGTTAGCCGAGAAAAATCAGCAGATATTTTTACAGTTGGGAGAGCTTCGCGAAGCTCTCCCAAACCTCCCCCTCATGACCTGAAAATCACCCACTCATTCATGTCGTGACAATTTCCTTTTTTTAAATTTATTTTGACTAGATTTATTTTTTTTAAATTTATTTTGTCTAGATTTATTTTTTTTAAATTCATAATGTCGTGATTTATTTTATCCAAGTTTGTTTTGTCCGGATTTATTTTTTCGAATTTATTTTGTAAAATTTATTTTGTCATGTTACCGTTTTATGAATTTATATGAATTTTTTGACGAAAATTAAAAATTCGTATTAGGAATATCTTAATCAACGGGGTCCGTTCAGAAACTCTTATTTTTTCATCAAGATGGCGGCGATCGAGCCCATTAATTTCGATAGGCACTGATGTCTGCCATCTTGGAGATCCGAAAAAATGAGAGTTTCTGAACAGACCCTAGGTGCTTTCTTTCGTTGGTTTATTTTTTTTCGATTTACTTTTGAGCATGCGTAGTTGAATGCGCAGTCAAAAAAAATCTACTTATTTATCCTACTCGGAAGCCCGGAAGCTCAAGATTGCAATCATAGAAAGTTTCTGATATTTTGTTGTGTTAGACATGATTTTTATTCTATGAATTTTTATAGGTACAAATCGAAAAAATATTATTGTTTAATTATTAATAATAATTTTAAAAATACTTTTCACAAGTGTAATATGTAACAAAAGCACGTGGCATATTGCAATATGGATAATTTTGTTGTTTACAATCCACAGTAACCTCCAGTAACATTTTAGTTTGTTTTATTCTCATATTTTTTCGTCTACTGCGCCGTTTCCGGGTTTCCGAGAGATTTTTGGAACGTACCCAGGCTCAAACTCACGACAGTTAAGAGTCGCTTGTAAAATGCACTGAGCATGCGCAACAAGTTGGGTTGTGTTGAACTTGTAAACATGGCTGTCCTAATTTCCTTAAAACTAGTAATATGTCCTCAGTTAACGTGATTTTCCTAGTAATTTTATGTGTTGCGCATGGTCAGATCGCTCAGAATTAAGTCGGCCATGTTTACAAGCAAAAGTTAGCTTGTCGTGAGTTTGAGCCATGATGACTAGAGACTAGAGACTCCGAAGGGCTCAAACTCACGACAAGCTAAAACTTCCGCTTGTAAACATGGCGGCTGTAAAAATAACTAAATTTACTAAATTTACTTCGAATCCGTGGTGTCTCTCCGTGATTTCAGAACAAGCTTAACAGTGTCAAGCTTGTTTTAAAATCACGGATTTGCAATAAACTTAGTAAATTTAGTTATTATTTGGTTATTTTTACAGCCGCCATGTTTACGAGCAGAAATTTTAGCTTGTCGTGAGTTTGCACCCTTCATGGTTTGAGCCCTACAGGAGTATTACATATGTGTCAGCCACGAATATGACGTCAACATAAACATAAACATAACCAAAGAGCATGAAGTACTGTCTTGTAGATATGAGGTGTGTTCGTTCACTTTTCACACCGAGCGTATGCACGGAGCGTATGCAAGAAAGCGCTAGAGTCTTGCGGTCATTTGAAGAAACTCCAGTAACTAAAATTTATTATTTATTTATTGTTATTCGTTTTTTCCTGTTCTTGCGTCTTAGAAAAAATTATTAAATTAACAAAATAAACACAGCGACTGAAAATAACGAATGCGTTGGTAAATTTTAGTTACTCAACGTGGTTTTTTTCATAGTTAAAATTTAATTTATGTGCCATTTGATGAGAATTGTAAATAGAAAAATATAATGATACTTACGATTAACATATTTTGCTACAAATATAATTACACATTTTTAATTCACGTATCAATTAATATTTCAAATTATAATTTTTATAAAAATATATATTCCTTACAATGATAAATAAAATAAAGCTCTTAACATTTGAAAACCAACTTATGACTCGAACGTTTTTATAAGACAATTTGTATGTGTACATTTATTAGTTTCAAACTCAAATTGCATCCAGTTAATACAATAATAATTAAATATTTTTTAATTAATGATATATGTATAAAAAATTTGATGCCCTTTTGAGCAGTAAAATTTTATAATTATATTGCAAGAATTCTACTAATTAAGGACTCGCAAATTACAAACTGTTATGTTATCAATAAATTAATTATCTGTATGTGATCAATTAGGCGATTAGAAAATCATTTAATTATTAATTCAAACTAATTTGTTTTTTCACGCAATATTGTAATATACTCAATCGAAATTACACTAAATACTGATTAATCCGAATTTATAAGACAGTCGGTATTGCAGGAAATATGAATGTTTTTAAGAATCGATTAATATTGCAGAAAGCTTTTTTATCACAAATTCAAAGTTTGAAAATAATTCAAAATATTTTATTATAGAAATATTTCATATATTTATTACATGAATTAATTTAATATATAAACATCGAAAAAAATTCTACAAAATGAAATGGATCAATAAGTTATATAAAAATATGAATGTTTGAAATTTATGATGTATGTGTTTAATGTGTATAAAATTTCTAGCTAAAAAAAATCATGATTTTATATCCTTTTTTTTTTTTGCTGAAAAAAAAATAGAAAAAAATTTTAATATTTAATTAAATGAAATAAAAATTGTTAGATTATTTTAAAATTATAATTTTTCGCGATATAAAATTAATAAGCAACCAAAAAAAAAAAAAAAGAAAAGAGATTAATCACGAGGTGTTGAGAGTAGTGTAAAATTAATCTGGGCTTTGTTATAAATTTAAGAATAAAATTTTTTGGTACGAAAAAATTAATATTAAATTAATTTAAAAAAATTAAAAAACAGACACAAAGTGGTAACTTAAAAATAAAGAAAGGTCGAATATAAATAAAATATATAAAAGAAAAAGTAGTAAAAACAAAATGAAATAAATAAATGGGCCAAGCTCAAAATTTTATTTGAATACATTTAATATTATATACATTGTTTGTTTATAAAAACATATATGATTACTTTCGAAATTCATAATCACATATTTATATACACATAGATATATATTTTTTTATCCAATTTCAATAATAATAATAAAGATGATAGTAATTAAAATTTAAAATTATAATTTCTTTTTTTTTTCTTTTGATATTTTTAAAAACTTTTATTAGTAATGACATTTATGTTGTTCAATATCTTGAATTAATCATGTTCAGAATCATGATAGTATTAAAAATAATCAATAATAATACCACCAGATCAATTACAATTAGCTACATTGATAATACGTACACATAACAATTGATCTTTATCAAGTCTTGGCCAATGAAATGGCATATGACAATGAGGCATTGCTGTAATATATGTTGCTTGTGCATCTGGATGAACGATTATGTAATTATTAACGTGATACAAATGAACCAGTTAATGGTGATATAGTAAGTGTTCCACCACCATGATAACCATCTAATCAAAATGTTATTTCTAATTGTTCTTCAATATTATGATTATGTAAATCAGCATTACAACCTGGTGCAATACGATCAGATTCAGCTGTTGGTACTTGATAAAATAATTCATGTGGCAATAAATTTGTCAATGTCACTGGTGGTAAAAGACTTATTGTATGAGCTGGTAATATTTGTTGTGTTGAATCAACTGGATAATTTTCACGTCTAATATATATACTCAATACTCATATTAAATATATTACTTTGATTTGTTTTACATGTTGTTAATGTATGAATTATTCCCATTGGTTTTTTAACACATGTTCAATCAATTGGCTCCATACAATATTGAAATAACATATTTGGATATTCTGGTTGAACAAACATTTTAACATTTGTATGTGTCAAAGGAACTGATATTGATGAATTCGCTGGTACATGAAGTATTTTTATTGTTGTTGATGTACCAGAAAATACTGATGGTACACCAGGTATACCTGGATGATTAAATTGACTTCAACCAAGTTTTTCTAATTTAATATCAACTGAATAACCAATTTTATTAACAATTTGTAATGCTGATCTAATTGTTACTAATTTTCTTGCTAAATACAACACGTGCTTTTGTCATTAAATTATTATTTAACGTTTTTTGATCAGTTGTTGCATAACAAAGATAAATACCAACTCTATCAACAGTGACTGGATCAACTGGTTGCCAGCTATCAACTAATACAATAACTTGATGAGGACGTACACTGTGTGTTGATTGATAACGTACTTTTCCTCTTTCTTCAAATGTAAATGGTATTGTTTCACCAGACAAAACACATGACCATGTTTTATCTTTTTTTAAATTCAATTTAATAGCTAAATATTAAAACTATATTATTAATTTATTTTTTATCTTCAAGATAATGCTAAATGGCTATTGAATGTCAAATGACAAATAAAAAGTGTTGATATTTATCTTGATGTTAGTGTTGGACAACATTTATTTGACAATGCTTACTGGTTTTGAGTATATGCTAGTGTATCAGCTGATTATGACAGTGATGAAGATCAGACGGACAATGGCACAAGCCAGTGTAAGAAAAAAGTATGATTTTATTTATTTTTTTTTTTAATTTTTTTGAATTAACAATGACTACTTGTGATGCCCTTGGTGTGAATAACGTACCTCATTGCCATTAATAATCTGAATCATCTATTTAACAATTATTACTTTTTCTAATATAAAAATTTTGCATGTTTATAATTATTATTAAATTATAAAAACAACAGTTTATTAAAATTTATTTAATTGTTTTTGATGTGTAAACATCTTTAGGCGCGGGATGGGTTGGAGTAAAAGGAAAAAACATAGAGTTTAGACGTCAGATCCAGTAACGGATCTGGGCAGGAATCCATTTTCTGTCAGTCTACATTGTAGAGTGGGTATAAAATTATACCCACTCTACTACATTGCGCCTTGCAGCGCCATGGTAATCGGTCGGTAACCGTTACCATCAGCCGTTCTGTAGTATAGATGAATTTAAATGCGCGTATTTATTGTAACGTGATGTTGTCACGTCAACCTTAAATTCTATTTCTTTTCCCCCACATTTATATTGTAATAATAATTCTCTCCTCACTCGGCTTGCTGTTCCCACTCTTGCAAAAGAGAGGAGAAAGAATGAGCCGAGGGAGTGGGAAGAGCGACTATATAGAGAGCTCAGCTCAGCTCGGGTTCAGACAGCGTTAGAAAGCCTGAGAGGCCAAGTTACTCTCAGAGTCAGCGCTGGCCGTCCTTACGATGGACTTGTCACTTTGGGTTATTCAGTTGCAAAGCCGAGAACCTTAATGTGAGTCCATTTAGGTCGTTCAAGGGTTCAATTCCAATGTTGGTCTCGTCAAGTCAATCCACCAGCTATTAGCTGAGGTTGGCCTGAGAGATTGACATTTGGATGAATCCACCTTTTTACGTGAGTCTCATGGGTATTTTCCACCTTTTGGCTGGAGATTCATGAGACGTTACAGTCCGAAAATTAGTATATAAGTTGTAGTAGTATTTAAGAGATAATTGAATAAATAACCAGTTTATTATTTTATTATATAAAATATCCTGAGTTCTGTCTATTATTTAAATTATTATAGTCAATTTCAGGTTAGATATTAGTGTTAAATTTACAGTAGATTCGAAGTCTTTACTCGGCCCTATCTACCATCACCAGCACACTGAGCGATTCTTGGGTGTCCTCGTAGGCTTTTTAATCATTCATTTCATTGGGGTTATTCGTATTTTAATTGTTTTTCTTGATTTTGTAAAATAATAAATCCTGGTCGTGTACTTTTAACTGAGCCTTTTGTTGATTTTAGCGTAGAAAATCAACCCCCAATAATGATATTTTATTTGTGTCACATGGAGAAAGGGTGACATTCGGTATTAGCCCGAGCAGGTATATGCGTTTTCACATGAGTGAAAATGTCATGTTACAAATGGCGCCCAAACAGGGACCTGACAAAAGAATTTACTCGTAAATTGTTTTGCCGGGTTCCTAAAAATTAGTTTAGTTAGAATAGTCAAAAAAAAAAAAAAAAAAATATAAAAGTCAAAAAAAAATTAAACCGATACAACAGACCAACATTTAAATTTAAGATTTTTGTGGGGAAATATTGTGTGTAAATTTGTGATTTTGTGCGGAAGAAAATTTTGTGGAAAAACAACAAATCGGAAATTAGTAAGTAAGGTAAAATCTTGTTGGAAGTGAATTTATTTACCGATGCCTGGAGGTTTAACGTCATATTGAGCAATTGATTTTAGTCTTGGTCAGGTGAATTTATTTCCCATGCACCGACGTATAAATCCACTTCCAACAAGTAAAAGAAAAGTAGAAGTGACAAGGAGATGTTGGTTTGCTTGTTGGAGTAATGTTGTTGGAGAAAAATGAGATACTTTTCGTCCACGAGACATTTTTTTTCCCAAGCTAACCAACGTAAAAGAATTCCATTGTCATCATTAAGTGTGAGGATTATTTTGTTGGAGAAAAATAAATTTATTTTTCCATCCACAAAACATCCTTTACATGATGACTAATAATTCTAAAAATCAGGAGAATTATTTTTAAATTTATCGAGAGGTCATATTGGACCACTGGTAAATAAAATAATTCGTCCCTCATGATGTGTTAGCCGAATAAAAATTATTTATTCGAAGTCACATACATGGGCGAGCAAAAGTAATTATATATATATTTTCGTCCATCCGAGTTGAGAGTATATGTAAAATAAAGAAAACATTCACATATACTTGTACACTGGAGTTGGAATTATAGACAAAAAAAAAAAAGAAAACACACACACATACTTGTCCACTGAGATTGGAGGTACGTGTAGGAAAAAAAAAAAAAATAGAAGAAAATATACCTATACATCTTCCATACGCGTGGAGATTTGTCAAAAAAAAAAAAGTATAGGTAATTATGACATGTATATATTGGAGACATAAAATTTACCAGTGGGAGCGAGAGAGACAGACAAGTGACAAGAACCGGTTTCGTGCGTAGATAAGGGGAAACATGAGAGTTGTACATGTGTCGTCAGCTTGTCAACCCCAAGTCTATAGCACGATGAATATTATTTTAGAAAAATAAAATATTTTGGAATTTATTTTAATATTTAAAATAAATTTATTTTAAAATATAAAATATTTATAGGTGTGAGAGGAGAGTTGAGAGAGAAATAAATATATTCTTTTCCTGCTTTCTTTCTCCCCTTGGTCCGAAATAAAAGAAAAAAAAAGTTGTCACGGAGGGTGCCACCTGTGGTGTCGACTATTGTAAAGCAATACAGGGTGGTCAAGAATTTTTAAAATAAATTAATATATTTTTAAATTGAAATATTGTTTTATTTTAAAAGTTTAAAATATAAAAAAAAAATAATAAAATAAAATAAAAAAAAAAAGAGATAAAAAAATTTTTTTCTTTTCCCTTTTTGAGGGGAACACGCTGAGAGTTGCGAACACAGGGGAAGCGGGTGACCGCGCATGCGCTATCCCACTCTAACACCGAGTCGGGGCCCCTTCGACAACTCGACATCTCTCGTAAACTCTTGCTCACTGATAAAGTTTCGCTTAACATAGTCACGTTACCTGACTGATTATTTGGCTTAAATTATTATTCCTCAGTTTCTGGATTAATTGTTATTCAATTATGTCCGAGATTGTGGATATGAAATTTATGTCACTATTAATCGTGGATAGAAATTTTTATTTTGTTTGCTTTATATTCTTTTAATAAATTTTATTTATTTTCACATCCACGATTGACTGGATGATCATCTCATTGATTAAACCCATCATCGTTGGAGGAAAATAAAGCAAATATGTTTGTCTAAAATTTCTTTTATATATAAAAAAAAAAAAAATTAGTTTTATAGATTTTCTTTGTTTTTACGTCCACGATGACTAGTTAATCATTTCTTGATTAAATTCGTCATCGTTGGAGAAAAATAAAGTTAAAATTTTACATCCATGGTGATTGGATATTCGAGTATCCGAATAATTCTGAAACCAGTGGAGTAATTTAAAGAGGAAAATTGATAAAATTTTTTTTTTTTTTTTTATCCACATTTAATTTGTTTATTAAATGCTGGAAAAATTTTCAATTTTACCCATTGGCAATGTTAACGGGTAGGAGGATGGGCTGTCGAGGAGCTTGAGGAGAGAATGTCGACATTCTTGGGTGGGGGCAAGTGTTAGAGTAGGGATCGGCGCGCGCTGGCTTCCCACTCTAACTACCTTAGAACAACTATACAAGCTGAGACACAGTCAGCCCATGCTCACTCGCTCATCGTCCACTAAACTGCTCGGTTAGCATCATATTCAGTTACCTTTTCTTACCTCGAATATTCACTTAGCCTAACATGGCTGATGGAGTCGAAGAAATTGAACAAAATCCAAGTGGGACTATTCCTAAGACTAGATCGAGGACTCGCACTGATGAATCAGTAGATTCGCAAGGGCAGGCCTCGGGTTCTAGCCAAACGGAGGTACCACTGGATGACACATTAATTAAAACTCGTCGCGGTCGTAAAAAGAAAATAATTGAGCCACCAGTTAACATCTTTATTACTGAACCATCCCCGGAACATGCAGAGGTAGTTACTCGTAGACAACCAACTCGCAGTGTCTCTCTGGTGGAATCAGTACATTCCACGGTATCCGATTCGGAACTGATAAATCCACCGTCAAATAACCAATCAACTGAACCAGTAACTCGTGTTTCTGGTAAACCTACTATTACTTCTACGCAATCCATATTAAATGAACCATTTTCACTTAATATTGGAGGTAAGAAGAGGTTGATTCACCAAGTAAATAACGAGCCGTCAAATAATATCACTGATTTCCATGCATTGCATAGGATTCACGGTTATCACGACAGCTGTAATTTATGCATCCAGGAGAGAATCTTCTCAGATCCTCCTCCGGTACAGAAACCGGCAATAAAGCAAGTAATTTCTGGTACATTGTCGTCCCAGGCTACTCAATCCTACGAGTTACCTCGTTTTGATGAGCAACGTCAGCGGAACAATACCGAAATTATCACGCGTCGTCAAAATCAGCCACGTATTCCACCTCAAGCATTAGAGAATTACCACCCATCTGACTCAGGAAGCATGTCAAATTTATTGAGAGTACTTGGAAGCTGGAAACTCACGTTTTCTGGCTTATCCGGGGAAGATGTGGAGGAATTTCTTTACCGCGTTGAACAAGCACGTGTGTGTACTCGCGCTAGTGACTATGATTTGATCCAGACTTTATCATTCTGTATGAAAGGTCCTGCGTTAACATGGTACATGACTCATGCTGGAGAATTTAATTCATGGGATTCGGCTAAGTCAGCATTTCGTGCAAGCTTTTCCGACCCAGACTACCAGAGAGCTCTACGCGAGGAAATCGACAGAAGAGTCCAAGGTCCAAATGAACCTGTACGTGGATTTATCTCTTGTATGAGAGGTCTTTTCCAACGTACGGATCCACCATGGTCCGAGGATGAAAAGGTTCATTATACAATTCGAAATATGTTACCTCTCTTTCAACGTCAGATATCCGCTCGATATTTTCCTACCATGTGGGATGTCGAGATGGAAGCTGTCCGCCAAGAGAAAATATCTCAATCATATCAAACACGTCGCTTACCACCCAGACCTGATCAATCACTCTGTCCAAGCTTCGCTTGCCCTGGCAGTCGTACCAATTGGTCAGCCGCGACACGGAAAGTACAATCCATGGTAGATGATCCAGAGTGGACACCAGTGGAGTACCGTAACAAGGCAGACATTTTAGAAGAAGATGATATCTTCACTCTTCTTCGTGAGGCACTCCGCATTCGGAGGAGAAATCTTCCAGATTCAAGGCCTTCGGAAGGGCATAAATCTGTATCTTTCTCTAATCCAGTGTCGGAATGTCACGAACAACATGTACCCCAAGCATCACATTATCCGCCAGATTGTCACGGATGTAACGCTTTGGAATGTTGGAATTGTAAACAACCTGGTCACGTATTCCGCCATTGCAAGGAACCACAGAAGAAATTCTGCTATCGTTGCAGGAAACCGGACGTGACCATGTCTACATGTCCATTTTGTAACTCGGGAAACGCCAACGGGAGCACATAGAGCCGAAACATGAGTCTCCCGAGTTCATCCCAAATAATACATCGGCAAATAATAATTTTACGGAAGCGAACGTAAAGAAAGTACCTTGGAGATTCGCTTCTAATCTTAAAGCATTATCCGTTGAAGAAAAAGAAGCATTGACTAAAGGATTACCTCCTGAAGAGAAAACTCCAAAGGATAATCCGTCGGTCAATCACGTTCCATCACTTAAACCTTTAGCTTTCCACCTAGACATAACAGTAGGACCGTTGACCATCCGAGCTCTCGTAGACTCTGGAGCCAATCGTACCTTTGCTGGGGCGGATGCTATACGCCTAATGGCACAAGCAGGTATTGAACAACATGTCATCACACCTCGATACGTGATGACTGCGAGTGGTCAACTGGAAACAATCAAAACGGCAGTATCTATGGAGGTTGCTATTGAAGGCAAATCCGTTCAAATGGATGCCCTTGTTTTACCTACCCTGTCAGAAGATTTTATATTAGGAGCGGACTTCCTACAATCTTCTGGCATGGTGATAAATACAGCAACCGATCCTGGCACTACCAAGAAACTCCAGATAATATATTTCTGTTTGTACCAATGGATAAAATCCAACAGCTCATATACATTGAATAATATTGAGTTGAAGTGGGCCAACTAGTCCTGAAGAAGACCTACCCATTGTCTCATGGAGCCAAATATTACTCAGCGTGGTTGGAAAAGAACCATATGAAGGACCGTTCATGACTGAAAGCCAATTATCAACATCTGATTCAAAGCCATGGGTGCCAGCCTCAACAACATCAAAGGGCCCACCCAAAAATTGAAATTAAAAAGAAAATATATATATTTGTTGTATAAAATATTGTAATCCAGACTTGTTGCAACGTGGTTGTAAGTGTTTGTGCTGGTGTTCGATTTTGCAATCGTATAAAAAAAAAAAAAAAAGGAATATGACATAGGTGGTCACCATACCTCAAACTGTAATGTTACTTTGGTTAAAACTATAAATAATGTACACTGCTGTTTAAGTCATTAAAAATCTGATATAAAAAAAAAAAAAAAAAAACATATATAGACGTACACGCTGTTTAGTCGTCCAAAGAAAACCAAGGTAACATTAACTTCAACACATTCAAACCGAAGCCTATCATATCTCATCAATTGGGTTGCGATTGCATGTTGAACACTTCATCATGAACATAAACAACTAATCGTTGCATACTACGTCTGGAAAGAGAGGAGGGAATAAGGAGGAGGTTGTAACGTGATGTTGTCACGTCAACCTTAAATTCTATTTCTTTTCCCCCACATTCATATTGTAATAATAATTCTCTCCTCACTCGGCTTGCTGTTCCCACTCTTGCAAAAGAGAGGAGAAAGAATGAGCCGAGGGAGTGGGAAGAGCGACTATATAGAGAGCTCAGCTCAGCTCGGGTTCAGACAGCGTTAGAAAGCCTGAGAGGCCAAGTTACTCTCAGAGTCAGCGCTGGCCGTCCTTACGATGGACTTGTCACTTTGGGTTATTCAGTTGCAAAGCCAAGAACCTTAATGTGAGTCCATTTAGGTCGTTCAAGGGTTCAATTCCAATGTTGGTCTCGTCAAGTCACCAGCAGCTGAGGTTGGCCTGAGATTGACATTTGGATGAATCCACCTTTTTACGTGAGTCTCATGGGTATTTTCCACCTTTTGGCTGGAGATTCATGAGACGTTACAGTCCGAAAATTAGTATATAAGTTGTAGTAGTATTTAAGAGATAATTGAATAAATAACCAGTTTATTATTTTATTATATAAAATATCCTGAGTTCTGTCTATTATTTAAATTATTATAGTCAATTTCAGGTTAGATATTAGTGTTAAATTTACAGTAGATTCGAAGTCTTTACTCGGCCCTATCTACCATCACCAGCACACTGAGCGATTCTTGGGTGTCCTCGTAGGCTTTTTAATCATTCATTTCATTGGGGTTATTCGTATTTTAATTGTTTTTCTTGATTTTGTAAAATAATAAATCCTGGTCGTGTACTTTGCTAGAGCCTTTTGTTGATTTTAGCGTAGAAAATCAACCCCCAATAATGATATTTTATTTGTGTCACATGGAGAAAGGGTGACATTCGGTATTAGCCCGAGCAGGTATATGCGTTTTCACATGAGTGAAAATGTCATGTTACATTATATATTTAATTTTATTTATTTATTATTATATATATATAGGCACCGTTGTATATATTAATATACAAGTATTTTTTATTAGTTATACTTGCATTTGTTAGGCGAAGTAAAGTTCATATTGTACATATATATATACATGCATATGCAAGTATTTTTCATTTACAAGATTAATATAACTATTATTATTGTTTATATAAAATAATATTTCCTAAATACAAAACATAATATTGAATTATTATACAATAATAATTTATTTATAATATTGACTAATTTTATGTTTTAAAAAAAGAGAAATAGACATTGATGACTGATGTGTTAGTTTGAAAGAGAAAATTATTATTGTAATTGTACAGAAGAGTTTCAGAAGATATTATCATAACCGAGACAACATGTTTTTTTATTCGGTTTTTATAGAAAATTTTCTCACGATTACGGGAAAAATACGGAAAAAATTCCTACGAATGCGCAGTGGTTAAAAATGGAGTTGAAATATGGAAAAAACGGCTATTTATCGGTTATATATCGTAAAGTTATTGAAATAACGATTAATTCTCAAATTTAATAATGGCCATCAATGAATCTCGTCAAGTAAAAAAAAAAGTCAACATAAAAAAATTCGTTATCGCGAATAGTTTTCGAGTTATAATAACTTATATATTTCGATATATTAAGTTTTTTTTTTAAATATTAATAAAGGCAATCGATAAAACTCGCCAAGCTAAAAAAAAAGCCCAATAAAAATTTTTATATCTCGAATAGTTATCAAATTATCGATATTTTTTTTAAAATGTATACCATTTTTTTTTTCTCAAAAAAAAAAGTCGAAATTTTTGTTTTTTTTTAGAAAAAAAATTGCTAATTATTGATTGTCGCGTATTGTTAAGCACGAATATATATTTTTTTTTCGAAAATAATGAATATATCCAAGTTTTTTTTACTTGGTCGCTAGGTTTTTTACTTAGCTATATTTTTTACTTAGCTATTTTTTTTACTCAGCTATATTTTTTACTTAGCTAGATTTATAGCCAAACACACAATATCTACATAATTTTACTTAGCTATATTTTTTACTTAGCTATATTTTTAACTTGGCAATATTTTTTACTTAGCTATATTTTTTACTTAGCTATATTTTTTCCTTAGCTACATCTTTTCCTTAGCTATATTTTTTACTGAGCTATATTTATAGCCAAACACACAATACCTACATAATTTTACCAGCTATATCTTTTACTTAGCTATTTTTTTTACTTAGCTATATATTTATAGCCAAACACACAATATCTACATAATTTTACCAGCTATATTTTTTACTTAGCTATATTTTTTACTTAGCTATATTTTTTACTTAGCTTTATTTTTTCACTTAGCTCCATTATATTATCAATTATGAAAAAAATTATCATTAACATTAGAAAGATATCGATAATTCGAAAACTATTCGCGCGATCAAAAAATTGTATTCGATTTTTTTTTCTCGTTGATGAGTTTAATCGACTTCCATTATTAAATAAATAAAAAAAAAAATCGATATATCGAAATTTTAAAAAATATTATAACTCGAAAACTATTCGAGATATCGAAATTTTTTTAAAAAAATTTTCTTCTCCCCGACGATCTCTATTGATTGCCATTATTAAATTTGAGAATAATTCGTTATTTCAATAACTATACGACATATAACCGATAAATAGCCGTTTTTTTCATATTTCAACTCCATTTTTAACCACTTTGCGCATTCGTAGGAATTTTTCGTAGAAACACGCCGAAGATGTTTACACATAATAAACCCGCGAGTCTAGATGGCTCACAAAATTTTTTTTTTCAACTTGTCAACAGGAAAGTATTATAAATGAAAAATCAAAAAATTGGACTGAAAATTTACCAGCATTTTTTTTCGATCCATCAATAAATGCAAAACAACGTTTGAACTTGATTGAAAAAGAAATAAATGAACAAGCACAAACAATAAATGTTTTACGTTTACTTCTTGCATAATAGTACACATTGGAATAATAGTATTTAAAGATTTTCGTCGTGATATGATAAAAGAAATACGTCGTCAATCAAATAAAACATCAGCAATGAACAGTAAACATGGTTTAAGTTCGAAAAAATCAACATATCGTTCACGTTCATTTATTGTACCACCACCAACACCAGAACATCAATTACATTGTCTTAGACATTAGCTAAGTCTTTTTTTTCTTTATTATAAATTCTGCAAACATAGTATTTGATTACAAAGTAACATCCTTGGTCAAAAAAATTAATTCTATAATAATTAAATAACATAAAGTTTCGTTTTTAATATTATAAAAAAATGCGTAATTCATACAAATGATCTTGAAATAATATTAAATTATTAATGATAACAGAAAATAAAAAATGATTCAGTTATTAGAAATTACTTGTGCATGGAGTTAATTTATTTTTATTACGAAATAAAATAACACCAAATAATTTACATTTAGGTCGATCATTAGATAAATTATTTATGTGATCATTAAGAATCTTAAAAATTATTAAAACCGATAATTTGAATTGTCAACAAAATCCATTTATAAAACGCACAAAAATAAACTTTTAATGTCGCCTATTTATTTCATTTTTAAATAAAATTTTTTCATCTAAATTAAATTAATGAAGAAATATTTTTATTATAAATTGATATCTATAATTTCGTTGAGTTATTTTTTACTAATTTATTTATGTTTAAATAATTATATTTAAACAAATATATGTTTAATTATAAAAAAAAAAATTTAATTTCTATATAAATGCTTTATTTAAGATAAAATTAGTTTTTATTTATATAAAATTTATTAACAGAAGCAAACTTTATTAAAGTGATATTTGGAACTTGAAAAAATCCGTTGATATATTTTCTTTACAATTTAATGTATTAGAAATAGCAAAAGGAAAATTTTCCTTTATCCGCCCAAAATAAATAAATATAAAAATCAATGAAAAAAAAAAATTAACTGATTTTGACAAACTGATTACGGAGAACCATAAAAAAAATTATTGTAACGACAAACACACAAGAAATGTGAACTGCACTTGTCGACTTGCAGTTGCATACTGGTCTAAACCAGGTGTATTTAATTCAGGTGCACCTTATACCCTCAAAAAAAATGTCTAATAAAAAATAAATTTTTATTATATTGACATAAAATAACCCTCTCGTCATTCTGCTCTTTATTTTTATAAATTTAAATTCAAATAATTAATTTTAATAATTGCGACCAGCGCTAATAACTAAAATATTTATTCTTTCAATTGTAATGCTTCAATTAAATTTGTACAAGCTGGTAAAAAATGTTTAGTTTTACTAAATGTTTCACTTTTGTTTTTTATTTTTGTCTAATTTTCAGCACTACGTAATTTAAAAAAAGTATTAAATTGATCTTGCAAAGTTGGTGATAAAACACCACCAGGAGGTTCTCAGTGCATGACTCTTTTAGCAATATCATCAAATCTAAAACGTGATAAACTTAAAAGTGCTGTTATCAAAATTTCTTGTATTTCAGGTGAAATTGGACCAACATCAATCAAATAACGTAACTGATCAATAATTTTTCCAACAGTTCCACCATCAGGAATTGGAAAAATTCTCAATAAGGATCCTCAAAGAAAAAAAAAATATATATATATATATATATATTATATATATATATTAGACCTGTCCAAAAAAAAAAAAATTTTCTTTTTGTGCCCTCCTGAGGTCTAAATTTGTTCTTCATGATGACACGAAAGAAAAAATATAAAATTTTTTTTTTCAGGATTTTTTTTGAGCCTGCTCATCGGGTTCTTGTATTTCACGAGAGTTGATATTAGTCTCATTTTTTAGCTCATGAAAATACCTTCAAATTGTCTTGGTACATTTTTTTTGTACTGTTAATAGTTTTGTTTCAAGAAAACCTCAAAAATCATGACTTTGCAGGTATATGCAATTTAACTTGTAAACGTATTTTATTATTATTATTAATAGGATAAGTATTATTATTCGAAAGTATAAAATTGTTGAGCTTGATAGAGAAAAAAATTTTTATGTTAAATAAAATATGTTTAGCAGTTAAATTGCAAATCATGATTTTCAAGCTTTTTTTGAGACGAAAAAACAAAAAACAGTACAAAAAAAATATACAGTGACAATTTGAAGGTATTTTCATAAGCTACAAAATGAGACTAATATCAACTTTCTAGGATTAAAACTGACTGAGTTATGCAAAGTCAAAGACATACAGCCATACGCGCGCGTGTTAATCAAATGGGAAATACAAAAACCCGATGAGCAGGCTCAAAAAAACTCCTAAAAAAAAATTTTTTTTATTTTTATTGTTGTGTCATCATAAAGAACAAATTTAGACCTCAGGAGGGTACAAAAAAAAAATTCTTTTTTTTTTGACAGGTCTAATATATATATATATATAACAATTATATATAAAAATAAATAAATAAATAATATAAAAATAAATTACCAATTAATTTAACAGCATCACCAATAATTATTGGATTTTTTTTATCACAAATAATTTCAATTAATCTTGGAATAATATTTTTATATGTCCAATTGCAATCTTCTTTTTTAGCAAGTAAAATAATTGCTGTTTTAATTTGTATATCAGGTTTTAAAATAAATGCATTAATTAACATATTTGTGATATTAATTGACATTGGATCATCACTTTTACATGGATATTTATAATGACCTTCTATTAATTTTTTGACTTGTATCATCTGTGCAATATCTTGTGGATCAGATGTTTCAATATGAGCAATAGATAATTAAATATTTTCCTTTATTTGAATCATAAAATGAAAGTACTTCTGGCCAAGATGTTATTGCTGAATGTATAATATGAAATGCATTAAATTTTAAACAATACAATGCATTACAACACATTATTCTAACACGTTCATTGTTTTTTTAATTTTTTAATTTCTAATTTTTTAAAATTACAAATATTTTTTTTTTTTCGGAACTGCTATGCCCTCGCACGGCATTCAGTGCAAGTTTTTAAGTAATTTATCACTACCTGGTACATGACCAACCAAACAAATCAGAAGAAATCAGATAAACCCATGTTTTGTAAAGAATATGAATCCTTACAAAATCATCTTAGTGATTTTAATATACAAAATAATTATTCGCAATTATTAATGGTATCATATAATAAAAATTGAGACTCAAAGAAAGGTATAAAAAGTTTCCCGATTTTTTGGATAAATTGGTATTGAAATTCAATATTTGTACTTGACAACTTAAAAAAAAAAAAACTTCGAATACGATTACAAAATGCTAACAATTATTGAATAAAAACAAATAGATCATACAATTTCCAAATTATGAAAGTTCATATTAATTATCAAGACATCAATCACATGAATGATGTTCTAAAAACAATCACTTCCAAGTGACACGCAGTTATTTTTAAGTTTAATTGGATGTAAATAGCACTAAATTTAAACGTGTTTTATAGTTTTTCATCATAAAAAATTTCATATGTATATAAAAAATTCAATGTAAAGTCATAAGTAAAAGTATGATAGAAAGAAATTAGTAATTTTTATTCAAGAAAATTTTATACAACATTGTTGTTACATTATATTCGTCTATTTTCAGTGGCTTAATAAAAATGTATTCTTTATTCATTTACTATCAATAGCGTAGGTTTATCGTTTCTTGAAAAAAAAAAAAAAAAATAGTAATTGCTATAAAATATTGTTACTGGATCAGTCTCTCAATATGTAAATAATAAAATATAATTTTATAGTCAAAATATTCGCAGTTTTTTTTTTCATTTATAAGCTTATGGTGCATAAACAAAATTTTAATATTATGCAAGTATGCCGATTTTAAACTTGATTCAATTCGAATACAGAATTATAATAATCACAGATAAGAAATTTTATTTGAACACACCGACAATTCAATCTAACTTCAGAGACTTTTTTTTCGGAAGGAAAGCAATATAGGGACTTTCATTTTTGTTGAATAACTGGTTTTTATAGTTTCAAGTTGGCTCCCGTGGCCTCAAGCCCTCGTTCCTTTGCGTTCGGTTCGAATTCGGTTTTTTCAAGCCTCACGGATGCTTCATGTTTATACGTGTTTGTATGTGTTTGTCTTAACCCCAAAATTTACACTGGCAAGCTCAACTGTACGCTCCGTGCATACGCTCAGTGTGAAAAGTGAACGAACACACCTATAAAGTTTTTGACGAAAAAGTTTTTTTTTTCAAAGTCATATCAAACTGTGAATATATAAAATAAATCAGTAAAATATGGAAAACATACAAGATCTTTTGTTTTATTAATCTATAAGCTATTACTGTTATTACAATTGTTATAAGCTTATTGTTATTTTGGGCACATAAAACTTTGAAGCTTCAATTACTTGATTATTTCTACAAAAAATATTTTTTCTTTAATTCATTATTTAATAACTTACATTTTGATAAACATAATAAAAAAAAATATTTTCTTCAGTTCCCAATATTTTACAAATATTCTAATGCTCGAAAGAAATTAATTTCAATTCAAATACAGAAATAGATGGATAGATTACATTATAAACTGTTAAGCATAATTCCTTTCTGCACATTAATTAGACTTGCTAGCCTTTCGACTATCAGATTTATTTGATGAATATTGTTTGGTTGAATCGCTGTCATCATCACTGCAATCCTCATCGTGATAATGTGTTACATGATTAGGAGTCTCTGGACGAGCATGAGGTATGTGATTAGGATTTGCGTCAACATGTACGGTTTTCTAGAAGTAGAGAAAAAAACGGTCTATATTATTCATTTCAAGTTGCTTTATACATTAAGGGAAGTAGTGGTCTTCGATTCTTGAAAAAAGTATCGGAATCAGAGTATCGATACTTTTTTTTTAAGAATCGGAAAATCGATGCATCGGCCAAAAATAGTATTCGATACTTAAGTATCGAGTACTTTTTTTTTTCGAATGAATTATCATTTGATTATAATATTTTTATTTTTTTTTAACTATATATTCATGAAAAAATTCAGAAAATTTAAAAATCAAAAAAAATGATTTTATTTATTTATATAATTATTTATTGATTTGTTTATTGAATTAAAAAAATTCCATTTCACGGTAGGCCATACGTTACTCGGTAGGTAAAGAAATCATCACTTTAGTGAAAAATGGTAAAAACATTATTTTTTTTTCTGATATAATAGAACCATAGTTTGCAAACAAATAAAAATAGAAAAAAAAATCCAAAATAAAAAAAATTAACCAAGTGATTTCATATTTTTTCTTGGCTCAGTACACCCGATTTTTTTTCCGATTCTTGAAAAAAAGTATCGAGAATCGATGCATCGGCCCAAAAAAAGTATCGAGTAAAAGTACTCGATACTTTCCGAATTAAAATCGGCTTGTCGATACATCGGCAAAAATCGAAGACCACTGAAGGGAAGTTATTTGTATCCGATTTAAAGTATTAGAGAGTGTTTCTGAAAGTTTTTATAGAGTTGGGGTATCTTTTAGCTACATTTTGGTGTTGATTTATTATGCTTGAGGCTATATTCAGGGCAGGGTAAGTATACGTATAGTATAGTATACGAAAGAGAAACTTTGAACTATTCTTGGTTTAAATTGCGCATAAGTTTGCGGAACCCGGAATGTCAGTTTACCGACACGACGTTTTTTGTGGTCGGAAACTTTGAAGGCGCTTTTTAAAACTTTTATGCGAATTCTGCCGTATTTCGGGCGTCTTCAGCGTGTTAGGTAGGTATGATACCGTCGTATCATACATTAATATCATACAGTATCATAGATTAGAAGCGCTTTTAAATTTTATTTTTCGAACTATTTTACTAACGCCGTTTTGCCCAATCGCCAGAACATAGTTGGCGCCTAAAAGCAATATATCAACTAGGTGACTAGAGTAAAACTGGCATTTGCAGATCAGTAGGATCATTCAGCGCATGCGCGAAAATCCAATAGTACATAAAGAGGGAAATGGAAAGTTTGCGTGTGTGGTCACACAGAGAGGCAAATTGTCGGGATCTTCTTCTGCCCATATATTTAAGGAGGTTATGCAGCTATCACTCTTTTTTTTTTTAAATATAATGAGAATGTTCTGAAATTTTGTACACAGTTAGATCTTTTCATTCTGAATACAACGGTATAATTATTTTCTTATGTTGATCGGTTGAATTTTTTGTAATTAATTATTGAAAATATTATTTAAGATTGGCTCTTATGGAGATTTCAACCATTTTTTTCAGATAGAAAAAATGATGAAAAAGTCTTGAAAAAAATCACACATATACTAGAAACCGAGTTTTATTAATTGCGCGAAAAATTTTGATATGTTGATCGGTCAATTAATGAGTAATTAATTGTAAACTTTACAAAAATTAGATGCGGCAACGTATGGCATGTTCAAACACACACACATACCCGCAGTCCCATATATTGTATACGGGGCGCAGGCACTTTTAAGTTTATTTTTTTACAGTGTAGCCGGATTCCAGTTTTGTCTGTGACGTCAGAAGCGCCCCGCAACACCCGCAATGAGTTTGTGCATAACCTCCTTAATACTACATTAGTCGTATTACATATGTATATGCTTCTGCCGGTCTCACTCTACTTTCTTCACCCCTACCGCGAGCCTCTCTCAAACGCACCCGAATTCAGTGCCGTGGCCCCTGTGGTGAGAGACGTGACTTATCGCCCATACTGGTCTACATGAGTAAAATAATGTAGATATCTAAGATTTTTTTTTTTTTTTAAGGGACTCAGTTTTTTTTTGTAAAATTTTATTTTTTTTTAAGTTCATTATTTGGAACTTGGCAAAACTAGACAAAATTAGTCGAAAAATAAAAATGACAACGGACGGTCATGGAGACCAGTATGGACGATAAGTCATGTCCCTCACCACGGGGGCCACGGTACTGAATTCGGATATCCCCCTTCTCTTCCCGAACCGATATACCATGTGACTTGAGACAAACTCTTAATCGTAATTTTGAGAAAGTTATGCACAGATTCATTGCGGAAGCTTGCGCTTCTGACGTCACAAACAAAACTGAGGGTCCGTTCGAAAACTCACTCGGAAGCCCGGAAGTTCAAGATTGCGATCATAGAAAACTTTTGATATCTTATTGTGGTAGACATGATTTTTTTTTGTTTTCAAAAAATTTGAAAATGTGATGACAGCTGAGAGGTGGTAATAAGTGGCAAGCAAAAAAAAACAGCAACAAAATCAAACGAATGAGGAGAGAAAGAGAATCCACGTCCTTTTTTACTGATCGACCAGAGGAATTTTTATTAATTCTTTTAATCGCGATTTTCCGCTTAACCCTTCGAAATACGCGAAAAATCCCCGATACCTAAATTATAGCTAATTTTTTTCTCTCCAACTTTCATCTAAACTATTTTTTTATCTCTAAAAAAATTTTCAGCTACGTTTAATTACCACCCTCAAATTCCTCACCCTCGAATTAGTAAGTATGATTTTTTTCATCCATATTGTCAAAAACAGGGGCCAAGCATATGGCTTAAGTGGACTATTTATAAAAATTAAAAATATTAAGGGAGTACCTTCATCGATTAGTTTTCTTACAATTTTCCTAGTTTTTGGATATATAAATCTTGAAATTCCCCTGCATCTAATGATCTTAATTTTGTAATCATGAACAATCTAGTATGAGAGATAATTGAGTCTAAACAGGTGAACTTTTTACGTGGTTTAACATTGTAAGTATAGCTTTTTTTTTTTTTATTTTTTTATATTTTTAGTTCTAACGAAAAAACGGTTTTTACTAATTTGATAAAAAATTAATATGTCAAAATTAATATAATTTAGAAAATTTTGAAAAAAAAATTAATAATGCTTGAACTTTCTAGAATCAGAGATATTGTTATGCAAGTTTGCAAAATTTATTAATATTTGACATGAACGTGAGGCTGAGTGGCAATGATGCGTCGCGCGCAGCTTTACACCTATCATATATATCACACACATTCATACATACATCCTGATAAAAATAAACTTATTTATGGAAATAAATTGAAATTTTTTTTAATCAAATTTTCCTAATATTTCTAAACACATTAATTATTTTAACGAATTTATTTTCAATATTTTTAATCGTTTATTAAAGTCAAATTCGACAGCTGTCACAACAACAATCATCATACATTTGCACACACACTAGTATTGGGAAACGCACTGTGGGTGTGGCCAATCGCTGTAAGCAGTCGGCAAAAAAAGAAACTAAATACACACACCCAAGTATATCCCATTAACATTGAATTTTATTGTTTATTAAAAAAACGTTATTAACTATTGAGTATATACTGTCATGGGCACGAAAAACGAATTCCTCACGAAATTTCTTTGAAGAAAATGGTATTATATATGCGGAACATATTACTAGTATTGGTGTAATAATTGATTCAAGTGATAAGTATCATATGTTTGCCACTTGTATACAAACATCTCATCCATAAGAACCATGTCATGATATCGAAGGTCAATTTAAAAAAATTAATGGTGAAATATTATCAGTAATATGTTCATGCAAAGCTGATCTAAGAGAAAAATGTAAACATATCCTTGGTTTCCTTATTTACTGTTCTTTGTAAGTTTTATTTTTATAAATATGTATTATGTTTATACGAATGACAGGTTAAAGTGACAGGTTCACAACAACAATTTTTGTTCTCCTCATAAGTAGTTGGTAAATTACATGATGGGACAGCAATTTTCTAAAGAATGTGCATCGGTTCTGATGCATCGAGAGCTAATTATTTAAAACAAACAGAAACTTGTTACTTGTGATGTTGAAGTATTTAGAGTTTTGTTTACATATAGATAGGTATACTTACTCGTCGTATAATCATAGTAATTAAAATGAGGAGAGCATAACATTGCTTTTTTATTGACTGTTTTGATTTTTAATGCACGTTTTCAAGCATCACACCGATTTATTTTATTAATATCGCCGAAATAATTTTTTACTTTGACAGGTTGTTGTTTGTCTAACCTCGGAAATGCATGGAAACTCAGATCTTTATTTCTCCTGGAATTACTGTTGCACCCAGAAACGTAAAGTCTTGTTTTTTATTTTTTTAAATCAATTTTGCGGAAAATTTTGTACCAGACCTTTTAAACAATTTGTAAAAATATTATTTGTTCATTAATTTAGCATATATACTGTGTATACCACATATGAATGGGTGTATGAAATAGTTTCCAGAAATTTACCACCAGACGTGGTGAATTGTGCGTTTCCCAATATATTTAAACGATCTTGGCTGCGATTGGCTGGGACTGGTACAGTATTAGGCAAAAACTTAAAACTACAATATAGACTTTATTTGTTTCAATTATCACTACGCTGTGAACGAAACTTTCTATTCCGATTCTCGCGGAGGTACTCCCTTAAGTATTACTATTTTTTTTCAGGTTTAAGTTGACAGAGTTTCTATTTAGTTATTTCAAATCTGTCAAATAAATTGGCTAATGTCAAATTTGATCAGATTGTTTTCAAATGAAAAAAATCAGGTCTACCACAACAAAGGATCAAAATATTTCCGAACTCCGCCATTTTGAAGTTCTTTCCAGTTATCAAATACGCTTCGTTCGAGTCTAATACGAAATCTCTAGGTTCATTACCTCGTAAGTTATGACCATTTTTTTTTTTTCTGGTGACAAATCCAATACCCGTGTAAGAATCGCCAAGCATGGAAACACGGCCATACATTGACCGATTAATGGTGGCCCATGGTTGGCAGTCAAGCATCGGTCATTTATGGGATATACTTGGCAAACGACTGGTCCATTATTGTGCTGTCACGATTGGCAGCCTTGCATTGGCCAGTTCGCGGTAAATGCATGGCTGGCCAATAGTGATTACCATTCATCGCCCTGGCGGAAGACTTGATCGATTGAAATTGGCGCTCTTTCAATATCAGTCTGATCGCTGTTTAATAGCAAAAATAAAAGATAATTATAGCGCCTCTAATTTAAATATAAGTAAATGAATTATAAAAAAGTCCTTAAAATAAAATGAATTATACAATCCTAACGCGTTAAAAAATTCTAAAGTCGATTCTATTACGAGCAAATTGTTGATTTTTAATTCATTAAATAATTGTAATTGAATATCATTTATTTGAAAGAAAATATGTTAATAAATCAATTAATTAAATAGTAACAAGTTATTATTCGAAGAAAAAAATTAATATTTTTGTCAATTACAAAGTTCTTTATGTATCAGAAATAATTTTCGATTTCTATATTCAATCTCGCGGTCAATCGGATAACGCGCTTGCCTCCCGCCCCATAGGTTCTCGGTTCGATCCCCCGTCTTAGTTATTTAGTTTAGGAAAAAAAAAAAAAAAAATTCAATCACCTAGGAATTGATTGGAATATACAACAAAATAAATAAATAACTACGAAAAAAAAAAAAAATTTTCAGCATAATAGCGACTCATTTTTTTTTTACATAACAAAAATTTCGAGAAAAAAATTGTTTTTTTTTTTAAATTATGAATCATACATTCCGGGGTGTATGAAATAAATACAAATACAATTTAAGTTTAATTGTTTACATTCATGCATATTCTTTCTTGCATATAACTTGCATATAACTAATGAATATAAAAAATTAAATGTTATCGTATTATTTAGTTTTATCATTTTTTTTGACAAAAAAAAAATATTTCAACTGAGCCACACAAAAATAACAAGTAAACAAAAACACTATGTGACTTCGGATCTTATAGAGTGGGTATAAACTTATACCGACTCTAGGATCTTATTGCGACTAGCGCCGTCGCTGGCGATAATGTGTACTGACTTGCTCCATTCCGTGAGTTTCAGTAAAATTCGAGAGATTAACCTCTTGGTAGACCTGCCTGATCGTTTTAAATAAATGACGTTTTTTTTTTTACAAACAGCTACTGTTTAAATCCAAGACCATGTGGTATAACTTTAGAAGCTTATTCCTTGAAAAAATCTCTCTGCCGTTTGAAACGAGAAAGTCATAGAGTATAATAATCATAATAGTGCTTGTGTCAAGGAGTAGTGGAGTTTACGTTTAGAAGTTTTCTTCTTGACGTGAACCATCTATGACTCTACCTGAATATTATAAAAAAAATTAATATTCCAAACAAGAATTTTTTTTTTTCTTTAAACAAACCATTTTTGATTTAAAATAAATAATTTTTTTGTTATTATGAACCACTTTTTGCCAAGAAGTTTTCTTCTAAAATTAAGAACAATTCCATTCACTTTTAATCAAAAATTTTTCCAGTGCAGGTATTGTTTGTTTGGCTATAATTGAGACCAAGTAAAATTCAGCGGCTAAGTAAAAAATCAAGGAGTTCACACGGAGAAAAATTTTCACTCAATATTACTATGGTGCCACATTACCATAGAACCATATTTTGATTATTAAAAAATTTACTGTCATTTCAACGAAAAAAACACAATTGTAGTCTTGAAAAATTAAAATGTACCATAGCGATTTTGTCATGTTTTTTTTTTGCTATTCCCCGATGAAAAAATTACAACGCATAAAGAAATTTTTACAGAAACCAAATTTAAAATTTAAAATAATCCAGTCTAAAAATTACATTGCACCATAGCAAAAAATATTTTTTTTTTTTTACGCAGGTGGGACGCTTTGCGTCACCTACGTATTGAATTTGTCCGAGAAAAAAAAAAAAGTGTCGTAGCTCCTTAGCCAATAGACCTAGAGACTTCATATTATGATCAAAAGAAGCGTATTTTTAATACCTACAATTCGTATATTTTCGTTTTTTTTGAAAAAGTAATTATTAAAGCCGTAAATGCTAAAAATATCAAATTTGTCATTTTGTCTTTTTTTTAAAAAAATTAATAACTCTTAAACTATCCATCCGATTAACTTTCACCGACTAATTTAAAGTTTCATTTTATTTTTATCTACAATTTGCCGCAAATATGAACGCGGTATCGTAAAAATGGACAAAGATATTGATGATTAATTACAAAATTTTATTTTCGGAGTCATGGAACTGATTAACATTGGAATCTGTCAAAATTATATTGAGGCAGATTAGTCGCGCGAAGTTAGCAGCCCTGCTCAGTAAAACGCACTCACACAGATGAACATATGTTTATAATAATATTCCGTAGTAAACAAAACGACATAACCGATGAGCAATATGACATTTATTTAAAAAAAAAAAAAAATGAACCAATTAATAATTGCACATGACCCACCGGAGAATTGAAAATTTTAATTTTCGTCACAAGTGATTTTTTGCTTTGTTTATTTCTAAAATTTTACTTTGTTGTTATGGACAAAATTAAAATGATCCTCTGAAAATTTACAATGTACCATAGTAATTTTAATAACTTTCTTGGATTTCCTGTAGGTGTCACTAACAAATACAAAGCAACATATTTAAAATTACAATGGGCCATAGCAAAATTGATGAAGGACTCAGAATTGTCAACTGCCCCCACTTTTTAGTCGACTGCGCAGGCGTGACTTTGCTTATTTTCAACTTGTTAATGTAAAACAAATAATATTTCAATTACGCATACGTTGTTGTGGCGCAGCGGATAACTCGTACGATTTGTATATCGATGATATGGGGTTCAAATCCCGGGGTTTAAATATTTTTTTACAATATATTTTTACGAGCGTTTATAAACAAAATAAATTTTGCGTTTGCCAAACCAGTGGTATAACGTTTTAATATGTGATTCAAATTTCCTTAAAGCTTGATAGTCATTGAATTATCAACTTACAATTACATCTAGAGTTAGTTCCTCTTCGTCATCGGTAAGTTTAAATGTACGAGATCGACTAATCATTGGTGTTTCCATGACAAAACGTTGTTCATGTGCGACTGTACTTTCATGTGGCATCTAAATATTAAGGAAATTGAAAAAAAAATTGTTAATATGATTGATTAGTCAATTGAAAAAGAAAAAAAATTGGACATACCAACATTGCAGGTGCTCTAAACATGTATGAGAATGGATAATAAATAAGATTGAGAAATGTTGCAGCGTATAGATCTGCATACCTCACAACTTGACTACTAAAAAAAGTCTGTCTACTACCACTCCTAAATAATGATCCCATCATACCGTATGCCAAGTCCATTTTATGTGTGACATCTCTTATTGATGCTCGAAGTTTTGAAATATCTGGTTTCTCTTTTGTACTACTGTCTAAATTTCTAAGAAAAAAAAAAAAAAATACAATTTATTAGAATATAATTTACAATATAATTATAAATTACTATAAATATTGTACATTATTCAAAAACAAATTTGTTATTGTGGTTGCTATAATTCATTATTGTTATTTTTTAATATTACTTACTTATACATTTCACCAAGCATAACATCTAGATTTTGAAGTTCAGCAAACAACTGACATTTATCAGTCCAAACATGAAGCTCTTGAACTAATTCAGGAACAATTAAAAATGTTCTCCATCCACGTATTTTTTTACTTTTTAATATATCACCAAAAATATGATCTCCAATGTATAATACATCTTTACCTTTTGCTCCAATCATTTCAGTAAAAACATCACAAGACCCTCCTGAATAAACTTCGCCTAAAAAGAAAAATATATTCCTATATTTTAACGAACATTAAGCATATTTATTTATTTTAATATTCTCAAACTTTCATTCTCATTAAGGTTGATTCTGGATAATTAAATTTCTATGCAAATTTTTTTTTTTTTAGGTTTATTTTTTAAATGAAATAGTTATTTTTTAAATGAAATAGTTATCTACACTGTCAATTTTTTTTCCTTCGGACTTTACGAGATAACGAGTGTCAAAGTTGGCAACTTTTATACACAGGGCAAGAAGACTAGAGACCAGGAGAGTTAACTACAGTGGTGGGGGTGAGACTGTAGGCGTCGGTATCCAGCTAGAGCTATTTGACCGTACAGAACAGAAATTCGGCTAATTGATCGGTCTTTTCCGGACTTTCCGAACTTGTAATAATATGTATTTCTGTGTTTACATTTTGAAGTGATGTATTAATATGTTATGGTACATTTTTTTAAAAAATGTTTTAAATATAAACATTGATGGTACATACTGAATATTTTGTATTCAAGAATTATAATTTTTTTGTAGTATTTAATTAACGTGTTACTCTAGTAAACTCGAGACCTCTGGCGGATGGCATATGAAAACATAATATTTTCTATGAGTGCGAAAAGGATAGAAAAAAGAAAAAAATATTGTTTCTGACTTCCACCCATGTATTTAGACAAAGACAAAAATTTATTTTTCTATTTTATGAACAAAATATTTTAGGTCAGAAAATTATTATTTAACTAAAAAATTCGTCTTTTTTTCCTCTACAGACTGATAGTTTTTGAGAATTCTCCAACTTTTAGTTTTATATGAAAGTTTAAGTTGAACCCAAAAAAAAGTAAAATCTCCCTATCTTACCGTGTTTAACCTCGAAAAAAATAGCAACTTTAATAGTTTATTATAAACCAACAAAGTTATTCAGGACAAAAAAAAAGTTATGAATAGATGTATTTCTTTGCATAGAATCGTTTTTTATCAATTACATTGGTCTCTAACTATTTTGACTTTACTAGAGTAATACCTTAATAAATAATTAACTAATCCGCGAGCGACCACGAGAGAAAAATTGTTGATTGAGATTGTCATTTATTGTTGAGTTATGTCGTATTACTTTGAGACACACTGCTACAAAATCCACACTGAAAAAAAAATTCCTCCGGAGAAGAAATTTTGTTCTTGAAAAAAAAAGCATTTGAAATATGAAAGAAAAGTTTTGGTTTAAACAAAAAAGTTCTTCTTTCAAAAAATAAAAATTTCTTAAATTGTATAAACGTTATCTTGGATCATGACTGAATGTTTATAATGTAAAAAAAAAATTTCTTGGGTTATGAAAAACTATATTTTGGTTCATGAACAAATGTTCCTCTTTGTAGAAGTACGCTTGTTGGATTATGGCAAATATGTTATGGTTCAAGACCACGCATTCCTCTTTCAAGAACTTCGCTTCTATTGGATTATGGAAGAAATATCATAGTCCAAGACCACGTGTTCCCCTTTGTAGAAGTACGCTTCTTGGATTATAAAAAAATTATTAAAAATTAAATTGAATTGTAGAGTAATGCGGGGAAAATAATAGAGTGGTGGGGAGTTTTGTATCTTTCTTTTCTCTATAGTTTTCTTTTTCTAATATAAACTCCAAGCTGACTGCCAAACTCCCCACCACTCTATTATTCTCGTGCCACTCTGTAATCCCCATACCGCTCAGCCGCCGCATTACTCTACAATTTAAATTTTATAATTTAATTTTTAATAATTTTTTTAACCACTTTAACAATTATTTTTTTGGCAGCCAAGTTTTTTTTATATTTAAAATACATTGAAAAAAAATAACTTAGCTCGGCTGCCATTTATAACGTGTTTTAAAATTCATGTTTTTTTCAATTTTCAAAAATTACTATCTCGGCCGGATGGTAATTGATAAGGCAGCCATTTTAAAATTAATTTAATACAATAAAATTAAAAGTACTTGATAAAAAATTATGTGCGGAAGAGTTGTTTAAATTATCAAATTTTTACCTGGCTTACCTGTGGACGGCAGGTCATTAAAACGGAAGCCAACAATGCAACGTGTTCTGGGTCTCGAGGACTACCATTGAACGTATTTTTGTAATATATGGTTCTGTTCAGGTTTTTTGCAACCTACTCACGGACTATTAAGGCCGTCTTGTTCCGAACTTAATCAAGAATACTCATTCTGAATAAGGTGCCTGATCTAAACTTGATCAAGAACTGATCAATCAATATATATATTTTGGAACTTGAATTTTTTTTTAACCCTGTCAAGATAGCATCAATAAAACTTTATTTCATCTTAAATAAGGCCGGCTTGATCCAAACCTGATCAAGACTTGATCGATAAATAAATTCATCTTGGAAAAATTGATTTATTATCACCTTGATTGTCGTATAAATTTCTTAATTATAATAAAAATTATAATTTTACTTTCTAGAATGAAAAAATATTTTTGCTCATCACAAAATTTATTTTATATTATTTTTATTATTACGATTTTTTTTTTTTAAACATTGATAAAATATTTTTTATTGAAAAAAAAGAGGTCAAACGTGGGGTAATAATGTCTCAAGACTGGTCTAAATCGTCGGTTTGATTCTCGATCAGCGTGTTAGAAAAAAAAAAAACTCTTCTCTATGACAACACACATACCGTCATGACATTAGTACTCGGACACCCCCTAGTAGTCGGACACCTGGCTGTTATTCAGTAATTATGCCGATAATTTTTTTTTTAAAATGCAAACAATTTTTTAAAATATTTCTACTTCTTATATTCTTCAATTTAAACAGGCGGTTTTTGTTTTATAAATAGTAAAAAAATTTTTTAAAAAATATTAGAGGTAGAGTAAAATCAAACGGCTATCAGAGAGCACTGTGAAAAGTCGTAGTCGAGTGATTGCTACTAATTAAATCATCAATTCATGCGTCAATCAAGTATAATTAATTTTAGTGTTTGATATTAATTTCTGTAAAAATGTTTGAATTTTCCGATTAGATAAAAAAAAATTTTAGATGAAATTTTTATAAATATAAATAACAAAGTCCGACTACTGGGGTCCTTTAATTTTATTTGGGACCAGTATCCGGACACTTATAACAACTAGTAAAACTGACGACATCACCAAACATGACCTAAATTTGTTTGACGTCGATGTTTTTTCCCTGTTCATAAGGTGCCTAACTTGTGCAACAACTGGTTCTCATATATTTTAGATGTCCGGATACTAGGGAAATTGAAAAATTTTTTAATTAATTAAATTTTCATTGAATTTATAATTTATATGAATTTTTTTTTTTAAATGAAAGATATTATTTTAAAGAATTTGAAAAAGATGATGAATTTTTTGATTCAGATTTGATCAAAAATGGATTTGAAATCAATGTTGCCTGATTGAGTCTTGATCTCAATTTCCACTCGGGTAGCGCCACAAAATTTTCGGGGCCTGGGGACAAAATAGACGTATACACCCTTCCAAACCTCGAAATATTGATACGTGTATGCCGCTTGGAATCAACCTTAACAGAATAGAACAAAAAAATTGAAAAAAAAACCACATGACTTATTTCGAAGACTAGAAGGTACTCTCATGAATAATAGATTGATAAAGCTTCGCGAATGATGCTTTAATATTCATGGTTGTTGAAAAATTACCCCTATGTAAAGGCCCTTTGTGTGTTCCAAGTTTCAAAGCACCACTTTTTGTATCCACTTGACGTAAAATAGTTCCCTCACCAAAAAATAACGGCTTATTTGCATCAACCACGATTGTATCAAAATAAGTTTTCCAATTTCTATGTGACTCATCAGGCTAAAATAGTTAAATTCTTTGATTTATAATAATATATAATTAATAATAATAATAATAATAATAATAATAATAATAATAATAATAATAAATTAATAAATTAATAAACTTACTCTGGCACCGTGAGAAAAATCGAACAAATATGTCATTATTTTATCAGTAAAAACATAATCACTGTTTGTTAATAAAAATACTTTAGCTCCACTTTCTCGTATTCTTGTTAAAAACATTGGTAATCTTTCGTCTTTTTTAACAAATTCATCTAAATTTTGTATAGTTCTAGTTTTCAAATCACCATGTATATGTACCCAATCAACAGCGTTACGAACATCTTGGAATATACTTTTAAAACTCATTGTTAGTTCACCTTCTTTAACACCAGTTTTTTCACGTGTATATTGAGGTGAGTTTGTAAAAAAATCAATAAGACATGCAATTAAATAAGTCTCAGGTAAATTAAATAATGTGTTTAATACGTAAACTCGTGATTCATCAAGTTGAAGAAATTTATTTGGATAAAGTTCGTATACTTGGGAACTGTAAATATAAATCGATTAATAAATTCATGTTACAATATACATTTAATTGAAGTGTTGTTCCTTAATTAAGACAAAACTAATAATGACTTACTGTTTGAGAAACTCAAAACCATGAACACAAACAAGTATATTTCCATAAGCATCAACTTTTAACAAATTTCCATAGAGTGTATCAAACCATAAACCCCTTACTGGAAAACTTGGATCATACTCAAATCCTCGAATTCTATCTTCATCATTATTGTATTGTGGACTAAAAGTATTAAATGTGATTAGTTGATATTTCGAATACAAATTTTTACAAATATTTTTATATAATTAAAACTAAAAATTATTATTATTATTTAGTTGAGATTTTATTAACCGATGACTTGGTTTTATTTTATTGATATTATGACTCATCAATTCCCAATTTTTATTGTTGTATCTCATGTTACACATTTTCAATGATTCAGCTATAGCCTTATAGAGCCATATTTATCTTTATATCCTATTATTCAGAAAATTAATCCAAAAAAAGACCTGGTAACGTTTGTTGGGGCATGTGGCCCGCGTTACCCGTTGAAAATTAAAAATTTTCAATACTCCGGCTAGGGCCATGATTATTTCAACTTATTGCTGAAATATAATTTAATAGTTTATTACCAATAACATTACTCGAATCAAGGCTTTTTTTTGGAGCCTTATAAACATTTTATTTCAACTCTATTATGACATTTTTTGGTCCGTTTTTTTGATTTTTTTTTCGGCGAGTCATAACTTTTGTTATAATCAAGATAGGGAATTTGTATTAGGCTCAAATTATGCGCCTTAAAAAAATCTAGTGACGGCATTGGGTTTTTTTTTTCTCTCAATAACAGTTTTCAAGCAAAAAAATTAAATATCCGAATTTTTTGTCAAATTTTGAAGTTTTTTTTTTTTTTCTCAAAAACTATTATAGATAGGGGAAAAAACCCATTATGCGGGCGATAGAGTTTTTTGAGACGCATAATATAAGCCTTATACGAAGTCTCTCTTTTGATTTCGCGTTGAGTTATTCATTGCGCCGTTTTTCAGTTTTTTTTCGGCGAGCCATAACTTTTGTTATAATCAAGATAGGGAGTTCGTATTAGGCTCAAATTATGCGCCTCAAAAAAATCTAGTGACGGCATCAGGGGTTTTTTCTCTCTCAATAACGGTTTTCGAAAAAAAAAATTAAATATCGGATTTTTTTTTTCAATTTTATAGTTTTTTTTTTGTTTCCCAAAAAACTATTATAAATGGAAAGGAATTTTGCAAAGCGGGCGATAGAGTTCTTCGAGACACATAAATTGAGTCTAATATGAAGTCTCTACTATGATTTTGCGTCGAGTTATTTATTGCGCTGTTTTTACAACTTGTAAAATTTTCACATAAAAACGTATGTACTATTTTAAGTTACATAAATAATAATTTAAGAATAATGAAATATAAAACGAAAAAGATTTACGAACAAAAAACCTCTGGTGATAAATACTCTCTGATGGATAGTTTAGACACCACAAATTTTTAAGTAAGAAAAAAAAATTTTTTCAAAATTTACATTTTAGTTTTTTGATTAAAAACTATTATCAATACAGGAAAGAACCTATTACGCGGGCGATAGAGTTTTTCAATGCGCTTCTTTTGAGCCTAGTTTTCTTTCTCTCATTTTTGAATTACTCCGTTAAATCTATTATATAAGACTTAAAATACAACCCGAGAAAAACGAGTTATATATATATGTCCAATTGTTGCCCGGAAAAGTGCCGGAAAATTCGATTATTTTATTTTTTTGGACATATGACCAGATAACTGTCAGCCATCATTATTTTCATATATTACACATGTTTTTCAACTAATTATACTCACTGGCAGACTTCCTGCAATGACATAACTCAACTTATGTCATTTTGATTGAATTTTTACGGGTTTGGTCAGTTTTTCTATGATAATTTTTTTTTTTGACTATTTACTCGTCATCCAATATTCATTTCATATTGTATACACTGAGAAAAAAAAACCACAAAAATTGTTGTGAGAGCACAACAAACTAGAGGCGAAATCTAGGGAAGCCCTGGAGTGCCACCTATGTGTGTGATTGTTTTTCACACAAAACCTCCAATATTCCGTGTGTTGTGCACGCGCACACCACAAACTTGATTAATTTTTCAATTTTGTGCGCGAATTTTACACAAATGTTATAAATGTACGTCACAGCGTCCATTTTTATTTTTATTTATTTTTATTCACATGTCATATTGTCTTGTCCTGACATGGCTTATTATGTCCTAAATAATTTTATGCATAGGTATTAATTAATAAATTATAATAATTAATGTATTAAACAAGTGTGTAAAAAAAAACAATCAATAGATCTATAAAACTCAAGTTGATTGAATTTAAACAAATACAAATAAAAAATACATTGTCGTTTTTGGAGGTTAGTTGATAATTTGATTATACAATAATTTATATTCATATCTTTAATTAAAACAACAGTTCCATTATTATTTAATTTCTTCTAGTCATTGACAGTAAAATTTTTTTTTTTCCAATTTTTTTTAGACATCAGCTACCTGGAGCTTTTTGAAGTGTCTTTGAGAGCAAATACACTTATATAATAAAATATTTTGTTATTCTTAAATAATAATATTGAACAAAAGGTGACTATTTATTTTTTTAAATAATAATTGATTAAAAACAATTAATTTATTTTATATTTTTTCATGACAGCAATTATACTAATAAAATTACGAGTACTACGATAATTATGAGACATATTGAAGCAATACATGAATTAAAATATTTTGTTGAACTCAAGGTTAAAAAAAAACGAGTAAGGCTATATTTGTTATTGAAAAATAATATGATTTTAATTAAATATATTTTATTATATTTAATGTATGTAAATAAATTAACTAATAGTTTTTTGTTATGATTACACCACCAGTTATGATTACTTGGACATATTGAGGTTGTTTTCAAGAATACCTTTTACATCAGATAATAAATTATATCATCAATATTTAGTAAGATGGCAGATTCATTATCATCAACATCTTCTAGTAGTGATACTGGTAATTTTTTAAATTATTTAATAACGAAATCTCAAATTAATTTGTATATTGCAATGTCATTAACATTTAATATAATATTGTTACAGATAGTGACACTCATGATGGTGAAAATAGAACTTGTTTACGAAACAAAATTATTCAAAAGTATTTCTTCAAGAGTTATAAATATCAAGAAATTATTGATATCTTATCTCAGAAGCATGCTATCAACTTATCTTTAAGACAACTGAAACGAATTTTAATAAATTTAAATTTAAAAAGACGAAATAAACCAGAATCATCACTGGAAGATATTTTTGCTGCTGTTTTAAATGTGCTGGATGGAGGTGGAGGTTGTTGTCTTGGATATAAATCTATGTGGCTGAGATTAAAATCTCAATATAAATTGAATGTGAAGAGAGGTACTGTATTGGAAATATTAAGAATAGTTGATCCTGAAGGAATTAAGTCAAGATCCATACATAGGCTTCGTCGTCGAGTCTATTCAGTACCAGGTCCTAATTTTATTTGGCATTTAGATGGATATGAAAAATTAAAACCATTTAAATTTCCAATACACGGATGTATAGATGGATATTCCAAAAAAATTATATGGCTTCGCGTAGCTTCATCTAACAATGATCCAAATGTAGTTGCTTATCATTATCTAAACATAGTCAAAAAGTTAGGTTTCATTCCACGAGTAATACGTTCAGACTGTGGTACTGAGAACGTAACAATTGAAGTGTTGCAAAAAGCATTACGATATGATCATGATGATAAATTAGCTGGTATAAAAAGTTATATCAAAGGAAAAAGTACATCTAATCAACGCATTGAAAGTTATTGGAGCCAAATGCGTCGATCAGGTGTTGACTACTGGATTTCTTTATTCAAAGATATGCGTGATTTATTTATTTTTAATGATGCTGACCCAATGCATGTACAGTGTATTCGGTATTGTTTTGGTCCTTTGATTGAACATGAATTTAGAATAATTCGTCGAGAGTGGAATAATCATCTTATTCGTCGTCAAAAAAACGTCATATCACCATCTGGAAGACCAAACCATATTTTTTATTGTTCATCAAAATATAATGTTCGTGATTTTAAAAAAAAAATTGATCCTGATGTCATTGAATCTCTGATAAAAGAAAATACATCACGACCTGTACTTGTTGATCCATATTTTAATGAATTGGTTCAATTACTTATTCCAGGTGTTAAACCACCTACATCAGTTAAAGAAGCTTTGAAACTTTATAAATTAATTTTAAAAAAGATTGATTCTATTAATTAAAGAAGTATTTGTTGTTAGGCTAATATTCAATTAAAAACAAAAAAATTATATAAATAAAATAAATAATTTAATTTGATAATTTTTTAGTAATTTAAAGTCTGCTTGAAAATAAAAATGGCTAACAGAAAAACAAATTCACCATATGGTTGTCTCAATTCAGCAATTGAAGAATCAATAAAAATATTAATAAAACCAAAAAAAAACATTGATATAAATTCAACAAGGCAATTAGTCAAGATAATGGTTGATGAAAATCCAAGAAAAATACTATATTCAAATGATTTTCTAACTAACATTTCAATAGTTGTTTGGGATTTTATAAATTTATCAAATCTTTTAAAATAAACTGATGGAAAAACCTATTTAAATATTTAATTGACTAGTATTTTTTTTAGCCATAGTGCTTTTTAATAATCAAACAATGAATACTGTAATTAATGTTTCTATTTTTTTAAAATTATATTAATACCTTTTTAAAAATTAAATCAATACTTTTTTTATAAACTGTATCGTCATTTTTTTACAAACAAAATGCTTTAGTACAAGAAAGTCATAATTACTGGAAAAATTATATTGTCTTTTAACAATTAAAAAAAAGAAGTAATAACATTTTAATAATTACAATGAAATAATTGTTTTTTTTTTTTTTTTTAAGTAAGTTATTTCCAGATTTAACTTATGACTGACAACTTTTTTTATTTATAATTATCATTTCAATGATTAGTATCAATTTTGAGATGAAAATTCTAATTTAATTATTGATAACAATAGACAATAATGGGTATGAAAAAAAAAATATACACAAAGCACTGATATTGAGTGTTTTTTTTAAATGAAACTGATGCTTTTTAAAGTAATAATTTTGAAGATGTTTACTTGAGTGGTATACTAGTTGACTTTTGCTTGATATTGCTACTGTATTGCTACTGGTTGGTGATGCTGATGCCACACACGTGCACACCACTTGGTTTTTATATTTTTAATAATACGTAACTGTGTAAGAGTCAATGTTTTAATTTTTTTTTTAAATTATATGAATACCTTTTTAAAAATTAAATCAATACTTTTTTTATAAACTGTATCATCATTTTTTTACAAACAAAATGCTTTATAGTACAAGAGAGTCATAATTACTGGAAAAATTATATTGTCTTTTAACAATTAAAAAAAAGAAGTAATAACATTTTAATAATTACTATGAAATAATTGTTTTTTTTTTTTTTTTAAGTAAGTTATATCCAGATTTAACTTATGACTGAACTGTAATTTTGTGAGTAGTACTTTTCTTGTTTTTTTTTTGTTTTACTATTATATTAAATTATTATACTAAATTATATTCAAAATATTTTGTTATTTCATACTGACTATTTCCCATATTATTGCACTTATTAGTTTAATAATTACTATGATAAATAATATCATATGATATTATTATCTTTGGTTTTTAAACATATGGAAATGTTCAAAACATATCATGTTTTAATAATATCAAAAATACTTCATTTTTCACTGACTATGTCATACTTTAAATTATTACTTTAAAACAATAGTATGACAATAATATTACACTTAAAAACAATATTTTTTTTTCAGACTTTTAAATAAAAAATAAAAAATAATAATATTGCAACAAAATTGAATTTGTTTATAACAAACTTTCTCTGATAGCAATTTCTCGAATTTTTTCCTTTGATTTCCACTCATTTTTTTTTAAATCAAAAAAATTATATAATAATTCACATTTTGGTCGTTCTCCAGGTTCATGAGAAAAATAACTAATTACTGTTTCACGAATTGCTTTTGGTACTTTTGTAGCGTGAATAGCAATATCTTGTTGATGCATTTCCTCAATTGCATCTAAATCATTGGGAAATAGAATTTTTTCATTGTAAATTTCCAATACTGTACAACCAAATGCCCAAATGTCAGAAGCAACTGTAGGTTTTTTCTGTCTATGAGTAATCATTTCTGGAGGCATGTATGCATATGTACCACCAAGAGTATTTCCAACAACTGAATAACCAGTTACAGTTTCAGCATATTGGTAAAGTTTGCTCATCCCAAAATCACATAATTTTACTGTCAGGTTTGATGTTATTAAAATATTACCTGGTTTGATATCACCATGTACTATTTGTACATCACCATGGTGGATATATGACAGAGCCTGAGACAGTTGAATTACAATATTGTCCTTATCTTTTTCATTTAAATTGTATAATTTTTTATACTTATCCTTAAAAAGAATCAACTCTAATGAATGTCCTTGTACTATCTCCATGACAATGTAAATAATACGTTGATGATAACAAAACCCAAGGGTTTGCACAATGTTTGGATGATAAACTAATTTTAGGACATCAATCTCTCGTTCGATCGTATTAACATTATGTTGCATAACACGAATTTTCTTTATTGCCACTGGTTGACCAATCCATTCTCCTGACCAGACTTGTGCACCAGAACCCAATTTTTTATTATCAAATAATAATTCATCATATTTTATATTTCGAAGACCATGAATAATTTGTTTTTGAGTGTTTAATAGACGTGGTAATGTTGAAATTCGAGATGAAAATTGATCTTTGTTTTTAAGAGTAATTTTACTTGGTGCATTTGATTCATTATTTTCTAATGATAAACAATTTAATGAATTGTTGACACATTGATTTATTTTTAATATGTTCTTTTTTTTTAATTGTGATTTATCAGCCATTATTACTTGATCTTTTGACTGAATTGTTCAGTTGTAAAGGTGTTAACAATTTATCCAAGTTATTATTAATATTTGATTGAATTGATACATTTGAAATATTTGGTAATATTTGGTCAACGAAATTTGATTTAACATTATTTGGAGAACATGAACAATCAAGTATACATTCCCACTCAGCAGGATTTTCATTTGAATCACAATAGATCCAAAACAACAATTTACCTTGATATATTATTTTATCATTTTTTTTCCAAATATATTGAAATATACATGATTCATCATTACAATAATATATTGACCCCAAACCAAAATCTCCAGCACATTTTCCAACAAGTAATGGTTCTTTATGAACACGTTGGTGTTTTTTTAAAACACCACTTTCGTGGTAGACAAATTCTTGCTTCTTACCATTTTCATCAACTGTCATACGATATAGATCAGATCCATTTTTCATTATTCTACTAATTGGAAAGCCTTCAAGACATGGATTAATATTTTTATACTCTAACTTTTCATATTTTTTAAGTACCTTAATTTGGTCAAATAAATCTTTTTTTAGATATTCCAAATTGTAAACATCTTTTTTATCATTCATCTGTAGAGCATATAAAATAACAAATGAATCAAATAATTTCAATGATAATGTAATCAGAGATGACTTTTCAGTAATGTAATTAACTGAATTATTTAAATTTATTGAAACTTGTTTTGATGATTCAGTTGGGAAACGATAATTCTTATTTAAATCTTGAAAATCACCAGCTTTGTTGATATTTTGAAAAAATTTTCTTTTGCTTGTTGATAAATCATCACAAGTAACAATTATTATTTTTACCCTAGATGGTTGAACTCCAGTTATATAAGTCCAGAAATCATCAAAATTTGGTATATCAGAAGGTACCCCAGTTGTACTATTTTCAATTATTACAGGTTTACTAAAATATGGTGCTGTTTTATCAGTACAATACAAGTTTTTTATCATCGATGTAATTTGAACGTAATTATACTTGGTATCAATATCCAAAAATAATATTTTATTACTGGCCATAGTACTGTCAACTCCCAATACAGATTCATGTATCCAGTCTGTCTTTATTTTTTTTGGATTTTTTTTTCTTTTTTTTACTGATGAATTTTTTTTATTTAATAAATCATCGACTGATGATACCTTGGAATTTTTATCTTCAAAGATTTTTACTAACGCTTTGGTACGATTTATTTGATTCACAGCTACAAAATCTATTTTTTCATGTATATTATATTCATGGTCTACATTTGAATTGATCATATATTGGTTATTTTCAAATAAGACAGCACATTCATTATTTTTTTTATCTTTGTATAGAACACCATTTGCGTTTGGAAAATAACAAACTAATGTTGAGTAATCCAAGTTTCCAGATGAATTCAGAGGAAGTAAAATCTTACGTTCCTTATGAGAAAAAGTTGCAAACAATCGTGAGTGATTTAACGAATATGCCATACCTATTAATAAATGAAACAAACTATTAGTTAATTTATTTATATACATTAAATATAATAAAATATATTTAATTAAAATCATATTATTTTTCAATAACAAATATAGCCTTACTTGTTTTTTTTTTAACCTTGAAATTCAACAAAATATTTTAATTCATGTTGCTTCAATATGTCTCACAATGTCCAAGTATTCGTAATTTTATTAGTATAATTGCTGTCATAAAAAAATATAAAATAAATTAATTGTTTTTAATCAATTATTATTTAAAAAAAAAATAGTCACCTTTTGTTCAATATTATTATTTAAGAATAACAAAATATTTTATTATATCAGTGTATTTGCTCTCAAAGACACTTCAAAAAGCTTCAGGTAGCTTTCAATGACTGGAAGAAATTAAATAATAATGGAACTGTTGTTTTAATTAAAGATATGAATATAAATTATTGTATAATCAAATTATCAACTAACCTCCAAAAACGACAATGTATTTTATTTGTATTTGTTTAAATTCAATCGACTTGAATTTTATATATCTATTGATTGTTTTATTCTACATGTAGTGTGCACACTTGTTTAATAAATTAATTATTATAATTTATTAATTAATACCTGTGCATAAAATTATTTAGGACATAATAAGCCATGTCAAGACAAGACAATATGACATGTGAATAAAAATAAATAAAAATAAAAATTGACGCTGTGACGTACATTTATAACATTTGTGTAAAATTCGCGCACAAAATTGAAAAATTAATCAAGTTTGTGGTGTGCGCGTGCACAACACACGAAATATTGGAGGTTTTGTGTGAAAAACAATCACACACATCGGTGGCACTCCAGGGCTTCCCTAGAAATCCTATCCTGTCGCTTTTTGTTGTGCTGCAACAAAAATTGTTCTATCGTTAAACAAAATTTGTTGTGCTACAACAAATTTTATTGTATCGTTGAACAAATTTTATTTAGCTGCACAACAATTATTACCATCCAATAATATTTGTTGTGTTGCTTAATAATATTTGTTCGGCTGCTCAATAAATATTGTCCAGTTTCAAGGCAAATATTACAGTGCTGCACAACAATTTGATTTTCGGGTGTTATCGGTAAGACTCGGTCTTGTTCGTGTGCCTCGGTATATCTACATGGCATTGTGTGGAATTTTCTAAGTCAGTCTAAGTTGAGATCAGCTTTGGTGTGACTGACGTTTTGAAAATAAATTAATTAATCCCAAGATGTCAAGTTTTAATAACATTTTAATCATTGAATTATAAACTAAAATATTTGTGAGCAACTAGATAAATAACCAAACTTGATATTTAATAAATCACATCAACAATAAAGTATGAAATTATATGAAAATGACAAACATAACCTGCATCTGTCATTTTAATGCAGAGATTTTTTATTTTAATCTTTAATAATTATGAATATGAAAAATAAATCAAAGCATTAATTTGAATTAATTTGTTCCTTAATTGTTTTCCTTTTTCTTTTTAATTATCATAATGAAAATTTATTTCGTCATTTTGAATAAAAAAAAAATTTAATATGGTTTTAGAATTTTTGTTATGTGGAATAATAAAAATTATTAAACTAAATACAAAAATTGTTGTATGTTCAACAGTTTTTGTTTGGAGCATAACAAATTTTGTTGTATGTCTATTAATTTTTGTTTGGAGCATGACAAATTTTGTTAAACAGCACTGTAATTATTACTCTGCCAGATGAACGAAAACTGTACTACCGGCAGAACTAATATTATAGAGTTTCAACTTCGCCTCTACTTTGTTGTGCGGCACGACAATTTTTGTCCTGTTTTTTCAACAATATTTGTCGTTTTTTTTTCTCCGTGTATAGATGTTAAAGAATATTTTACGCATAATGCCAGACTTCCTGTGATGAAATTAGTTAACTTTTTTTTTCACCCCTTTTAACCAAATACCACCCCTAAACTCGACCATTTACGTGTCAGCCCGAAGGTTTGCTTATAGTACCCACCGAGACAAGTCTTCTCACATAAATTTGACCTTCCTGCGATGACATGACTTTTTCCGTGATGGGGGCTTGGACTATTATCAATTCTTATATTCGTTGACAAAGTCATACTATCAAAGTATTGTTTGAAGAATTGCTTGATATACATATATGAAGGAGTATATAACTTTTTTTCGATATATACTCAGATATGAATATACAGACTGTCCCATTTTAATCGGATAATGGATTTTTCTTAAAATATATGGCTTGAATTGAAAAATGATTCAAGTAAAAGTTGTAGGGTATGGAAAAGGACAAAAAAAAAAAATAAAAAATATTGAAAAAATTCAAAATGGCGGAGTTTCAGGTATGAACATAGTTTTTTTAAATGGGTACTGTATTTTTTTTTTTGCACCAAAATGTTTCTTACATCAAAACTAACACTTTTTATTCGAAAAATTTTTCGATAAAATCACTGTTTTTTCGGCCCGATTTTATCTGTTGATGGATTTTCCTCAAAAAAAAATGGCTTTGATTTGAAAATGATATTTGGAAAAGTTGTAGCGTTTACGAAGACAAACACAAAAAAAAAAAAAATTTGGTAAAAAATTCAAAATGGCGGAGTGAGAAGCATGGATAAAAAAAATGGACTTAGCCAAAAAATTTTATTAAGAAAAAGTGTTAATCTTGATACGAAAAATTTTTTAGTAAAAAAAAATTGCACCTAACCTCAAAAAAAAAGATGTTCATACTTTAAACTCCGCCATTTCGAACTTTTTAAAATTTTTTTTTTTTTTTTTCGTGTTTGTCTTCCTCAACGCTACAACTTTTCTATATATCATTTTTCAATTTGAGCCATATTTTTTGAGGAAAATCCATCAACAGACAAAATTGGACCGAAAAAATAAGTAATTTTATCGAAAAACGTTTCAAGTAAAAAGTGTTAGTTTTGATGTAAGAAACATTTTGGTACAAAAAAAAAATATAGTACCCATTTAAAAAAACTCAGTTCATACCCAAAACTCCGCCATTTTGAATTTTTTGATTTTTTTCTTTCCAAGTCCCCCGCCAAACCCTACAACTTTTACTTGAATCATTTTTCAATTTGAGCTCTATTTTTCAAGAAAAATCCATTATCCAATTAAAATGGGACAGTCTGTATATTTACAATTTTTTATTTCGTACAATCAAGAGAAAGTTGTTTTTTTCTTATTCCTAGTTATGTTTGACTCACTCATTTGGTGCAAATAGATGGGGACTAATAAACTTGGGACCAGATACCGAAAATTCACCAACGCAATCGTCCTTAACTCTCATGTTATCTCAAAAACTTTCCAGACATATAAGTTCAACTATTAAAGTTCTAGGAATAATTTGTTATTCTAGTAATTCGTGGTTGTATTAAATAATCAATATAAAATCAATGAAAGATAAAAAATTATAAGATTTTTAATCTTGAATGAATAAAAACCAGTTTTCATCGATTCAAACATAAACATAATTATAATATTAATAACAAAACTGTATTGGCTGTTTAATTCGCAAATTTTCCACTTTTAGATACATAATCACTTATATACAAACATGTTTCGATGAGTAAATTAAAAAAAAATATTTAAAGGAAAAAAAAATAAAATAAAGAAAAGAAAGGTAATTAATGTATAAAAAAAAATTATAACAACTATTCAAATTGTTGAATAGATACGGTTATTAATCTTTTAAATTTCAAATAGCTAAAAATTTTGTCAATGTATAAGGTATTATGTTCAAAGGCCAACTGAATCCGCTTGGTTTCCCTAAGTGAATCTTCGTATATTCAATGAAAGGCTGAGTCCGTGGGTAGGCCGTTGCTAATGATTTTACAGGAAATTGTCGTTTACTTGTAGAACTAAAGAAGTAATTGATATGACATTGAATGTAGGTACAACTACACACATACCCGACACATCATCATAATCATCAATTTTAACATATATAGTCAGACTAGCTGATTCATCCGGCTTCGCTCGGGATTATGCTTACGATTTGAGAGTTATTGCTATCCGATGTTATCATTTTTTTTTTTAAACTAAAGACTGGCTAGCCGCAGTTAATAGTTTCATTCGAAACTTAATTATTACATTTTTTTTGTAAATTTTTTTAACGATGAAATTTTTCCTTCAAATTTTTTGATTGAAGTATGATATATGAATGATACTACTTGATTAACCCGGCTTTGGTCGAGATTATTTTTACAATTATTATTATTATTTTTCTAAGAAAAATTAAAAATTCGCTAGCTCCAAATGAGGTTTTTATTGCAAACTTAATAATTTGAACCAAATTTTCTTTTTCAATTTTTTAAATGAAATAATAAGGTATAGTGATAATAATTATCATTAAATAATTTCGCGCGGCAACTTTCATTATCATCCCGACTAGAAATCCTCCCAACATGGCATTGGGACCCAGTCCGGTTTTTGTTGGGCAAACGAAAATTGGGTAACTGCATTGGGTCCCAATTGGGTTGTCGTTGGGTTGCATTTTTTCAAAAAAATGCAAAAGTATCTCTTTAGGGATTTGGTAGGGTAACGTTGGGGAGCATTTTTCGAGAAATGCAAAAATATCTTTTTAGGGATTTAGTAGGGTAACGTTGGGGAGCATTTTTTATATTATGTAAGAAACTAGGAAAAAGAAAATATATCAAGAAATAAATCGCGAAGTAACAGAGAGTACACAGTAAAAAATGGAATGGATCTGAAAAAATGTTACAATTAGAAAAAATGTAAATTTGACATTCAAAAAAATGTCAATTTATTTTACACATAAAATTAACACTTAAAAAAATGTTAAATTTTGTATTTATTTTGTATCTAGTCATTAAAGACAGGATTAATAGAAAATCTAAATTGAAAATATCCAACAAATAAATTATTGCGTTCTTACTGACTGAATTTTACTATTGTGAACTTTAATAACATTTTCATTATAATACACAATTTATTTTTTATTGTTAACACATTTTATTTAAACCAAATATTTACCAAAACTTTCAAGTTTGTAACTTTATTTCGACCTATACATTTATGTTCATTTATTTGCGTGATGATTCCTAAATTAGTTGACTCAAAACTATTATTGTTAATTTTTTTTTCAATTGTTTTATTACGTTACAATACAGATAGATAAATCTAATTCAAATTTATATATGAGCAGGTCTACCAATTCTGAACGTCGGTCTGGGCCTCGACCCTTCAGATCTTCTTGAAACTTTGTAGGTCGATAATCCTCTTCAAAAGAGTATCTGAAATTTTTTTTCAGATTATTTCAATAATTATTTTCGAAGTTATGATATGGGTAATTCCATGATATTTACGAAATTTTTTTTTTTAATAAATTTTGTCGGACTTTTATTTGGAATTCAAAATTAGTTTAAGAATACCTTTTAATGTAAAATTTTTTCAACTTTCCAAAAAGAATACTAGTTTATTTCTGAAATCCGAAAAAGACTTAAAAATTTCAATTATAAGTCTAAAAAGCTGTTTTTATGGAATTGCCCATACTTTGATATTTTATGTTACAAGGGCAGTAGGAATAATGTGTGAATTTCTAAAGCGTGAGAGGGGTAGTGCGCTTTTTGGAAATTCACCACATTTATTACCACTGTTCCTAGTAACATAAAATATAGTTCGTTACATGTGCCCAATCTCTGAGTGGGCACTTGTAACGAAATATACTATTTTGAAATATCATTTTCGAGAAGCAAACCCGGAGTAAGATCTCTGTAAGAACGGCCAAGACCAATGAATATGTAGTAAATACAATGTAAAAATTATTTTTAATTTTTTTTTTTTTTCACATAATAATTTTTACATTGAATTTACTACATTTTCATCGATTCCAGACGTTCTTACAGAGATCCCACTTACATAAAAATCATTATGTAAAAAAAAAAAAATTAAAAAAAAATCTTTACATTGAAATTACTACATTTTCATTGATCCTGGCCGTTCTTACAGAGATCTCACTTCGGATTTTGCACTTTTTGTTAATATGATATATTTTAATTATTAATTTTTGTTGAAATAAGATTGTATTTTGTTGTTAAACTGTCTCAAGCTGTCACTTATATTTAGACAGAATGTATACAAAGCCATGGTTATGTTTAGTTATGTTCAGCATAATTAGTCGTCAGAGGGCTGCACCAGTTTATAAAAAAAAAAAAAAATATCACACCGTCATAATTATTAAACAAAAATTACACTTGATTTAACGCAAGTTAAAATATTATACGGAACGGAATCTACTTCAAAACAAAGGTCCCACGCGTCGATAATTAAGAGAGAGTATAATCAAGCAAAATTACGGAGTCAGTGGTTAAAATTTTGAAGAAAACGACCCGTTGTTTTCATTTTACGTAACGCGGACAATAATCAACTAGATCGAGAAGCAATCTAGCTGTTGAATAAATGAACACTGACTCTACAAATACGTAATTATAACACTTGATTCTAGATAACAATCTACTTAAAATTACACTTATAAAAACGCGAACAAACACTTAATATTAAATTTTAAATGTACTTACAATAACTGCTAAAAAACGACGTGGACCTTGACCTTGACTTGGCTTCTAATTATTTGGTACTAGGATTATTTTATTTGCCAATAAAATAATCAGTGTATATAAATATAAATATATATGCAAATATATTTATATTTTTATGTAAACGGATTGATGATGAATTGTGGTGCTTGTTATGCAACGGTGCACTCGCCTTACACAGACTCTAGGTTTATTGTATAGAAATCGTAATTTGATTATCCCGAGAAATATCTGTTTATTTAATATTTTTTATTATAAAAAATTATTGAGCCAAGCGTTCAATTGATTTAAAGAAAATTGATGAAGCTATTGACCAAGAGATTTATAATTATTTCAACTGAATTAAAAATATACTTAAAATCGATTTAATCAACTGAATATATAGCTGAAGGCTATATTTATTTAAAATAATTAAATTATTGAAATATTAAATAAATGAACTTATCGATGAACCGAGGATAAAAATTTTCTAAGTTTTAATTATTCAGAAAGTTAAAAATATTCTAAGTTTTAATTCAGAAAAAATAAATTTTTCTAAGTCTTTATTAGAAGAATAAAGTTTCGATGATTAAATAGAACCTAGTGAGAGCTGGAAGAGCTAGTTATAGTGCAGAGACTGCGGACCAAGTGATCTGGAAAATCTCGATCGATCTAGTTTGGGACTCAATCATCCCTTAGAATAAGTAAGGATCTTTCGGGGACCTTCGGTTTTCTCCTAGTCCATTTCCTATTTTCCTCAGTCTACTTACTTCTTATTGGTCAGCCTCGAAAGCGTAATCTTCGATCATTAATTAAAAATATTTCTAATTAAAATTTTATAACATGAGTGGTATCGAAAGAATCCTTGTAATTTTATGACTCTGTCGATATCACTCATTGTACTAATTCATCGTTTAAATCAATTATTAAAATTGGCGGTATTGCCGCTTGGCATCAGTGCCGGCTCAAAAAAACCGTTGAGGGAGAAAGGTCTCTGGCTCCCCTCAATGTATTACTCTTATATTGCGTAAGATGGAGCTTAGGGTATCAAAATATACCCTGAATATATAATAAAGATTAAAAGATTTAAAATAAAAATAAAAAAATTGGTGCGCCTACCGCAGGATATTACAGTAGAAAAATCTTCCAGTGAAAAAAATATCAATAGGTAGTTAGACAACATTTCTTCTGTACTTAGACAACAGTTCTGTTTTACCGGTAAAGTCTGTATGCTTTTGTATACAAAAAAAACACTATTATTATCATTTTAATTTTTGCTTATATAAAACATATGAGTTTTACCGGTGAAACAGAACAACGTGGGTTTTATTCCAAATCAAGAGGCACGGGAGTGCCTCGCGTCAAGTATGAGAAAAAAAAAGTGGGGGAAACGAGATTAACTACCTTGCCTATATATTATCGGCATAGAGCTAACCCTAACCCTCCAATTCCTTGGGAATTTATTTTAAAATATGATTGATCAGATAAAAATATTTTATCTTCTGATCATCCTATTAAATCAATATCAAACTAAAGCTGTCATATTTTCAAACACTGTTTTTGACTTGTTCATCTTTTTGTGATGCACAACTATTTAGTAAGTTTGAGTAACAAATATTAATAATAATAAAATGTCAGATAAAGTGAATAATATTGAAAACAATGATGCGCAAGACATCATTATCAACGAATTTCTCGATGGTATAATTGATATATCACATGTTAATTTTGATGATGACAATGAAAGATGGTTGCTGTCAGTTAGTGACAGAACATCATTATCAAGTGTCGAAGATCTTCAAGCTTGGTTAAAAAAAAATTCAAGAGTAAGTTCACTTAATGATTTGTCGAATGATACAACAAAAACAATTGATATGAGAACTTTTACGAGACCGAAAAAAATGGAAGAATGAGTTTGGAATTAATAATGGAAATAACATCACCAACAAGTAATAATGTTTGGAAATTAAATGATCAACAACAATCATCAATAAAAATAAATAATGAAAATGATAATAAAAATCAAAAAGACAAAGAACATGTGTCAGCAATGTTGAGACCATCAGTGTCAGGTACGTTATTAATATTATCGTCATTATCAAACGGTTAAGAAAGTCTTGTTGCATTTTTAAATATGTCAGAATCGAGTGGGCATAATTCTTTTATCAATTTAACACCCGATTTTGAGGATGCAACAATTATGAACACATCAAGACCATTTTTTTTTTTAGATACAACAGATATTGATAAAATGAATGAAAACGAAATTAACAATAATAAATTTACATCGGATTGAAATATTCACAATGTAACGATGACATTGGTGATTGTTTAGCAATGGCTGTTTCACAAATTTTAACTGAAACCATTAACTGGTACCAAAAAAATTCAAAAATTAAATATATTTTTAATGCATATAATTAAGTCTTAACTGTTGACAAAATTTTGAAACTGACCCCACCTTTTTTTCCCAATTTGAATTTCATATTTGTATATAATAAAAAATGGCTCGACTCCTCAGGTAATATCAATAATGTTAATAATAAAGATTTCATTCTAGTCAAATCCTTGATTGATACAGCAATGAATAATAAGGCTATCACTGAACCACTAGACAAGTATTCCTTCATGCGTGTTCGTAAAATTGGTGTTAAGCCCAGGCCCATTTTGATTCAATTTAATAACAACACAATTGCATTGCTGATATTCCAGGAGTTGAAAAAATTATTAAAGCAAAAGAAAGTAGTGATGGTATCAGCAATATTTGTTGCAAAGGATCGTACAGTCTATCAAAGAAAGTTGTATCACAAGACTAAGGAAGAGCTTCGTCAGAGTGTGGCCTAAGGGGAAGCCAACCTTTACATCAAGGAGAGAAATGGGTGCTTCCTGATTCATCAGGGTGCAAGTCAGATGCATTAAATATTAATTCATCATTATCATCAACATCTTTAAAGCTGAAATTAAATAAATTTTGAAAAAAACCAGAAACTTAGAAAAAATAACGAAGTTCCCCCGCCGGGAATCGAACCCGGGTCTTTTGCTTTCCGGGCAAACACCTTGACCACTAGACCACGAGGCTTCTTATTTTTTCTAAGTTTCATCAAGTTACCTCCGACGTCCTTCTATGCGTCAATTCATTTTTTTGAAAAAAACCAGAAACTTAGAAAAAATAACGAAGTTCCCCCGCCGGGAATCGAACCCGGGTCTTTTGCTTTCCGGGCAAACGCCTTGACCACTAGACCACGAGGCTTCTTATTTTTTCTAAGTTTCATCAAGTTACCTCCGACGCCCTTCTATGCGTCAATTCATTTTTTTGAAAAAAACCAGAAACTTAGAAAAAACAACGAAGTTCCCCCACCGGGAATCGAATCCGGATCTTTTGCTTTCCAGGCAAACGCCTTGACCACTAGACCACGAGGCTTCTTATTTTTTCTAAGTTTCATCAAGTTACCTCCGACGTCCTTCTATGCGTCAATTCATTTTTTTATCAGAATGCTACTAGCATTTTAGGTAAAGCCAAGCTGTTATCAATCAATATTGTTCCAATGAATTATGAGTTGTATGTTCTAACTGAAACGTGACTAAATGATAACAGGTTATCTGCTGAATTTTTTGATTTGGATTATTTTGATGTATATAGGGCTGATAAAAGAGACAAAATTAGGGTTGTAGGTGGTGGCTGTTTAGTTGCTGTGAAGAAAGATAAAAGTATGCAAGTTATTGAGCTTACAAACTACTTACAATTTCCATATGATAATATTGATTTGCTTACTATTAAAATTATTTATAAAGGTCTCATACTGAATCTGTTGGTTGTTTATATTCCTCCATGCTACAATACTAATTTTGTCTCATATAAAACTATTCTAAATACGTTATCAGATATATTACTAAATGTCACAGGTGATATACTTCTTGTGGGTGATTTCAATCTCCCTATGTTTCGTGAACATACTTTGGGTAATGTTATTGATAAATTTTCAAATATATTTGTTGAGTTTATCAGCTATGTAGGTTTGAATCAATTTAATAATGTAATTAATAGGAAAGGGAGGTTGTTGGATTTAGTTTTGTGTTCACAACACTGCGAGGTTGAATATGCTCATGAGGAGTTAGTTGATTCAACATTGTATCATCCACCATTAACTATTAATATTGGATGGTTGAGTAAAGGTGAAATTATTAATATCGATCATGACATTCGAAATATACCATGTGGTATAAATTATATTTTTAATAAGGATCTTTTTGATCAAGTAAAAGACTTATTGTCATTCACGAACTGGTCTAGCCTTTTACAATGTAATGATCCAAATCATATGATTGATTTATTTTTTAATATACTTAATGTACAACTTGGTAAAGTATTTAAGTCAAAAATTAATAGAATTAAATATAAATATCCAAAATGGGTTACAAAGGAGACTAAACAAATGAATTCAGTTAAAAATAATTATAGGAAAAAATATAAAAAAAGTAAATCAAATGATGATTACAAAGCTTTTAGATTTTAGTCGAATTTAGTAAAGAATAAAATAAGTTTGGATAAAGAAAATTATTTCAAAAGTTTGGAAGATAAAATTAAAACCAAATCTAAATTATTCTGGAGTTATATTAAAAAACAAAAAAGTACTCGAGTTTCACAGTGGGTAATCAAATCAAATGACGATTATATTTGTAATTTAGATACAGTTGCACAGTTGTTTGCAGATTATTTTTGCACAGTATATGACCCAGTTAATGCTCAAGATGTTAATTTTTAGAGATTTTCAAGATATTTAATAGTTCAGCTACAGGTATAAATTGTTTATTTAGTGTTGAACTTATTCTTAAGTCATTAAAATCACTTAGAAGTAAGGCAGCTACTGGTCAAGATGGTCCACCAGCAAGTTTGTTAAAGTATTGCAGTGATGAATTTGTTTACCCACTAAAAATAATTTTTGATTCTTGTTTAAAATGCAAAATTTATCCAGAATATTTAAAAATAGCATGTGTTACTCCAATATTTAAAGGTATAGGTAGTAAAAATGATGTACATAATTACAGGCCAATTACTATTCTTTCTTCATTGTCAAAGGTCTTTGAAAAATGTTTATATGAAATTATATTATCTTACTTTAAGCCATTTGTTGCTTCTCAACAGCATGGTTTCCTTGATCAAATGATTATTAAAGCAATGAGAGTTTTAGGGTGTATTATTAGGCAATGGGATAGCTTTCATGACATTTCAACATTAAAACTGCTGTATAATAGTCTTGTTTTACCAATTACAGATTATGGTGGGGTTATTTGGAATCCAAGCACGAAGCAGCTGGTTTATAAAGTTGAAAAAATCCAAAGAAAATTTATTAGGCAGTTTTTTTGGTTGAAGTGTCATGAGAGTTTTCCTCAAGGTACTGACAATGTTCTAATGTGTAAAAAATTGGGTATGATTTCTTTAGAGAAAAGGAGAGAGTTGATTACTGCCTCATTATGTCTAAACTTAATTAATGGAGTCACTGATTGTGCTGACTTGCTTAGTCTTTTGAACATTTATGTACCACAGTTAAAACAAGGGCGGGCATTGGCCCAGCCTTTTCATCCTCATCTAGCCAGTTCTAATTATTTAGTTAGTAAGCCATCGTATGCACTAATGTCAGCTGTTAACAGCTTATCAAAAATAAATAATGAAATTAATTTCTTAACATTGAATAGATCTGTAAGGTTAGCTGCTCTAATGAGTTTGTTTATTGATAAATAACTGATATTTTTACTATTATTATTGTTAGTTTATGTAATGCAACATTTTCATTTTTTTTTTTTTTATTTAAAAATTATTCTTTTATTTAAAATTATTCTTGCTTAGTATTTCGTTGATTTATAATAATTAGTTCAATTAATTTAAATGTTTGATTATCTAACTCTGTATATCAATTAAATGTAATAATAAAACCCTGTAATTTGGTTGTATTACCAGTTCGGTGAAATAAAGGATCACTATTATTATTATTATTATTATTATAATATATATTGAACCAGGTGGGGTCAAGTTTAAAATTTTGTTAACAGTTAAGACTTAATCATATGCATTAAAAATATATTTAATTCTTGACTTTTTTTGGTACCACATCTTTTTGTATTAAAAAAATAAAATAGCTAAACGATTTCGAATACTTGACGCTTCTTTTAGTAAAAAAACTAGGTTTTTTTTTTGTTATGATAAACAATTCAGTGGGCGAGCTATTGAAATCCCATTTCATATGCTGGTGAAGTTTGGAATTAAAGATGAGATTTCAATAGCTCGCGCGCTACATTAATTAGTTAGAGAACAAGTCAATTTTTGAAAAAAAAAACGTTCAAAATTTCAAGAAATGTTGTTCAAGTACCTTTTGATTGTACCTATTTTCTTCACTGGAAATTTTTCTACTATAAAATTTATTCAAATTTTTTTAATGATGAAGTTAAAAAAAATTAATAAACAAACTGTATCACTAAAAAATATAAAAATTGATAAATTATGATTGCTTCAGAGGGTTTTTTACATTATAATTAATAGTTACTCAAATTTTCAAAAGATTTTTTCAATAAATGAAAAAGTTAGACCAATATATGTTTGTAAGAATGAAAGATTTCGATGAAAAAAACATTTGTTTATTATTTTTTTTAAACAATAATAATGATTAAAAAAAAAAAAGTCTAATTAAAGATAATTTTTATTTTTTATTTTTAAGATATGTATATTTTTTTATTTTTATTTAAGGCACTTTCATAGCTAGATTTTGGGGGCGTGTCCTAAATAAAATCCTATGCTTTTTACATTGTAGATTTTGTCATACCAACCCCAAAAAACCGTGAATATTTTTTTGGCGTAAACCATTCATTTTTTTCATTATTTATCAATTTTATGCAATATATTTCAATAAAAATCAATTATATATTAATAAAAAAAATTATCTTATATTTATTCATTTCAATATTGCACACTAAAATTTTTGTTTGTTAGTATGCATCACTGATTTGCACTGATATCAAGTTTTCTATTTATATTTAACTAATATTAATATTCATTATTAATATTAATTTTATATAGTTAATAAAAACATTTTTGATAATATTTTTATTAACACTTGCATTTATGATGCTCCATTATTTTCTAATTGAGTTTCTTTTGTGCAAGTTTAAATTTTCCCGCTATTTCAATATTGCCCATGGCTCCTCATTAGAAAATCAATAAAATCTGTGTTTTTGATAGATAATTTTAATAATTACTCAAAAAGCAGTATTAAAACCCCATGTGAACCAAACATTAAAAATTTCCTTATTATTTTTACTATTATTAATTAGTTTTTGAAAGAAAGTGATTGTTAGAAATGTAATTTAGTTATGTTCAAAGAAATTTCAAACATAGCCTCCCATAAGAGCCCATGTATAACCCCTCTAAAAGTAGTCAACTTTTATAAATTATTAAAAAAAAAAAAGGTTTATAATAAAAAAACTAATTTTAAAAAACGATGCATTAATATTTCAACTATCTTCTGTATAAATTTTAAGAAATTCTGATCGTTGGGACGTAGCTATGAATGTACCTTAACAAATTTAAAAATTTATATCACCCCTCAGCCGTTGGACTTCTACGGTTTTTTGAACGCGAAGCGGGTTGTTGCATTTATACCCTCAATTGTTTATAATAAGTAGTTCCCAGTATGTTCTAATAAAAAAAAAGCCATGAAGGATTGCATTTAAAGATGCATGCTTCTTGAACAAATCTAATAAAATCATCAATTACTCCAGTCGAAAGGTGGTTGAGTATGCTCGCTTGTAAGAAAACTTTAGAAAAAAATCATGGGTATAGATGAGAGGGTGGGTAATCGATTGGGATAGGGTGAAAATCGCGAAAGAATTTTTAAAAGGGGGAAAAAAAATAAAAAGTTTTTCTATTTCGGGAAATAGATGACGTAGAAAAGGTCACACTCGGTCTCCGTTTTGTTTTGTCGTTCGTCGTACAAGTTTGCGGGCTCAAATAAAATAATAATAACTTAAATATGAAATAATATGAAATAAAATAAAGATATATTTTAATTTCGGGAATTTTTAATTTACAGAATATTTTATAATTTAAATAATATATTGTTTATAATTATATTAATTGTTACTGGAAGAATTTATAAATAATCAATAATTTAATAATAATATTAACAATAAAAACGGAAAAAATTTTTTTTTTTTTTTTTATTTTGGGTATAAACAATTAAATTATAAATAAATAAATAGATAAAATATTAAAAGGATAACATTCTTTTATTATTTTATGATTGCATCAAACAATTTTTGTATAAGTTATATTTTTTTGAATTTTTTAAATAATTATTTTTTTTATTTTTTCCGAGTTCGAGTCATCGTAGGGGAAAACAAAGAGGTTAAATCGCGAAATCGACCTGGATTTGGAATCTACATGAAAAACTGAATCGACAGCCTATCATGAATTCTTTTTAGTGTTCCGTAGGACACTTATGTTTTCGCTTTTCTGTGACTTTTTGTTATTTCGAGATAAAACGTGAAGTCCTGAATCGAATTGGCTTGTGAGATGCTCAATTTCTTTATTTTTTTTTGGCCAAAAGCAATCGTCATATTTATTTCTAATTTTGGGGCCGTATTAGATTTAATATGCCCATTTTTGGACATGGCCCAATTCCAAATATTGACCAATCAATTCCGGCAATGTTTTAATCGACGACGCTTTATCTGTAGACTCTACGATATTTTTTTCAAATTTTTCGGTCGTTTATTTTTTTTTTTATTCAACGATATGTAGTGTCACAAACTGTTTTTTTACAATATTTTTGTAAGCAGCAAGAAAAAAAAATAAAAAATCCTACGGAACACTTAGGGTGCACCTTGGGGAACTTGACTATCTTTTTTAAACAATTATTATTAATTGTTAATTAATTTTAATTGTTAATTTTTGAAATTTTTAAATAAATATTTTTTTTATTTTTCTTCGAGTTCCAGTCATCGTAGGGGGAAAAAAGAGGTAAATCGCGAAAATGACCTAGATCAAATGGTCTACATTAAAAAACGAATCGACAGCCTATCATGAAATTTTTTTAAACCATTTTTGTAAAAGTTATTAATTTTCAAATTTTTTAAATGATTATTTTTTTTATTTTTCCGAGTTCTAGCCGTCGTAGAGAAAAAAAGGGTTAAATCGCGAAAATGACCATGACTTTTTTTCCAAGTACTTTTAAAGCTCTAATATATCTTTAACTCTTCTATAAAACTCGAAAATGACCAACAATAAATTTTAGCCAATTTTTTTCTCTACAACTTTCCCAAAAACTATTTTTCAATAAAACCTTTATCCTACCCGCTATTCAAAATAAAAAAACCTGTTTATTTTTAAAAAAACTTCAAAAATTCTTACGCGATTTTTACCTTATCCCAATCGATTACCCACTCTCCCATCTATAACTATGATTTTTTTCTAAAGTCCTCTCACAAGTGAGCAAACTCAACCAACCATCGACTGGACTAAATATAATATAACCTCAAATGTTTCTTGTTTATATTTTATTTTACGTACATAATTTCACAAGGCACGTCAGGACGAAAAAATAATAAAAATGTACTGAATTTTTAATTATCATAATACTATCAACAGATATAATTGGTGTATGAAAAATATATATATATATATATGTGTGTCAAGTAAAAGCATGATGAACAATATTGCATCACATAGAGAGAGGAACCACAAAGGCTTCTGCCAGAGTTTTAAAAATTTTCAACTTTCAATATAGAATGAATCCGTGACTAACATTTTCAAATATATATCTTCAATGTTTAATGTTATATATAAAAATCTCGCGTTTTGTCGTGGTGTTTGTCCGTAAACTCCTCCGAAACCGCTCAACCGATTTCCTTCAAATTTTGCATGGATGTTCCTCAGGTCTGAGAATATGTAGCGAGATAGAATATTTGATGTCTCCCACCACACTGACATGTCATGACATGAGGTTGGTTGGCATGGCTGGTTCACTAATCCTCCCAGCCAGCATGTGTCGAACTACTGTTGCGCACACTACCAATAATTCTCTTGTATGTAATAAATTTGTTTTATGTTTCATTTTTTAATGGACCTCAAATGGAATAAATTAAATTATTAAGGAATCCACACCTCACAAATAGAAAGTTTTTTATTTTTCGACCCTCTAAATTATAAGAGATTTAATTTTAAAGTTCCACCTATACTACACTATTCCACCATACTACACCCGACGGTCGGTAACATCGAATCCGTTTTTCTCATAAGTTCATATGACTCAAACAGAAATTATTATTAATATTATTATTTTTATATTATTATTATTATAAAAAAATCGAGTAATTTATCCCAAGTTATAAGAAACTACAATGAAAATTCAGGAAAATTTTTAGAACGTTGAGGAAAATCAAAAAGGGTTAAAAATGGGTGTTTTTTTGTGAATATTGCGAAAACTAAAGAGTTTGGGAGAGAATAGTTTCAATAATAGTTATAGGGCAAAACATGGGTTTCAATTGAGTTGTCGGGGTTTTTTTGCGTATGTCAAAGGGGAAACCGCGATTGAAAATTTCGATAAAATTATCTTGGGTCGATTGGGGAAGGGGACGCGTATTCCCTTACTCCTCTTATTTGTAGCGCATCCGTGGCCAAAATTTTGAGAAATTTACATAAAATAATATTATAAAATAAAAGTAAATATTGCAATTGGGCTTTAATTATTTTATGAAAAATTTCGTTTATAACTGTATCGTTAATTTAAAATATTCTTCTAGAACATTTAGAGAAAATAAAAATGTTTCCCGTAAAAAATAATAAAAATTTTTTTTCCAGATAAATTATTTAATCGATAGCAGTTTTTAGTCTTAACCCTGGTGAAAATATTTCTCCGCGATTTCTCCTGAATTTCTCCGCAATTACTCCGAATTTCTCCGCATTTACTCAGAATTTCTCCGTGATTACTCCGAATTTCTCCCAAATTGACCCATGCGGAGAAATGAGTGGAGAAAGGTATCAAAATTTTTTTCCGAATTTTCTCCGAATCGACTTGGGTGGAGAAACGTTCGGAAGTATTTTTCCACGATGAGAATACGCGGAGAAATTTTCTACGAATTTTCTCCGAATCGATTTGGGCGGAGAAACGTTCGGAAATATTTTTCCGCGATAAGAGTACGCGGAGAAACGTGTGAAAAAAAAAAATTATCACAGAGAAATTCTTCCGAAATCAACGACGAGGAGAAATTTCCACTTATTTTCCCACATTCATCAATTTGATGAAACGATCACGGGAGTTTTGTAGACCGGTATACCTCAGGTATATCAACTTTTTTGAAAAAAAGTGTCTTCAAATTTTCATTTTTTTCAAAAAAAATAAACATCATTATGCTTTGCGTTATGTAACAATTAATAATTAGTCATTCTTTTTTTAAATAATTGAAAATTGAAAAAGTTGGAAAAAAATTGAACAAATAGTGGAGAAAGTTGGAGAAAGGGTGGAGAGATTCGTCCGCCATTTCTCCAACCGTGTGAAAAAATAATTTTACTGCTGAGAAATTTTTTCTAAAATCAACGAAGAGGAGAAATTTTTCTTTCGTTTCTCCGAATCAACTTGGGTAAGGGAACATTCGGAAATATTTCTCCGCGAAAAAAAAACACACGCGGAGAAACATGTGAAAAAAATAAATTTACCGCGGGGAAATTCTTCCGAAATCAACGACGAGGAGAAAATTTTTCCACTCCTCTCTCCGCATGGGTCAATTTGAGAGAAATTCGGAGTAATCGCGGAGAAATTCGGAAAAATTCGGAGAAATATTTTCACCAGGGAAAATATCAAAACATTCTATATTTTAGATAGAACCGAAGGAAATTATTAAACGAAAAATTGAAAGAAAGCATTTTTGCAATTAGAGCTACTATTTCTTACCACCAACGCGTCACGAAAAAATAAAAAATTTTTTTGTTCAGTATAATTTTTTTTTGGTTTTTTTTTAAATAAAATATTTAAACAAAAAATTTTCATATAGCATGCTATCGAGATTCGGATTCTTTATAGAAAATTTTGTTTATAACAATATCGATCATTAATTTAGCTTTTTACTTGATTGAATGTAAAGTATATATATTTTGAATACAATATATACATGGCAAAACAACGTTTGCCGGGTCAGCTAGTCTCTCCTATTATAAAAAGAAGAAAAGTAACGGCGGTTCTTTCTTCTGTGATTGGTTGTTTTGTTTCCCTATATTGATATCCTTTTTTTCTCTCTCTTTATTTTATTTAAGGTTGTTTTTAAATCGCATGACCGGGCGACGTTTTGGGTTCACAAGGGTACTTACAAACGTATGTTAAATAAAAAAATTATAGCACCCCTTCATGCCTAAAATCTTTTCACTTTACTGATGCGTCATAAGTAGTGTGAGTGTTGCCGGCTTATATTTACAAACACTAATACTACTCTAGCAATAAACATTCGGGGGAAGTTCCAAAACCGTACATTTCTTGTAAGAGAAGGATAGAAGAAGAGATGGAAGATTGAGCCAGAAGAGATAGAGAGAAGGATAGAGCTAGAAGAATAAAACCGAACGGCGGTATTGGAACGTATCCCAAATTTTCAATGTAATTCAGCCGGCTAAAACCCGTAAATTTAAAAAGTAATTAGCCAATATCTTTTAAACGGCACTGAGGAAATGGATAATTTTTTTTTCATTGATTTCGTATTTGTAAAGTGTACAAATCTGTAGAAAAAAATCAAAATTTAAATTAAGAGTTTTAAAAATACAAGCGCAAACGTACGTATTCTCCCTATGCTTGCGTGTTAAAGTTGTCAACTTTGACACTTATTATCTGGATTTTGACGCAGAGGAAAATTACGAAAAAATTCCACCAAATAGATAATTATTTCATTTAAACATTAAAAAAAAAATTCGAAAATTAAATTACGGGAATTTCATTTGAAAACAACCTTAATAAAATAAATTTATTATTCTGTTTCTTCGTCTTTTTTTTTAAAATTTTTTTTTTTTTTTTGTTAATTTTATAATATTGTGGTTAGCAACGGTTGCTGTGGGGTCAAACATTCTATCTCTGTTTTTTGAATAATAAAATAAACTTATTATCCTGTTTTTTTGTCTTTTTTTTAGGTGCATAAACTAACCATGCGTAAGTTCTAAAAAAATTTTCTAGGATACTTATTAGAAGCGTCTTAATTTGTACTATTTTGTACCGTAAATGTTTTAATTTGTATCTTAAAATTAAGGAGGTTATGCAGCTATCACTCTTTTTTTTTTTAAATATAATGAGAGTGTTCTGAAATTTTGTACACAGCTAGATCTTTTCATTCTGAGTACAACGGTATAATTATTTTCTTATGTTGATCGGTTGAATTTTTTGTAATTAATTATTGAAAATATTATTTAACATTGGCTCTTATGGAGATTTCAACAATTTTTTTCAGATAGAAAAAATGATGGAAAAGTCTTGAAAAAAATCACACATATACTAGAAACCAAGTTTTATTAATTGCGCGAAAAATGTTCATATGTTGATCGGTCAATTAATGAGAAATTAATTATAAACTTTACAAAAATTAGATGTGGCAACGTATGGCATGTTCAAACACACACACATACCCGCAGTCCCATATATTGTATACGGGGCGCAGGCGCTTTTCACTTTATTTTTTTACAGTGTAGCCAGATTTCAGTTTTGTCTGTGACGTCAGAAGCGCCCCGCAACACCCGCAATGAATTTGTGCATAACCTCCTTAAAGGTTGGAGAGAGGGTTAAAAATCTACTTTTTTTTATTTTTTCGATGAATTAGGGGGAAAAAAAAATTAATACAAACGAATAATAATTTGTACCTGAAAAATAACAACAAAAAAAAAAATTATTTAATCCAAAATGTTGATTGACAATTGCATATCTGCTTTAGTAATCAACATATTTTTATGTTTTTTTTTTCAAAAATAAAGAGTAAGTTGTGCTTTAATTTGTACCATTGAATTTATAATGAAAAAATAAATTATCTAAAAATATTTATTTTTGGAAGCAGTATAGAAACATTTTGGAGTAAATATTTTTTTTTTGTTGTTATTTTTCAGATACAAATTTCGGGCTTGGTGGTACAAATCAGTACGAATTTTTTTGTGTTTGTATTAATTTTTTTTCCTCCTAAGCCATCTAAAAAAAAAGTAGATTTTCAACCCTTTCTCCACTATTTAATTTTGAGATAAAAATTAAAACAATTACAGTACAAAATAGTACTAATTAAGACGCTTCTCATGAGTATCCTAGAAAATTTTTCTAGGACTTATGCAGGCTAGGTTCACGCACTTCTGTCTTTTCTCTTTTTTTTTTTTTTAAACCTAAAGAGGCAGAGAGACGCGCCGCAGGCGCGTCATGTTGACTTTATATAAAACAAGAGCGACCCCGCGCCTCCGGCGCGTAGTTGTATATATAATAATTCTTATTAATCACGTAAAGTATTTTTCTTATTTTTCATTTCCATGAATTACTATATTTGTTTCAAGTTATATAATTATCAATATTATAATTATCGTAATGAACAAAAATATCATTTGATCTAATGATAAACAATTATTAAATGTTTTAGTTGTGTCGTTGCTCAATCAAAGTATTAAAGTCATATTACAGCTTTTTATAAAGTCAATTGTATTAAAAAATGTAATTAGCAATCATACGTAGCAACCACACACTAACTTTTTCTATTTGTTTACTTATTTATATAAATATTTATACTTTATACAATATTTAAATATTAATTTACATAAATATAAATAAATATAACAATACTTTTTTTATCAAATTCGAATATATAGAACTTAATATAGAAAGCGGTAATATGACTTTTGATCTAGGAACGACACAACTCAAATAAATTAATTGCCGAAAATAAACAAACATAGCAACCATACAACAACACGTAGCAACGTGTTAATATGAGAGAGAAAATAATAAAATATTAGTTATAAACAAATGCTAAAAAATTTCGACCAATCACATCACGAATAAAAAGCGGTCAAGTGTACTTTTTATAATAGGATAATTCGAAAATAGTAGAATATATATTTTTTTTTCTTTTGTAGTAATGATAAAACGAATAGAATATTTAAAAATGTCGAAAAAATCAACTATCGATTAATGAACAGGGTTAACTTTTCTCTCTCATGTAAATAATCTAAATAATAAAAAAAATGGTAGAAACAATAAATCTCAGTCAACATTACAAAGTCAAATACATGTGTCAAAAATACATTTTCTTCATGACTTTCTGGTATCATATCTTGATTAATATACTCACAATAAGTGACGACTTCGAATATTTGACACTTTTTTTGTTAAAAAAATTGTTTTTTCTTGTTGTCACGATCTACTATTTATTGAAAGTCAATTGTTAGATAAACTGATTTTTTCTACCGAATAAATTTATCAATCCGACGATGATAGGAAAACTGAACGACAACAACATACAAATTAAAATTCGCTTTTATTATTTAAATTAAATATAGTATAATTATAGAGGAATTGTAACACTACTAATGTATGTAGTATCATCAAAGTAATAGATTTTTTTATAGGAATATAAAAATTATGAATTTGCAGATAACTGGGAAAATAAAATGAATAAATATTAAGAAAACGGTAAATTGCAAATGGATGAATCGAGTATACTTTCAACAAGAAACATTATTTTCCTTGATCGAGAAATGATATATTCTAAAAAAAAATGGTATTTTCAAAATATGTTCAATTTCTTTACTCGTGCGCAATCAACAAAGAATTAGTATTATTGTTTTATTTTAGAAATAATCTAAAGACTTCACAAAACTCTTGGAGAATAATTTGAAAATTCTTTAAAAAACCCGGGATAAAATTTTTGAGCCTTTTTGACCCTTTATGAGTCTTTATTTATCGATTTAGAGTATTTCACAGCCTTTCAGAGTGTTTCAGAGCCTTTATGAGTCTTTTTTTTAAATACTCGTCATATATTGAATCGTGGACGCGAGTATTTCAGAGCCTTTTTTTTGGGACTCACTTTTAGTTTCAACACTTAGAATTTTTTTGGCTTCAACGAGGACTTAAATTATTTTCGAGTTTAGGAACTTAGAATAATTTCTAATTTGTATTCAAACTTAGGTATTTTCTAGCTATTTAATAAACCAATTAATTACTACGGAAGTTTAATAAATAAATTTATTATTTAAAGACATACGTTTTTTTTTGTTTAATTTTCCATATTTAGGATAGAATCAAGTATCTTTACCACATTTCGAATAATAATAGGACAACCCGGTCAAACCTCGGCCAAAATTTTCTAAGTCTCATCAAATTTCCCAATGTCGATAATTATATTTCTTTTATTTCAAAATGTATCCAGTCTGTTATTATTTTAACTTTAACAAATAAATACAAAGAAACTATTTCGTATTTTATTAATTATATATATTAATTAATAAATATGCATATGATTATTGAGTGTATAATACAATATTGCAAAATAATTTTTTTTTGATGTTAATAATTTCGTTTGTGTCTCTCGCGACTGAACGTAAAATATTAAAGTAAAAAAATTAATTTTTGCATCGATGGTCCAGTGGTCGAGCGGGCTAAAGCGTTTCTTTATACATTTAGAATTGTGTTCATCCTTTCGAATCCTGGTAGTTACGCGCACGTTTTTCATTCAACCATTTAATATAAAATAAAAAAACAAAATTTCCCTAATATTTCAAAGCCTTTATTTTAAATACTCTGAAAGATGCGAAGTCAGACCCTTTATGAGTATTTAAAAAAAAGGCTCATATTTTTTTTCTTCGCATGCAGAGTATTTCAGAGCCTTTTTTTTAAAGACTCAACCACTGTGGGTCAGAGTATTTATGAGTCCCGCTAGTGGCACATAGAAAGGGTCAAATAAAGGCTCATCTTTATTTTAAAGACTCATAAAGGCTCCAAAAATTTTATCTCGGGAATTAATTCAAAAAAAAAATACGTTTGACCTTGAAATGCGGTGAAATTTTGCTGAGTCGTTGATCGACAAAGCAAAAGATTTCAATTAATAATATCTGGTTTACTGTATTTTATCAGTCGACAGAAAGATAAAATTAAAGCAATCAAAATGTTTGTCTCTACATATTCCCATTAAAATACTAAAAATGAATAAAAAGAAATCTGAAGAATAGAAGCGCTATCAATTAGCAGCTTATCTCCTCAAAATGTTTTGCCAAGTTGATAATAATAAAAAAAATACGGGTACGTAGACTATTAATAATATTTAATAAATTAATTGTATTATTTAAAAAGTTCTTTCAGTTTTTTTTTACCTGTGAGCAAGTTCACGTTTGTATTGTTTGTATAGCATTCCCGCTCCCTGTCCACCCTCCGTGTAATTAACAATATCATTTTCACCTTTTTCATTTCTTTCAGTTGCCCTACTTGTCTCAAGTAAACCATACATCATTTGGATTTTTTCATGCGTGGAAACATTATTCTGCACACAGCTTGCTGAATTTTAAATAAACCAAAATTAGATTTCTTAGCATGAATTTTATGATATAAAGAAAAATTAAAGAAAGAAAATATGTTGAAATTAAACTAAAAATAAAATTCCAAGAACAAAAAATATTAATAAATACACATCAAAAAAAAATTTTTTTTACATAATTGCAACAAATTTCATGTTTCAATGTAAAATTCAAGAACAAAATGTGAATAATAATAATAATAATAATAATAATATTTGAGTAATAAATTTAAAAAATTACCAGGTATAGTAATTACATCCTTATTTGCTCGACTCATATTTTCAGATTGTTTATAATATTTTTTCTATTAGTTCGTTTGTGTAAAAAAAAAACATTAAAAAACAATCAAATGGTTGAACTTATTGCGTGTTATAATTTTAAGAATGTTCACTTGATGAAAAATACTTCAGAACGTAAGTATTTTTGTGTATTCTACAAAGGCTTGAAGAAATAAGTGTTGTGTGACCGACTTGCTGGCACGCCAACACTGGAATGACGTGAGTCGTATTTCGTTGGCAGTATATACGTTCATTTTTTCGGCATAATATTATTTAAAATGTGAGTAACTTCTTTTTTCTGTTAAATCACGCAATGTAACACCAGCGATAAGAAAATGAACGTTCACAATATAGGAAAAGGTCATTCACGCAACATCATATTAATATTGCATAAACAGCGAAATTGAACATATTTATCACTGCATATTTTTTTCTTGAAAATTATTAAATAAATCGAACTCATGTTAAATAAAACTAAAAAATAAATTGTATGCGCATCTTATTATTAACTCAATAATTATTTTTGTCAAGTTATCCACTCACGATAAAATAATTTCGAACTCTAACTAATATTAGAAAATTAAATAAATTAATAAATTAATAACTGGTGGGAAATCGTAATAATTGAAAATAAGAGTATAAATTATGTTATTGTTATCACTACAACTTGGAAAAATATTCAACAAATAAATAATAAAGAAGAGACTATGATTTTTAACAAATACAAGAAAGAAGAAAATATTTACCTTTGACTTGCTTGACGATACCATTTTTTATGTCCAGAAGGATCTTCGTGATGTCTTGATGAATTTTCATCATGCGACCGACAATTCTCCAAATCCATAATCAGCTGTTGAGTAAAATTTAATGATAACAAATTGTAACATTCTTATTTATTTACTTTTATTCAGAATGATTATTAAGAAGCTATATATTACTGTTAATTAAAAATTATTGTTTTGAATATTATGTCAGTCATGTACTTATTTTAGTGAAGCCACATTTTTATTAAAAAATAAGATCATAGCTATTTGAATGTTGTACACGTTTTCTCAATTTAGATTTTAGAGTGAAGTACGATTCAGCGTCAATTTAAGGGACCGTTCATTATGGTGCCGGAGTGCAGTGTTGAGTAAGAATGGGCAGACGGTGAGTTTTCAGGTATTTAACAATTATCCATGAGAAAAAGGTAAGGAACGTATAAAACATAAAACAGGATAAAGCCTAAAATATATAATAAAACCAAGAAGACTAGAGACCTAGTATTACAGAATAAAACTGGATGGTGAACTCTCGCGTCGAAACTCGAAGGTGTCACCGTCAGTGATGGGTAATTGGACGATTTTTGGGGTATCATACAATCATACGTATGATACTACATAAAGTGTATGATATTTGAAAGTGCCCTCTTTTTCTGTGCATTTTTGCAAGTTAATCAAACTATCTTTTTCTGGCATTTCATGATGTTTCTTAAAATCTGTCAAAACCTTCCTTCCCCACATATCATGTCTACTATCTCGTTTTTTTTTATTATTATTTTTTAAGATTATTCAAATAAAATATACATAATCATTATTCTTTGGTTGTGACCAATAAATATTAATAAATTCGTGAGATTACATATTATATTGACATATTGCTTTTGGGCGCTAAATATGACGGATATATAGGCAAAATTCATATATGTATAACTATATATAAATATATACAATTGTATATGTCCATATATGTTTGTATACAACTATATATTATTGTATACAAGATTAATAAACTAAGCTATCAAGTTGCATGGTTGTATATGATTGTATATGGTTGTATATGGTTGTATACAAACCGTTTTTCCCGGGGTCAATAAAATAGTTCGAAAAGTAGATGTAGAGGCGCTTTCAATGTATGAACATTAGAGTGGGTATAAGCAGAGTGAAGCCACCGAGGTCCCATTAGTCCGACATTTTGTGCTCGCCGTACGGAGTGGGTATAAGAGGTTTTCGTCACTTCCGAGCTCACCGTATGGAGTGGGTATAAGGGGGTTCCGTCACTTCCGAGGTAAAAATCATCTATGGCTCCACTCTACTTATACCCACTCTAATGAACATAGAGTCCCAGGAAAAAATTGCGTAGATCTAAGTATATCAAATTAGATCTAACTGCTTTAGATATAATTAGATCCGCAAAGTGGCGCTAGATATACTAGATAGTCAGATCTAATTAGGTCTAATAATATATGCTTTATATAATTCGATCCCGCAGCATTTTTGATATGATTAGATCTGATTATATCTACTTAGATCTAATGAGATCTAGTTAGATCTCAATAGATCTAATTATATTAAGCATAAACCTGCCGAATTTTCGATATGATTAGATCTGATTATATCTACTTAGATCTAATGAGATCTAGTTACATATAATTAGATCTCAATAGATCTAATTACAATAAGCATATATAAGTATAGATCCTGCTACTTTCAGATCTAATTATATCTAATTTGATCTACGCGATTTTTTCCTGGTGTGGGTATAATCAGCTGATACCCACTCTAATGATACATGCAAGAAGACTAGAGACCAGGAGAGTAAACTTCGATGGTGGGGGTAGCTTTTGATAGGACCATATACGTCGGGATCCAGGTGGAGCCACTCTATTGTACCAGACAGAAATTTGGCTAATTGTTCAGTCGTTTCCGGGCTTTTCGAACATGGATACATGGCGTATGATAATGAAGATGTATGATATTGTATGATACAGTGTATGATACTGCTGTATGGTACGCTAGTATCATACCTACCCAACACTGCACCCACACCCGTATTCATAGGGAATTAGAATTTAGGGCTCTTTTCTTCCACTGGCGGCGCTTGTGAAGCTTTTGTATATAAAATCTATATAAAAAAAATTTTTTGACACTCTGTTTGTAAATGACTCCATTACGCACGAAGTCGTGCGTAAAAGTATCTCCTTTCGCACTATATTGGCGCAAAATGGCGTCTATACTACAAACCTCGTGTCAAAAAGTATTGTATATAACTCGTACGTGAAGAAGGTGATCCTCCACGACTTTGAAAGTGTCATACTTCGGCTCGTTCTCAACTCCTGGTGACTCGTATTGACACCTTCAAAATCATGCAAGAATCACCTACTTCACGTACTAGCTATATAATATACTATTACAAGCGCCATCAACGGCAAAAAAGCCCTAAATTGTAATGCCCTGTGAATACGGGTGCTGGTCAGAGAAAAACGAATTGGTAAGATATATATATATATATATATTAGGGTGGTCCAAAAAAAACGAATTTTTTTTTTTCGCGTTCTTCCACTAAAATTTATGTTTCCTATGAAAAGATGGGATTCTGTGAATTTTTTCAAAATTTTAAAATGATTTCTAGAGGTCGCGGTTGACGTTTCTCGAAGAAAAATTCTAAAAGAAATTGTTTTCTTTTTTTAACTCATTTAAATTTACAAAAAAAAAAAATTTTTCCCTTCGGAATGTTGAAGATCATGTATTGAAGTGAAATCAATTTCTGGCTTTTTTTTAAGGCAGTATGTAAATCCCAAAGTAGGACGACTCTTTGGGTTGCTTTGGGTGCAAAGGGGCACTCTAATAACCATAGTTCAAAAAAATAATGAGCACCCCCTAATGTCTAAAATTTTTATACTTGACTGCCGCGTCTTTAGAAGTATGAGTGTGGGCGGCCCGTATTTACACACACTAATCTACTTCAGCAGATTTTCAATGCTTCGCCCGGTACTTTTTGACTCCAAACTTTTGTCTTACATAATTGATAACTTTCAAAATCCGTGGTAGAAATCAATGATTTTTTTTTATTATTTTCGTAATTTAATGAAGTATGAGCTGTAGTAAAGGCGTGTGGCCACTAGCATAGTTTTTCCAACAAGTTCTATGCCATAGTCCATTTATTACCAGAAACATCTAGATTATTCCCAGTTATCACTGAAAAAGTCAGTTTTTTCTGGTAATAAATGGACTATGGCATAGAACTTGTTCGAAAAACTATGCTAGTGGCCACACGCCTTAAAATGAAGGTTTTCTGTGAGAGCGTTTTTTCAATAGAAGGGAAAACGTGACAATGCTTCCTATGCGTGTGTAAAAAGTGCTAATTGTTGTCAACTTTGACCCTAATTATCTCACTTAAATCGTGGTAGAAAATTACAAAAAAAATTTGATAAAATAGATCTTTATTTCAATTAAAAAATAAGCCTTCTTTGATCAAAATCTGTGAGAGTGAATTTTTTTTCAATATTTTGACATACCGCCTTAATAAAACATTTAAACGTAAAAAAGTTGAATATTATTATACAGACTGTCCCCTTTCAATCTGATAATGGATTTTTCTGGAAATATATGGCTTGAATCGAAAAATGATTCAAGTAAAAGACAGAACAAAAAAATAAAAAAATTAAAAATGGCGGAGTTTCAGGTATGAACATAGTTTTTTTGCATAGATACTATATTTTTTTTTCGTACCAAAAAGTTCGTTACATTAAAACTAACACTTTTTATTTAAAAGATTTTTCGGTAAAATCACTTTTTTTTCGGCCCGATTTTCTACACGTGAGATAGGTTTTTTTTTTCTATAGGGAACCATACAGCGATCTATCGCGATCAGGTCTTACACATACGTTGCCGTTGCAATAATAATATATCTCAATATTATTATTATTGTTATTATTTACAGCGATCCATTCGTGAACTCACACATACACATTTATGTGTGATGATAGTCTAACCATCGCATACACATTGCGTAGTGAGAATATAATAATAATTATTATATTAATAAGAGAGCCATATAGCGTGATCATTACCCTGGTGAAAAAAAACTGGCAGAATCTGGCAGTTGTTCCAAAAACCGGTCTAAATCTGTAAGAATCTGGCAGAATCTGCAAGAATCTGTAAGAATCTGACAGAATCTGTCAGTTGTTCCAAAAACCGGTCTAAATCTGTAAGAATCTGGCAGAATCTGCAAGAATCTGACAGAATCTGGCAGTTGTTCCAAAAACCGGTCTAAATATGTAAGAATCTGACAGAATCTGCCATAATCTGTAAGAATCTGCCATAATCTGCCAGAATCTGTCATAATCTGCCAGAATCTGCCATAATCTGTAAGAATCTGCCATAATCTGACAGAATCTGCCATAATCTGTAAGAATCTGCCATAATCTGCCAGAATCTGTCATAATCTGCCAGAATCTGCCATAATCTGTAAGAATCTGCCATAATCTGTCATAATCTGCCAGAATCTGTGTGAATCTGCCAGACTATTGTTACGAAAAAATTCTAAAAAAAAAAAAAAATTCTGGACGAATTATTGTGGTTATTACAAACATCACGGTAAGGTATCAAGAAACTTCAATCTCGAAGCGTTGCATTTTTTTTTTTAAACTTGAATATGTTTTTATAAATTTTTATAAGTATCATAATCTCAGTTCCTATATATGTGAATTAACTCTGACCTGAGCACATGTGAGAATCGTTGAATAACAACTAACGTAAAATAATGATAAATGAGCTATAAAAGAATAAATTATAACATACTAATAGTTCGATGACGACTTGATGTCTCCTAATCAGTTGTATTAATTCAAAAAAATCAATTCATTGAAAAAAAAAACAATATTTATCAATTGAACTGGCAGACTGTTTAATAGTCAAATATGTGGCTGACAGAATGACATGTGGCATGCTGTTGAAAGTCGAATATGTGGCTGGCAAAATCTGACAGAATCTGGCAGACTGTTGAAAGTCGAGTATTTGACTGGCAATACCTGACAGAATCTGGCAGACTGTTGAAAGCCGAATATTTGGCTGGCAGAATCTGCCAGATTTTTTCATTTTTTGTCGAATCTTGCAGAATCTGCCAGATTTTTTTCACCAAGGTAGTATTAGTCTGTCATTGGAAATTCGGACAGAGTTTCACCAGGACTTAACTTCTGATACCTAGAGAGCCTTTACGAGATATCCAAACGATGTCGAGAGAACCATGGTAGTTCTGCATGTAGTTCATAGCACTCACTGCAGTAGTGAACCATAGAGAGCCAGTCAAGAGAAGGTAGTGATCGGTTCGAGAGCCAGACAACAGGTTTAGCGTTTAAATGCAGTTGCATTACCGGATCAAAAGTCAAAGCATAACCACACTTGTCAAAAAATATATTTAATGTGAATATAAATAATGAAGAAATTAAATAATTACATAGTAATCAAGATAAAAAAGAATCATATGTTTTAATAATTGTTAGAGCTAGTGGATGAAAATGCTCATCGAGTTTTTATTTTGCTAGAGCTGGAGTTTAGTATTTGTAGTATCTTCATAGACAATTGGTGTTTACAATAAGTAATATTAAAAGTTTGAAAGTTGATGCTGCAGCCAGGTAAACTGTATACCAATCAAATTCAACAATCAATATTACCTATAATAATAAATTACATTAATATTTCAGACATAACGCAAGTGTCCAAATATAATACCATACAAAATTTAATCAAACAATAGGAATGGTATTGGACATCATTAAATACTATAATGTTGTCTTGGATGCAACAAACAATGTTCTACCAAGATTTTTATATGAATGCTTGCGCTTTTTCTGGGAAATTTTGATACTAGTAACATTAAATATGGAAGGACAATTGGATGTTTAGAAAAATGATGGACCATGTTACAGATTTATTTATTTAAAACAACCACCACTAGAAACTGTGACAAATTGTGGTGACGGTGGAGTACTTGGTGCAGGTACAAATAAAAAATCTACAATTAACATTGTTAATTAAAATGAACGTAATATTAATTTTATTTTATTTTACAATAACAGTTTTTGGAACAATTAGAGTACAGGTTCTACTCTAATACAGGCTCTAGAATCTTTGAAAATGATTTTAAATGTGCCACGAGTTTTATCAAAGAGATTGATTCTTTTTGATGGTACAAAATCAATATTTAAAAATATTTATATACATTCTAAAAATAATAACTGTCAATTGTATAGTTCAAATCCTACAATAACAAAAATACAAGACTGTAAATAATTTGGTGGGTGCAAAACAAACGATGAAGATCCAAATTCAAAACTCGATGATAATGATATAATAACAGTTAAAAAATATAATGAATTAATCGATTCATCTGTTAAATATATACTTATTCACATGGGGTCAGTTTAAGTACTTATTCATGATGACTTAAAATTTGGAGAGTACATAAGAGAAAGATGCAATCAACATTTTTGATATGAAATAATTATGGAATAAAAATCAACTGTAAAATAACACATGATTTTATACCAAAAATATTGGAGCTTGGTAATAAACCAAATGGTAAAAAATATTTTTTTTTAATTGAGCAGAATAACTTGCTCTGTTGCTGGAGCAAGAAATTATCAGTTTTGTATATTTTTTTATATTTCAGTATATCTAATATGTCGACAAGGAAATAATAAGTTTGACTAAACACAAGATTTCCATTGATATCAGTTGGTAAATTGGTATTACATAGAAATCTTATTATTTGGTTGATCTGAAATAAGTTGATTTTTATCTACCTCCTACAGTACCAGGCATTAGTCAAGTCCAGAAAAAATACTTCATGGACATTATTTACTCACATATTGTGATATAGATCGTCAACGTTTTGGAGCGAATCATCGTGAACTTTCTGTTAATAGTTCTCACTAAGTATTTTATTATTATCAAATATTTATTTCCGTAACTTGTGATGATAATGTGAATATATTTTTTTTTTTTAGGCAATGTCAGTGATAAATGATTTCTTGTGGCCAATAAATGTGTCAATTTTCTGTCACAATTTCTAAGTAATTGACAAATCATTGAAAAATGTAAGCAGTAAATGTAAAGCTTTACAGCATGTTGTAAAGCATATGCTTTATAATATTACTCTCAATTTTTCAAGATATTAAGTTTTATTGAGTGAGATATTTTTTAGCTTAAATAGTTAAAAAAGTTGATATTATATTTTAATTTTTACTAATGCATCAATTTTCATGTCAACGAGTCAATGTTTTTATAATCTTTAAATTGAAACGTTATAAATTTGAAATATTATAAATGTATTTATACGAAATTTTTATGACGTTAATATGTATTTAATGAAATATTTAATTGATAATTACATTAATGTTAGTCATAACATTATTATTGAATTGTTAACTTATTATATTTAAGAAAAAAAAATCAAACTCAAGTGTAAAAACAAGCAACTAGAATATTATATCTAAGGAAAGAGTAATAAAAATTAATATATTGTCTTGAATTTTCGATTAACAATAAATAAATACAATTAAACGAAAAGACCTGGTAACATTTGTTGGGGCGTGTTGCCCGCGTTACCCGTTGAAAATTAAAAATTTTCAATACTCCGGTTAAGGCCATGGTTATCTTAATTTTTCAGATATAATAGAATTATGGTTTTCAAATAATTTTATAGTTTATTGATAATAAAATTATTCAAAAATAAATTTTTATGTTTATTTTTTTTTTTTCTCAAAAAATATTGGCGATAGCAGAAAAAACCTACAATGCGGGCGATAGAGTTTTTTGAGACGCAAAATAAGAGCCGATTACGAAGTTTTTAATCCAATTCTACGTTGAATTATTTATTACCTAATTTTTTAAAATTGTTAAAAAATTGATTAAAAATGCTATAACTTTCAGGATACTGAAGATAGAAACATTGTATTAGGCTCAATTGAAAGTTATTACTGCTGGCGAATGTCTAAGGAATCGATGTGTTTTACCTGTTAATTTCTGAGCAATTAATGTAGCCAAAGAAATTAACAGGTCAGTCACATATTTTTTTCAGCCATTGGTCGTATATATATCTTTTATTATATATCTTTCATTTATCTTTTTTTTTTTCAAATTCCAAGGTTTTTATTTTCTGCTACAAAAACTATTGTTCAGAGTAGAAAATGTCCATGTTGCGGGCGATAGAGTTTGCAAAAACGCATTTTTTAAGCCTAAAACGAAGTCTCTAGCTTGATTTTTTTACGAGTTATTGATGGCACTATTTTGTCATTTTTTCGGACCGCCATATTTAAAGTTGTTATCAACATGGAGACTTCGTATTAGGCTTAAAAGAAGCATCATTAAAAGGTCTAGTGCTTTTTAAAAAATTTTTGTTCTATGATGCATACTTTTTAAGAAAAAAAAAAAAATGTCTTTTTTTTTTTTTAAATTTTAAGGTTTTTTTTTTTTGGTTCAAAAACTATTGGTCGGAGCAGAAAAAGTCCACGATGCGGGCGATAAAGTTTTCAAAAACGCATTTTTTAAGCCTAACAGGAAGTCTCTTTTTTGATTCTTTAACGAGTTATTGTTGACGCCGTTTTTCGTTTTTTGTCGGACCACCATATTTGGAGTTCTTATCATCATAGAGACTTTGTATTAGGCTCAAAAGTAGCTCCTTCGAAAGATCTAGTGCTTTTCAAAAAATGTTTGCTCTATGATGCATACTTTTTGAGAAAAAAAAAAAATGTCTTTTTTTTTTTTTTAATTTCAAGGTTTTTTTTTTTTGGTTCAAAAACTATTGCTTGTAGCAGAAAAAGTCCATGATGCGGGCGATAGAGTTTTTGTAGACGCATTATTTGAGCCTCAAACGAAGTCTCTATTTTGATTTTTTTACGAGTTATTGTTAGCGCCGTTTTTCGTTTTTTTTCGGACCACCATATTTGGAGTTATTATCATCATAGAGACTTTGTATTAGGCTCAAAAGTAGCTCCTTCGAAAGATCTAGTGCTTTTCAAAAAATTTCTGCTCTATGTTGCATACTTTTTGAGAAAAAAAAAAAAATGTCTTTTTTTTTTTTTTTTAATTTCAAGGTTTTTTTTTTTTGGTTCGAAAACTATCGCTCATGGCGGAAAAAGTCTATAATGCGGGATCTAGAGTTTTTGTAGACGCATTTTTTGAGCCTAAAACGAAGTTTCTATCTTGATTTTTTTTATAAGTTATTGCTGGCGCCATTTTTTGCACCATTAAAAAAATTTTTGTATAAACGTCTGTCTTTTTTTTATTTGAATGCTTATCCATTTTTAAGAAATAAAACATGATAGAGAAATATCTAAAGATCATATCAACCCTCGTAACTTATGCTCTCAGATTCATAGTTTAGATGGCATTTAATTTAGAACAAAGAACAAACATTTTCCAAAAATCGATTTTTCCATTTTTTTTTCTGAAACTTTTAGTCACAGGGAAAAATTTTATGATGGTTTTCGAAGAGTTTTTTGAGGCGCTTCTTTTGAGCTACGAACGAACTTTTTAAGTTCAGTTGTTCAAAAGTTATAGACTTTTTTTTTTTTTCGTTGATAAATCCAATACTGCGGCTGAGCCTATGGCTCCTAGCCTCCGTAAAAATAGAAAATATATCAAGTAAATATTATAAAATTTATTTTTGAAGGTAGAAGTCGATAATTTTACAATCGGTAAAGTCATTTTTCGTTTAAAATGTCGGTTGTAACTAGTTTTCACCAGGCACATAAACATTAAATTAAAAGTATCAATAACCAATTTTTAAACTATTCAATAGATAAAACAAAAAATTCTAAACATCCTAACAATAACTTTCGATTTTTTAGACCCCATTTTCAATTAGATATTCAATTTCAAAGTTAGAAAAATTGACATTTTGTCATGTTGGCGGTCCTGCCAAACCGAGCCCCCGGCTGCCAAATACCGGGGGCTTGATCGCATTGAGTGTCACCTCCCTGCAGACAAGTTGTGTCGTCTCGCGATGACGTTGAGTGCAGCCCCACGACACTCAATGTTAATTTTTTGGACAAAATTTGGAGGGACATACCTACATGTAGATCGGTGACATTATCAACTTTTTGCAGTTTTCACTTGAATGACCTCTCTGAGTAGTTTTATCAACTATATTTTTCCATAAATTCATGATGGTAATAAACTACTTTACCTTAAATGATAAAATTTGTAGAAAATTTAACAATTCATCTCTTTGAGTAAAGATAAAAACAATTATTAATAATTAAAAATGAAAATAGCCATGTAAAGCTGTAAATAAATTACAAAAAAATTGAAAACAATAATTTTTTATGAAAGATATATATTTTAATTAATTAATTTTATGATATCAAAGTATTGGCACATTTTTCACTATTGAAGAAGAAACATATTAAATGCTTATTAATATAATAATTTTGCTGAACTTTTTATTCTAAGTCCCAGTTGAAGTTTCAACACAATCAAATATATATCATTGACAAGTTTTATTGTATCAGTGTTTTTTTTTGCTGTAAAATTTTTCTGCTGTTTGATGCTGCTGCTGATGCTTCTATATTTGGACGATTTAGCAAAATACATTGACGTTCAATTAAAAGGAGTGCTAGACGTTGAAAGACATATTTTTTAATATCATATTTGTGTTCATAACATGTTAGCCAAGACATGTCAATGGCATTTTCTAATTCAATGCATGTATTCAAATGAATATTTTTCATTCTAATATTAAGTGCAATCTTGTTATTAAACATCTCTACTGCTAAACGAATCGCTTGTTTTAATTTATTTGATGGTTCTTCATAACCAGGCTCACCACAAACAAAATTATTTCTACATTGACAACACTTTAAATTAATAGTTCTCAAAATACCTCTTGCAAATTCTAATCCAATTAATGCATTGTCAGTGCTCACTATCTCAATTAATTCATCATCATCATCATATTCTGGTATATGAAAACATGGAGGTGATTTTGGTGATGTTGGTGATTCCAATTGATTTTTTTCTTTTTCTTCACTCATATAATAAATATCAATTTTTGATTATTATTATTTTTATATATTGCTATTAGTTTTCGCTGGTCAACTAGCATAGGTATTTTATTATTTTCACAGTTAGCTTCTGGAATATTTTCTGATGAATGGTTTGTAATTAATAGTGAACCAAGACCATCGATAAACCCAATACATGTTGGATGATCATTATCACCACCAGTTTGTCTTATTTGGCCAAACCAATTTTCAAGGCAATCTTGATTTAGACGTCTTAAATTTAGACTGTTAAAATTTCCATGATTATGTAAGTATGGCCATAGCTGTAAAAGAGCTTTTATCGTCCAAATATAGCTGTCAACAGAGTGTTCGTTACTTTTTTTATTGTCATGCCAATGAATAAATACTGTTGTTTTCAGCTTTTCAAGTAACTCATGCCAAACTTCCATGTGAGGTGAATTTTCATCAACTAAAATTTTTGATTTTTTATGTGTTTTATTTTTTAATTCATATGAAGACGGGCCATTCGTGTAATCTCCAAGACGATCAACAAATTCAACAATATCTGCTGTATCTTCAGATTCTTTTATATCAATTTCTTGAAATTTTTTTTGTTTTTTTAATTCAGCATGAAATTCTTTACTACGTAACTTGAGAGCAGTAGTTGCACTTAATAATTGTATAGCATATTTCACACGCATTTTATCACGTGATTTTGGAAACATCAGAATACTGGTACTTCTTTTTGATCCATTTCTTTCTAATAAAGATAAAAGTAGAATGATGTATTTATATTTTCCAGTAATATTATCAACTTTTACAATATTCCCTGGATATTCATATTTATGTTATCCATTTGAACATTCATTGAACCATTTTGTATAATTACCCAGCCAATTATTACGAAAACACTTTAGCATATGTGGTACATCAAACAATGTGAATATTTTCTGACCATTAAATAAAAAATAAGGGTGTTCTTCTGTATCATCATTTGAATATTCTTTTCTTAACAAACTTACAGCTGTCTTCTTAACACTAGCTGAATCACAAACAGTTGAAACTATTTTATATCCAGCTTTTGTTGCATGTTCCATTACTTTTAAAATTAATGTATGTAATTCAGCACCTGTTAATTTACCATTTGTAAAATAATAACCTATTGGAACTTTCCATGACTTATTTAATCCTTCAAGCATAAAAACAAGTGCTTTTGAAGCAGCTACATCTTCTTTAGGTTCACGTAAATCACCAGCGTAATCAACAAATCCAATTATTTTATCTTTACTTCTATTAAAAAAAAAACGTTGCTTAATAGACATTTCATCCCAACACAATTTACAAACTCGATCAATGTCTTCTAAACCATGTAATTTTTCAATTGATGCTTCAATAACAGAATGCAATACACCAGTTCCAAGATCAATAATAGCTGATATTCTTTCAATAGTACGTATGCTTGATAAACAATAATTGAATGTTGTTTTTATTTTTTTATATAATTTTGGTCCACATCGATACCAGGACAAATATCTTAATTTTTGTAAGATTGTCTATCTATAACCATGCTCTTTTGTCTTTGCATTAAATTGATCAGTTTGAATCCACTCATTTAATAAGGGTGTATTAATTTTAAGTTTTGGCTTTTTTAATTGATCTTTCAGTGTATTTATTTGGGATTTGTATAAATTTGATTTTTTTTGAAGATGTAAAATATGTTTTATGGCTTTTGATACTAGCTGACGCTTTGGATTTTGTAGAGAATACAATAAACCCTTGAGGTTTGATATTATATTTGATTGTGCTGGTTGTTTGTGAGATTTTTTTTTTACTATAAAAAAAAAGTAGAATAAAATATTAATTGTTGTTGAGTTTGAATTGGAAATTCAATATATAATTGTATTCAACAATACCTTTAGAAACTGGTGTTGAGTACGATAAAGATGAAGATGGTCCATCATTTGAATTGTCGGAATCCAGTAATAATACTGGTGAAATATCATCTGAAAGTATTGAAAGATCATTTATAGTTTATAAAAAAATATATCTGGAAAAAAAACACTAACATACGAAAAAAAAATTAATTTTTTTTATAGCAATATAAAAATTTGCTCACCAATATGGTGTGACGAGGGAACTAATCATGATCTTGATTACGGAAATTAATATTCATAATACAAATAATAATACTAATTTGAATTTTAGGTTTATGTACATAAATAAACCAGCTTATTTCTCTGTTTATCTCATTAACAGGGAAAATATGTTTTTTTAAACACAACATAACATGTAAGACTTATTACACGTATAAATTAATTTTTTTTTAAATTTATTTTAAAACGTCATTATTAATCAAATTTTATTGTTTTATTTTTCAAGATAAAAATAACTCACTTCAGAAAATATCAAAATAATATAATCTCATGCATCCATTGAACATCTATTGACCATCATTTATTTATTTGAATAATATTATTAACATTACAGAACAATTCAATTGTAGTATACTTATTACTAATGCTTCTTTACAAGAAATAATTTATATTTTCACTTTACGAGGGATTGCGTATATTAAAAAAAAAAAATTATCCATGAAAATCATAAAAAAATTCAAATAATTAAGTACTTATTTGTTTTTTTACAAAATGTTTTTTAGCAAAAAATAATGGTGGAACAATTTACTTAGACTTTTTTAATTTATATGAAAAAATAAAAAAATTGAACCACATAATATAAGAAAATAAAAAATTCCAGCAAGTACAAATTTAATTTTATTTAAAATTTATAAATTTTTAGTTGCTTCATTATTTTACCTTTTGTTCTTGATTTACTGCTAAATAAAGGATTTTGCATATTTTATTTATTACATCGTCAGCAGCTTTTGCATTTAACAAGCCAAGTTGTACAGCTGTGAACTCTCCAAACATATGATTGCGTATACTCATGTTTAATGAGCAATTTTCATAACAATCCATGTTGTGCATTGTTTTTTCAGCATACATGGCTGATAAAAAAAAAAGCTTATAATTTATATTGAACTTTAGTTTAAAGTACAGAAAATGAATGAATTTATAATCATGACATTGAATTTACGATAAAAAAATTAAAAATAACATCACGTACTTGTGCTATCTACATATAAAGATACCAAATGAAAATGTTATATGATGATGATGATAATCAGGTGATTATAGAAAAAAAAAACCAATTTAAAAAGTATAGAAAAAAAAAAAAAACTACCCAAATTTTTAAATAATATAAAATAAAAGTGCGTCAGAATTATTACCTAAAGTAAAAATGTGATGGATGAACCGAAACCAATTTATTTACGAAGTGATATGAATACGATGATCAGGACGTTTTAAATAAAAGCAACCAATTTAAAAAGTATAGAAAAAAACCGATGACAATTTTCTGACTGATAGAAATATATATTATTTGTGTATAATAAATGTGAAAGATTAAATACCTCGTTTTTCAATTGCTGATGCTGCTGATGATAATGATGATGATGTTGAAATATCCTGGGAAACAGACGAAGGTATATCAAGGCAACTTTGAGAACATGATACATCACTGAGGCAAGTATCCAATGAAGTATCTGGTACAATATGCATTTCATTATCAGAATTTTGTGAACACAAAAAGACTGATTGGTTATTAGCAGGTCCAACATTAGTTGCCATTAATGTTGGGCTTTGAAAATTTTCAATTTTAGGATTTTCATGTACTTCTACTTCTGCTTGGATTTCATAAACTGATAAATCAGAAATACTTGCAACTATATTTAATACAAAATAAATAATGTTAGTATTATTAAAATAAATAAAGCTTAATTAGCAACTAATTTTTTTTTTTTTTTTTAATGAATAATTATTTTAAAAAAACCATAAAAAATTAAAAATCTTACCATTTGAATGATTTTTCTCTTTTAAAATACTATCAGTTGATTGAAGCTGCTTTAATAAATCAATTGGTATTGGTTTCTCTGGAATTTTAAGTAATGGATACTCTCCTGGAGTCAAAGATTTTTTTATTTTTCCACGAAGTTGATGTTCTTTGAAATGACAATGACAAATACCAATATTTGAATGTATATTTTTTATATTCATTTTTACCAATTCGATGTTTCCAGTGAGACGGACAAATTCTAAAAAACTGGGTTAAAATAAATGAGTAAATAATTAATATCATATTTTAAATTAATAAATATACATCGTTTATTAGAAACGTACTCTTCTGTACTTTTATAAGGAATTGCAGATACACAACAATTTATGTGCTTTTTCATGGTTAAATTTGTCCTAAGTGGTGTTGGAGATTTGTTTTCTTGTCTACTTTTTCTCTCCATGTAGTGACCACAATTTAAAACACCACAACGTCTCCCCATAGTGAATACTAAAAAAAAAAATGACTTATATTAATTACTGGTTACGAGATGCACGGGTATTTAATTTTTTGATAATTATTATAGTTACAAAGGTAATTTTGAGATTATTTAGTAATGAATAATTTTATTTTTTATCTTTGTAGTTACTAATGTTGTATTTTGTTTAAAGAAAAAAAAAATATATATACGACATTGATAAAATTTAAATTAATTATTAATTGTTGAATTGATTTTTTTAAACAAATATATTTTTAATTTATTTAAAATAGTGTCGTTACAGCACATTCTAGTATTGCCAATGGTTTTGGAGATTTATAATCTAAAGCTGTGTACATACTATGATATTTTTTTTTCATAATATAAAATCAATTTAATGGTAGAATGTTGAATTATCAACATTAAATTATCAACTATGCTAACAATTAATTTCATGTATCACCGTTTGACCCAGCGAGATGATGCCTATATCGGTGATAATAATAATAATAATTATTATTAATTATATCAATTAATATTACATATATATCATAACAATTTTTTATATAACAAAATTTTATGCACAAAAAATAAATTGACAAAAAATAAAATAAAAAAAAATAGTCGTCGGAATGAATTTGAATGAGGAAACATTTACACCAGGAAAAAAAAATTATGAACGAGTACGTAGCTGCCTTGAAAATAATCTAAAACAAAAATTTGATGTTGTGTTATCATGGGATCCACCAGATAATATTTTAGCTATTTATATTTTTTTATTATCATTGGAAAAATTGAGTAATATTTATTTTTCTAAATGTTTTATTAGATGACAAGATTATTGAGTATCAAATGTCAAAAGTATATTTATTTTTTTTTTTATTTTTTACTTGACCATTTGACCTGGTTATTAAATCAAATTAATATAATATTTTGTCATGTTAAAATTTAGTTGAGTCATGAAAAAAAAAAAATAAATTGAAATGAAAATAATTATTTAAAATTTTTTTTCATTTTATTTTTATTCTTTTGAAATTTATTTCAAGTCAGAATAACAATATGAAAATTTATATATAGAAAATTTATATCTTCAAGATAAATCCGGGTTTTTTTTCGAATTAATTATTTAACTTCCTATTCACATTAGATACAGTTGATCAACGATATTTCTTCATTCTATCAGTGTAAAAAAATAAAAATAAAAAACTAATTCAAAAAGTGCATCAAAGTTTTATCTCGTGTTTTTCAACAAATGTCGTAATGACCGTATGTTCTTGTACCCAAGCTTTTCTCTCGTTCCGCAAATAATTTCATTTGATATATTGAACTTGTCGCTGTTTTTATAAATTTATTTTTTACTTTATTTTTTTATAAAATAGATTGCGTAGTCATGATGCTTTATACTAAAATACATTTTTTATTTGAAGAAAAGTTTTAACTAGCTGTTTTTTTTGCCTCTTGTCCATATGATAAAATTTCATACTGCAACTTGTGACATTTTAAAAAAAATTGCACAAAATAAAATGGAATAAAATAAACAAAAAAAATATATTAAGTACTCATCCGTGCAGACGACCTGTGCATAAATGACTTTTACAATATTCTCAACGACTCTTCTTATTATACTGTGATCTTTTTTCTTTTTTTTTTATTTAATAAATAAAAGTACGTAAGAAAAAAGAAAAAAATATTATTTTATTTACTGACTAATTTAAATTGCATATTACAATGAATTATAAATAATAAAAATAATTTATAATATTTAATTTGTCTTTTTAAAAACACAAGAAATATAATAGAAAAAAATTTATTTTACATAAAATAATAAAATGATGATAGTAAAAATTGAAACAATGGAAAATAGAACAATGTGATAATAAAAAAAAAACAATAGATATATAAAAGAGAATTTTAAATGACATTTTTATAGGTGATATATGATATAATTGAGAGAATTTAATAGTGACATATGATATATAAAGATCTTTAATTTAAAAATCTAATTTTCGACATTTTACTTTTAGAACAAATGGCTTTGACATTTTGTTCTATCTATAGTTAAATATATACTTTATAATGCATATGCAAGATAGTTTTGTTCCTTTTGTAAATTTACTTCTTGTTAGCTTTCATCTAAATCTAAAATGTCATTTACATTTTAAAGGTTGTAACACATGACGTTGGTTTTTCATATAGAATGATTTTTTATTTATTTATTTTTATTTTATTTAATTATACTTGGTAAATTATTTTTGCTTTTAGTTTTATTTTTGTTAATTAAAAAAAAACTCATACCTAAATTTTATTTTTTGCATATTAAGTAATTTCATATGGGTTATTATTTGCTGGGTTTAAAATTGTTTTCATTTTTTTTTTTTTAACGTGTGCGTTCAATTTCAGGGTACTTATAAATACCAGTATTGATTTAATTTAATATTTGCATATTTATCATTGAGCGTCGATGTTAATGATACTTTTCAATTGTCTCTGGTTTATTTGTTCTGGTTTTATTATTTACTTGTAATAAAGTAAATACAATAATATTATTTCTACAAAATTTATAACATTTTTTAATTATTTGCTTTAAACAATTAATTTTACTAATCGATTTATTTATAATTAGAAAATTAAATACAAAACAATATTGAAAATCTCTAGATTTATAAAGTTTTTATTTTTATCTTTTAAAATTGAATTTTTTTTTTTTTTCGTTATACGAGATGTAAAATTTTTAATCGAAATGTAAAGAAAATAAGATAAAAATAAATTGACGTCAATGAAATACGACAAGTAAGACACAAACAGTATAAAAAAAAAGTTGACAAAAAATAAAAGTGACTAGTTTTTTAATTTTAGAACGAAAAAAAAAAAAAAAAAGTGTTCAGTTTATTATGGATTTTCTGCACTTTGCTAAAAGGAAATAAGTTTTGAAAATATTCTTGTTAATGTTCACTTGAAATTTAATATAATCCAAGATTAAAAAAGAAAAAAAAAAAAAAAATGTTTTTGTCAACACAGTTCGTAAATACGTATTTTTGTTAATCTCTCTTCAATGTATGAATTTTGCATGTTTTTTAATTTTTAATTAAAAAAAATTAATGAAAAAAAAAAAAAAAGGAATTTGTTTACTTTGCTTAGTATACAAATTAAACTATATAATTGAATTTAAAATTATCACATTAATTATCTAAAAGTTGAGTAAATTTCTGCAAGGGTTAATTGGCTTTACATGTGCAAATTATAAAATATCAGTGACTATGAATAATGTGTCATCAATACAATAACCACAATTGAATAAATTATTTTAATTACATTCTCATGACCTCATTTCAATAATTCAAATTATAAAAATTACATTAATCATAAAAGAAGAAAAAAATATGAAAAAAATTGATTTAACAATTTTTTTTCAATATTATCACGAGTTTCTACGTAATCCTACTGTTTTTTTTTTCAAATTTTATCAGGATATAATATTCCCTTGATATACGAAAAAAGTTTAACTTCAAGTGAAAATTGCAAGATGGAAAGTTTCAACAAGATGAAAAATCTGCGAGCAAACTTAAAATCCAATGATTACATTCGTTGTATTTTTTTTTTATTTTATGATTCTATATTATCTAGATTAAAATAAAAATACAACATTAACTATATTGTTTTAAAATATACTATTACTATAAATAAACTTGAAATAAATTGAAAATTCGAAATAAAAATAAAAAATATATTCAACATGAAATTTTTCAAGTAAATATTAATTTTTTATGAAGGTTTGAATTAAGATTTTATCTGATTATTGAACCTGTTGCTTAATTGACATTTATAATATTGCAATAATCATTATAAATATCAAAAATTTATATAAGATTTACATGCTTATTATCTTGGTTCACATTTATCACAAGCATTTAAAAAAAACTAAATACATTTCTAAATTCACTTGAGATTTGTGTTGGGTAAATTTTGCATTTGTGAATATACAGACTCAGTTTGAAGCAAACATCCCTCGAGGAGGTGAATCTAGACAAGGGTCGAGTGTATAATATAAAGCTCATGAGACATGAGTAGTGTCCACCTTGTTTTACCTACAACTTTTTATCTTAAAAAATTTTTTCTTATTTTTATAAATTTTCTCAAAGTTTTTTCAAACATAATACATTAATTTTATATTTTTTTGCTCACACAAATAAATGATAACGAATTTTAAATTATATCAAAAGTTTATAACTAATACAAAAAAAAAAAGGATATATATTTTTCGATTTTAATGTAATAAATTTACTCTAATCAAATTATAATTAACTAAAAACTTTATAAATATATTATTAGTTAAAAGTACATATACTTTTTGTATTAATTTTTTTTTTTTTACTTTAGACATTAATGAAACTTGGGGGGGGGGGATAAATTTATACATCTCATGAATATAAATGAGTAAAATTTTGTTGGATGTAATATCGAGGTTAGTTATATTTGTGTTATGAACATGTTAAATAATGAAAATAACCAATAACCCATGAAGTGTATTTATTGCAAATAGAAACACTTTATCATATATATATATATTTATTGATATTAATTAGATTATTATGTTGTTATTTTGTGTACATTGTTGGTGGTAGTAACAAGACACAAAGTGAGATAAAACTTGATGATTATACTTGGACAGAATCTAAACTATTATCTCAGACAAGACTTTATTATATACAAAGGTTGTATACCACGAAACAAGTATACTTAGCAAAATTATTACAACGCCCAAAACTGTATATAAATTTGATCCTTTATTGTGTGAAAATTGACAATGAAAATACAAATTTCATTTAACATTTAATAGATAAATTGATAAAGTTTTTATTTATATTTGTTTATCAATTTTATATACATGGTAATTTTATTTTCATATATATTAACTATTTAAAATAATAATGTTATGAAATTTTCAATTTAAAAAAATATCTAAAGCTTGTATTTATTATCAAGTATTTTTTGAACAATCTAACGTATTAATTATTCAAAAAGTATTAATTTTTTTCATGCTGATAAGGTGACTTGTAGATTATTCATAAAAAAAAATGATTCTAAAATCACCTTGTCAATTCTGGGATTATAAAAATCAACTGTTTCAAATCAACATAAATATTTAATAAAATTAATTTCTATATTGAATTTTAAAATATCAAATTTAATTTAACACCCCGGAGAAATGTCACAGTCAATAATTTTTATATAGGATTAGGGAAGGTTAAATAACACAGGAAATAATAATTTATCACAAGAATTAATTAGTTTAAATTCACTCGAAAAATGTTATTTATTTAAAACGTAAAAGTTCAATTGATTTTATTTAATTTTTATCAGATGTAATTGATTTAATTTTAATTTTAATTTTAAATTTTTAATTTAGTTTCAATGATTTAAATAGACTGAAAGTTGTCGCAAGAGTGACGCTCCTTAAAATTAAAAATAAAATTATTCCATGGTGTACTTTAATTATTAGGTAGACAAAAAGTGAAAACACAAGTTGAACCAATCGGATAAACAATGGTTCCCATAAAAAGTATTGTGCATCATGATTAAAATTGTTTAAAATTATTTAATAAAAATAATTTAGCAACTCTGCAAAACGGCAGCGAATAGATCGTTGTGACTTAAAATTTAAATATTAAATCCCCAAAAAATTAAATCAATCCAAAAAAACTTTATTCATTGGCGATGAGCGAAAATTTGTCGATAATTAATTAAATTTATTGTTTTTTTTTGTTTATTGTTTAAAAAAGTATTGTTTTTATTTTTTATTTTATTTATTGAAAATTTATTGATTGTTTATATTTTTTTATTTCTAAGGTTTTTCAGCGATGTAGAATGAAATTTTTTATTATATTTTTTTTTGATATCATTTTTTTGTTTATATTTTGATTATTATTATTATTATTTTTTATTATTTTGATTTGAAATTGAATTAATGATTGGTCAATCAGCCGCCCACACGGAATTAATTAACCACCGACGCGTGCAGTAAAAAAAATCCCTTACAAATTACTAAACTAGAAATTTTATTATTATATTTTGTTTGTTTTTTTTTTTGTAATTTTTTGTAAATTTTTTTGTAAAATTTTATATTAATTTTTATTATTTTTTTTATATTTTTGTTTATTATTTTTTTATTAGAATATTTAAGCAACATTTTTTTTAAAATTTTTAAATTGATTGAAATATTATTTTTTTGGTAATTATTGAATATTCCCTTTTTTAATATATTAAAAGTTGTAATTTAAAACTCAAAGGAAAATTTAATTTTTTTGTTTTTGTTTTTACGAATTTTTTTATTATTTTTTTGTATTTTTTTTTGAAAATTTTTTAAAAATATTTTAGTAAAATTCTACTATTCGTTTTAGTAAATTTAATATTTTTTTGCAGTAAATTTATTTTTTTTATAGTAAAATGTAATGATGAAATCCAATTTAATTTAAATATTATCATTTTTCCCTCAAAAGTAAAAAAAAGTTTCATTTAATTTTCCCAACACTAAGTTCAATAATTAATTAATTTTTCCATAAAAAAAAATTATATTCTTTGAAAAATAAAAAATTAAAAAATGTAAAAGAGTTTAGAATAATTATAAAATAAAACTTATTTTATTCCTCTTCTTCGATGTATTCCACGATGTCCTTGAATTGTAATCTGTTACCTCTGCTTGCATTGTCTCTCCTCTCCGGCTTCCATCGTCGCAGCTTGCCTGATGAACTCCCCTCAATTTCTTTTCTGATGCATGTTGATGACTTGATATTGTTTTCTTCTTTCACTGCTCTCTTTTTAATTTACTGACCGCTACCATTAAGTTAGACGCAATATTGCGGCGTTGCCATTTATATCACAATAAAATCTTCCGGTCCCCATGAACTGCACTTTATTTATTTATTTTAGGATTTAGGAAGATAAGGATCAGGATTGTTACCCTTCTAAAATATTATTTTTTTTCTATATAAAAAATTTCAATATAAAATTTAAATTTATAAAATTAGCTTTCGATTTCAATTTATTTTACTTTAACCATAATTAAAAAATTTTATTATTCAAAACAAAATTTGATTTATCTTTTGGTTTTTCATTTTAGTATTTCCAAAAAAATATTTTGTTTATGTTCAATGTATTTATTTTCATGTATTATTTGTGTATTTGTTTTGTGTAAAAAAAAATATCAATTCGTATATATATGTATAAAATTTATTTTCAATTTTTTTAGGAATATTTTTCCCGATTATTAGTAATTTTTTTGTTTATAAAATTTTTTGGTAATTATTTTTTTTTTTTTTTTTTTTTTTTTCAGATTATTTTTTTTTTATCTATATTTTTTTTCGTGTATTAATTATTAGCAATTTTTCCTTCAACAAATTTTTACCAGGTTTATAATATTTTAGATTCGATATTAATCTCGCCCGATCCGGTCTACGTTCCCCCTTAAATTTTTCTACAATATTAATTTCTAATTTACCTTTGTCAAATACTTTATTTTTAAACTTCATCATATCCGACTTTAATTTTTCATCATATGTTTTCATTAGGTCATCTTGGGACTCATTCGTTTTAATATCTAATTTCTTCAGACTCATATTATTTTTCATTTTATTCTTTTTATTATTTTCATTAATTTTATTTAAATCAATTTCATTTAATACATCATCGGTTTTTCCATACGGTTTAATTATTACACTCTCAATATTATTATTATCTTCGCAATTTATTTTTTTATCATTAACTTCAAAATTATTTTTATCATTATAAGAACTTTTCTTATAAACGTAATCATTATTAACATTTTTCTCGATTTTATTCGCGTGTACGCATATATTTTTATTATTTTTGACAGTCACTTCGTCATTTATTTCATTATTACTTAAAATACTAGTTTCCTTATTCTTCAACTCAATATCTTCATTAAAATTATCATCAATAAAATCTTTGTCAATATCAGACTCATTATTATATTCATCATTTAAATCATCATTATTTTTATTATCACTTAAATTATTGAACAAAAATATTTCGTCATTATCGCGGAAAATCTTTGTTTGATTACGTTCATTATTAGTTTCTTCAATAAATTTAATTTTTTCGTTAACTTCTTTTGCAATAGTGATATTTATATTTCGCGTAGCAATATTTAAATCTTTATTTTCATTTATTTCAATTTTATTATTATTATTCGATGAGTCTTCCGATATAGATATTTCATCCATAAAATTTACCCTTTTTATTTAATTAATATTATCATTTTTATTTCCATTATTATCAAGTTTAGTATTAAATTTTACTTTTTCAGTTCGCACGATAGGTTCATAATTACTATCAACAGTATCTTTCGACGTTGATGGAATTGGATTAATTATATTATTATTATTTTCAAATTTATTTAATTTATTTTCAGTTTCAGTAATAGAATTATATATTTCATTTATGTCTGATTTTAAAATTAATTTGACTGTATTATTTGTTCTGATTGAGGTATTGGCCATTTTTGTTTTCCTCCCTCTAGGTCCACCGGCGTATCCCCGTTTTTTTGAGCTTGGCGTTCAAGACATTTTCTCTGAGCATTTTGTAATTTAAAACAATGATTCATATCATGATTTGGTCTTTGGCAAAAACCACAAACTAAATTATTATTTGTTTTATTATAATCTTTTTCATCTTGATTAATATCATATGACATAAAGCCATTATCATTATAAACATTTTTATTTAAATTTTTATTATTAATTGGATCATTTATTTGCGCATAAGAATTATGAGAATTATAAAAATCATAATTATTGTTGTAAGATTTTTGTAAATAATCATTTGTTGAATTTTCATATGAATTATAGTATGGCATATTATTAATATTATTATTATTGTTCTCGACTGGATTCGAACTAAAGATCTCGGGTGGATTTACATTTGAATTTTTTTGCGTATTTAAATCAATATTTTGACTTGAAACGATGGGTTCGTTTACTTCATAATTACTTAAATTGTTATTAAAATTATTATTATTATTTCTTGAAAAATTATTATGGTATCTTTGATTTGAAAAATTACACGAAAAATTATTATTTGATTCAACGACTACTTCCGACGGGTTCTCGATTTTATTTGTTTGCACGGTTTTAATTTCTTTTAATTTTCTAAACTTTAAACTGTCAATATATTCATTATAAATTTTTTTAGTAATATTCCACACTTTCAAAAAATCTGTAGTGTCTATATTTTTACATTTAACTCTCAAACATACCTCAGGCAATAACCCTTTAATAAATTGACGTATAGTTTTTTCCTCAATTTTAGATTTACTCATTGTTCCAAAACCATCATTATTACCCTCATTACAATCAATTAAATCATTATATAATTTTAGTACTCTACTTGCATACTCATCCACATTCTCATTGTCATTCATTAATACGATAGATAATTCATTCCAAACTGACTCGAAACTTTTTCCCGTGTACGTAACTGTACGGAGCAATATTTCTAGCTCATCAAGAGACGAAAATTCTGTGTTAGCAATTAGACTAATTTTAGGATCTGTAATTTTATTTTTAATAGAAAGCATAAAAGCTTGTGTCCATTGTGGATCTAGAAGTTTCAAAGCTGATCGACAACTATTAATAAATCCGCGAATAGAATTTGTTTTTCCGTCATAATTAGGAATTACGTCTAGAGCGTCTCGTAAGGAACATTTACCGACCGTACTTGTTTCAACTGGCTCTAATATTTTTACTGTTTGATTGTTATGATTTATTACAGAGTGTATTGGTCCATTTAATTGTGAATTTGGGCGTTCAATTTTTAAATTAGAATTTACACGATTATTATTAATAAAATCTGAAATAAAACTGTCTCCACTTTTTTGATTAAAATTTTCCGTAAATGAAATAAGACAGTCATTTTTAATTTGCAATTCTTTTTTCAAGGTCTCGTTCTCACGTTGCAGCTGATTAATTGTCTCACTCAAAACATTCTCTCTCTCACTTGACATATAAAAATTAAATGTTTCACGGTCATTCTCTAATCTCTCAAGTTGCTGACGACACTCATTCTTTTCCTGATTTACCTTCTCAAGGTTTTTATTTGCATGCATGACTCCCTCGCTCAAAGTATTATTTCTATCTCTTAAAATTTTTACTTCCTGGTTCAAACCATTCACTCTTCTTTTCTCACCACTTAAACGTTTTGTTGAATTTAAAATTTCATTTGACATTTGTTCATTATCAGTAATAACAAGATCAGCAGCGACTTTTATTTTATCAACCGTATTAACCATATTATCTCCCCATTCAGCATGTTGCTTTATTTTTTTAATAGTTTCTCTAATATTAGTATATTCAATTCCATCTGCATTTTTTTCTACATCAAATATTTCTAAAGTAGAAATTATTCCTAAAAATTCGCTAGCGCATGACCGTATTTCGGTAAGCAAAGTTCTTAAATTTTCCCCGTCAATTTTTCTCCCCCGCATTGCTTCAGCGTGTAGGTCTATTTCTTCGTAAATATGAGAGAAAGGCGATCCCGCCCCCGACCGATATGATGACATTTTCGCTAAGAATTATTTTCGACGGACAAAAGAAATGATAGAAAAAAAAATTTCAATGCAATAAAATATTTAAAAAAAATTAATGCATATAAAATTTAACGCAATTAAATATAAAATTCAAGTTTGTTTGTTCATGTAAAAAGTAAAAATATAAAAGATCCATATTTATATTGATAAAAAAAAATAGTGACTCCTGCGACGAAGTAAAAAAATTCAATAAAATTTATAGATATATATATGAATATTTTTATTTTCTTTATGTAAAAAAAAAATTATGTAAGTGTATAGTGTACCCCAAAATATTATATAGCATAAAAAAAAAATTTTAATCCGCACTGAGTTTAAAAATCTACGTTACACATTACAAATATCCCACTTCTGACACCAATTTTGTTACGTACCAAGTTGAAAAATTAAAATTTAACTATGAAATAACAAGAAAAAGAAAGAATATGTAAAATCAAAATTAAATAACCAAATAATCATAGAATAATGAAAATAAATCAACTTGGTATTTCACGTTAAAATTAAAAATCCTCTTATTTTGTTATTCCCTACAGGGTAACGGGTTAGAAGGGAATGTGTATGATTGTAGATGTACCTTGATGTAAGAATAATCCGAAACAATTGTTGAGAGCGTGTCAATCTGGATGGTCGCCTGTTGATGTTTGTAGTCTCGAATAATCCAAACGGTAAAATAAAAACACAGAACAACACAGAAACAATAGGATTAGGGAAGGTTAAATGTCACAGTCAGCGGATTTTATAAGTGGGGATTTAGAAGGTTAAATAACACAGGAAATAAAATTATTCACAAAAATTAATTATGCTACCATAGTTGAACCGAAAATGTTAATTGATAATAAAATTTGTTAGGTGACTGACTGAATTTATATTAAAAGAAAAAAATAAATTGTTTTATAAAAATGCAAAATTTGAATTTAATTCCATGTGAAAATAAAAATAAAAAAAGAAAAATTTTATTGCTTGTTCTGCATCTATTGAATTTATTAAATTATTATTTATTATTGATTATTAATTGAAAATATACCAAGACGTAACAACGTACTCATTAGTTTTTCTTCTTTTGTTCTTGCGTTACTAGAACAAAACTATTGTGCAAGAAATATTTTTTTATTTTTTTGTTTTATAAATTCAAACGAGTAAATGCGATGGGATAAAATGACTGACTGTCTTTGTACCATTGTAAATGCATTACGGTCTTGCATAACGATCTATATTTTCTTCACAAATAACATGAAAAAAAATTTTTATAAAAACATAAAAATAATTATAAGCCGTATGTAAAATTATTAAAAAAAAAAAAAAAAAAACAAATTAAAAATGATGTTATGTGTATTTTTCAAATTTAAATTCATAAAAAAAATTTGTAATTTTAATCGTTTTTCTTTTCTATCGTTAATTATCCCAATTTTTAAGATTTTTAATTTCAACAAAATTTATTGACAACTGTAATTACAATTTTTCATATGAAATTTTTTTTTTTTTAAATGATATTTTATGGTTCAATGAATAGGATAATTATATATATATTCTAAAAAATTTTTTTTATATTTTAATCTTGAAATTTTCATTCAAATATAAAATCTCATTTCTGAATATCATTTTTATTTTTCATTGTATTTCTTAAATCTTTTGTCAGGTTTTTTAAGAAAAACATATATATTTTCTTAAAAATTTTAATTGATAGTTTGACCTCATTTAGCCAAATGAATCATTAATTTTTTTAATTTGATTTTTTATCATCATCAAATGGTCTAATTGCATATTCTTTGTTATTCATGACTTTTCATTCATAACAATTGGAACTTTTAATAAGAATTTTCTTTACCTTTTTTTTTGTTTTATCGATTTATCAAAGAAAATGAAATGTCATAAAAATTGACATGAAACAGATATATCTTAAATAAATCCTTAAAAAATGTGATAATATTTTTAAAGTGACAAATTTAATGCACTCTAAAGCTTTTGAGCTAAACCATAAATTTTTTTCATTTTTAATAATAATGTTCTTCGTCATTTTGAAATTTCTGATTTGAAGATTTTCAGTAAGTTCATACTTGAAGTGAACTCGCTTTTATGTATATACCAAGTTCAAGTAAGTCTGGAGTTTTCCCATCATCAGACCTATTCTCTTCAAGCTCTTATGTTCATATACTCATCTTACATAAAATTTACTCATAACACGAAAAAAAGAAATCATGTAGCTATTTTTCATAAAACCGTAGGTATATATATATAATCTTGCTTGATTTTTTTTAATTTTATTTTCTTTTTTCAAAGAAAAATACAAGTTTTATTTACCAAGCCACCACATGATAACATCAAACTTAATTTCTTTTTCTATCGCATGCTTTATCTCAATTATTTAAATGGTTCAAATGGTTGAGTGCTAAGCTACTGAGGGCTCTCTTCTCCCACTCGCGCACTCTTCCATCTATCGTCCCGGACATGCGCAGCACGCTTTCCTAGCCCACAACACGAATAGGTATACAATCAGCACCCGTATTCACGGGGCAAAATTGTTCTCATTAGGGCTTTTTTTTCCGCTGATGGCGCTTGACAAAATTTTTTTTATATGGATTTCATATAGAAAAGCTTCACAAACGCCACCTCCGGAAAAAAAACGCCCTAATGAGAACATCCTCTGAATACGGGTGCCGCAGTCCAATTCACAGGGCATTACAATTTAGGGCTTTTTTCCTCTACTGGCGGCGCTTGTAGAGCTTTTGTATGTGAAATCTATATAAAAAAAATTTGACAAGCGCCATCACCGGCAAAAAAAAGCCCTAAATTGAAAAAAATTTGCCCTGTGAATTGGACCGCTGGCCCATAGCCTTCGGAGAGTTCGTCTTCTCGACGGATAGAGGGGAGACTTTTACCATGATGAGGTTTAAAGTATCAAGCCTGCTACGGGACCTCGAATATATACGAAACATGTGCCACACTGACACCACTCGTAGCAGACTTGACCCTCCACAGAGCTATAGCAGTGACACTTGGAATTATTAATAATCAACTCCCAATAGTTATTAACAATGCGCACAACAGCAAATAAATAATCAGAACTCATTATTCGTTAACAAGCTCTTTCTGTTGATTATTAATTTCAAGAACCAGCAAAATGATAAATTTCGTTACAATATATATAAGAAGATCTTCTCATTTTATCCCGAAAATTCACAGCATGAACATTCTTATGTTTTCATATCTCTAGATATATACTCATATTTGTGTATATATCAAGAGATATTTGGACATTACATCATATATCATGATATATATGGCTAATTCCACGTGTTATTCAAATATGAAAAATAGATTCGTCCAAAATTTTTTTAAATTATTTTTCAGCCAAAAATGAGTAATACGATTTTTTTTTTTATTCCAAAAATTTTGACTTGTGATTTTTATAGTTTTGAGTTTAGAAGATTTCTTAAGAAATATATCAGCTTTTGCATGCTTTTTACTAAAAAACTATTAACCTAATTGAAAAAATTATGGAGACAAAAAAGTTTAACTTTTATTTATAGTTTACAAAAAAAACTTTGAACAATTGAAATCGATTTTTTTCAAACTTGGCCCCATTTTTTTTTTTTTTTTTTTTATCAATAAATAATCCTAAAGATATAAGAAATTTTTGAGCAAATTATGGGTTTAGCATTTTCATAACTTTTTGAGATACGAATAAATAAAGAGTGAAAAACACGGTCCTGCGTGCCGCTCAATTATATATACTGTAACGAGATTTGGCAGATCTCAGCTCCCGAAAATAATTAGAGGTCTGGTCTGAGGGGTTTATCGACTAAGACGCTAAACCTATTGATACCACCGGTTTGTGAGTGGCCTCGGTAGTGACATCTATTTTCGCCTGAATGTTGATTTGGTAGACATCCGCCACGAGCGGTTAATCCGGATTCCTACCCTAGCTACGACAGATTCGTATCCCTTATTTCGACACTCCCACCGGAGAGTCGCATCGAGGTGTGTGCACAGATGATTGTATGGAGTGGGTCAAACGGGAGTGGGGATAGAGAGTCCATAAAACTGGTGATCGCTGGCATCTCACTGCCAGTCGTCGGCCGGCTTTCGGAGCTGGCTGATGGCACCGGGACTGAAGCCAGCTGACTTCTTGGTGGAGTTGGCTGGTGACTTGGTGATGTCGACATGCTCCTATGGAGGAGCTAGTTGATATCATTGGTGAAGCTGGCATGATTCCTTGGTAGGGTTAGCCGATTTAGACGATGACGTCGACTGGGTCCTAGGTTGGAACTAGTTGATGTCACTGATGAGTCCAACCAAGCTCCCGATGCGTGGTGCATGCTCCCGGGGGTGATTTACGATGTCCCTACGCTGTATAGGTAGGACGTTGTATATCACTCGCTCTCTCGCTCTAGTGTGGTTACTTATTGTCAGGGTAACCTATCATCGAGTAGTCAGATGCATAGAGTGGTCCGGCGTAAGACCAGCGTGGCTGCGGATGGACTTTGTCTTCGACTACTTGGTGCACTAGAATGAGTAGGCAATAGGGGGATATTTGGTAAAGCCTGTGAGATACAAATACCCTCGTTCTCGTATCGACTTAGGTTGTGCGAGTTATTTAAACCAAAGTTAATGTTCACGGCGAGATAAATATGGTAAATATCAGTAAATATGAAAGAAAAATCGCTGAATATAAAGAAAAATACGATATATATTGAAAAATATCGGTAAATATAAAGAAAAAATCGCTGAATATGAGGAAAACTCCGATAATTATGGGAAAATATAAGGTAAATATGTAGGAAAAATCACGATACATATGGGAAAAAATCAGTAAATATAAAGGAAAATGTAGAAAAAAATAGGAAAATATCAAAGAAAAATCAGTGAATATAGGAAAGAATAACGAATAATATAGGAACATATCAATTAAGTTCTCCCCCCCCCCTCCAGCCATAGTAGATTCCTGGAATAGTCCCTTAATTAATCTAAACACGATGAAATGGGAAAATATTGGGGAAACATCAGTAAATATTTAAATAAAGAATCTAAATCTTTTGGACCTTTAATTTTTTTTATTGATTCTGCCATTATTTCCTACTAATCTGTTAGCCTTTGAATTTGTAATGATTCCAATAATATTTGTCGCATTAATGTGAGAAGGGCATAAGTGCCAATTTTGAAAAATTTTTTTTATCAAAAGAAAAAGGGCGTCAGTGCAAATTTATTAATTTTTAAGTTGTTTATGTAATTTTGAGGATAAAAAAAAATAGGAAAAAGGGCGTAAAAACCTCTGATAAAGGATAAAGGGCGTATGTCCAAAGATTTACACCTTTTTTTAATAATGATAATAACAATAATAGTAATATCAATAATAATAATATTTATAATGATAATATCAATGATATTGATAATGGTAATAATAATAATATTATTATTATTATTCTTATTATTAATATCATATCGTCAGCTGGGCAAATGAATGAACGAACGCACACTCACACACATTCATTCCAAGCACATCACCTCTTCTTTAACTTACTCATATTCCCCTACTCACTCTAATAAATTATACTGGCACATGCTTGGTTGTACGCCCGAGCGATCGTACAGCCCGAGCAGTCATACACCCGAGCGTCACTCGGCCGACACACTTCCTTTTTCTACTACCCTGCAAAAAGAAGTTTTACTTAAAAAATTATTAAATATTAAATTGAATCGCGGAGCAATGCGGGGGCTGAGCGGTATGGGGATTACAGAAGGACGCGAAAATACTAAAGTGGTGAGGAGTTTGGCAGTCAGCTTGGAGTTTATATTAGAAAAGGAAAACTACATAGAGAAAAAAAGTCCAATATTGAATACAATTTAATTTAATATTTAATAATGTTTACAACCCCTTTAATGATTTTTTTTTTGATTGAGATTTTTTTTCAATATTTAAAATACATTAAAGAAAAATAACCTAGGTCGCCAATCAGTCTAGACGTACTTTATAATTGATGTTTTTTTCAATTTTCAAAAACTAATATCTCGGTTGGATAATAATTAATTTGATTGAGATTTTCGAATCAACTCAATATAATAAAATTCAAAGTATTTAACAAAACACAATCAATTCAGAGTTATTTAAATTATTAATTTTTTACCTGGCTTACCTGTGGACGGCAGACAAAAAAAATAATTCGAAATAGGTGCAACGTGTTCTGGATCTTAAGGACTACCATTTAAAAGGTAGGTTTGTTCAATTCGGTTTCGTGCACCTTTTTTGCCCCCGTCTTATGGACTATACTCCCTTAAGGGATTTGGACGATTTTTTAAAACGAAGAGTGAGACAACATTTTCCTTCTGTTTTTTTGTCTTTTTCGCACTCATAGAAATATTGTGTTTCTCAAAGTCATCTGCAAAAGGTCTCTAGTGATTTTTAAATAATTCCTTATATAAATCATTTTTTTCATACTTTAACTATTAATTGTAAAAAAACTAAGCTGCAAATCTTTTTCATTTTTTTTCCATATGTTTTGTTTTGTCTCATTTTATAACCCGATAGTTTTTTTTTCATGATGTCATATTGTCGATTGGAGATATTGGTATTTTAATGGATTTTTTTTTGACAAAAATCGCATTCTCCATAAGAGCCAATGTTAAAAGTTGTCAACTTTAAAAATCAATAAAAAAAAAACGAGCTTCCAAACAATTACCAAAAAATCACATAAAATGTATTAGTATTTCAAGAATATACTGTATAAATTTCATATCTTTCTCATATTCGGAAAAAAATCGTCCAAATCTCTTTATGAGTTTTTTATCTTCATTTCGGGGCTGGGCCAAAAGTGTCGCCGAGAGAGAAACAAAATTTAAGCCCTTAATTTGAGGGTCCAAATGCAATAACACGTTGAGAATAACTATCGTTATTTTAGATTACGACTTGATTTATCAACATTTGCCATAATTAATTATAGTTAAATAGCTATTTGCAAATGTATCTGAGGAAAAGATGTGGTGTCTCCAGCATGATTACTAGAATAAATTGTAAATGTTAGAAAAAATTACTAAATAATTATAAATTAATTCATAAATAAATTATTAAACTCTAAAAATAATCAGAGTTTACTGTATAATATGGTGCTATGATACTGAAATTTTTCTAAGTCCAAAAACTGGAGTATCAGAATACTTTTCAGAGACTTTGAAAATACTCAAACATTTAAAATACCTGTCAGGGATAATTGTATCCGAGAACCAGTCTTCGAGCTCTTCATTTATTCTTTTCCTAATACCCCCAAAATATCGAAAATACTTACAAGTATTCTCACAATACATCATAAATATCGCCGGATATAATCCAAACACTATAAAATATCAATAATACTTTTCGATTACTTGATTTTTTCATCTCGGGAGATGAACAACTCCCTTTTCTTAAACCTTTTTTTTTATAGCTTTTTGTTTATTTAAAAAAATAAACAGCTATGGGAAAAATATCTAAGGAAAGGATGTCGCCACATGTTAATTTATAAAGAATTAATTTAGCCAAAGCAATTAAAATGTAGGCAACATTCTTTCCTTAGCGACCATTTTTCTTAGGACTTTTTGATTATTTAAATTGATAAAAAGCGATGGGAAAAATATTAGCTAGGGGAAGGAAGTTGCCTAAATGTTAATTTCTTTGGCTAAATTAATTCTTTATAAATTAACATCCAGGATATATCCTAAAAATGCCGAAAAGAATAAAAGACTAACGCGCTCTTGAAGCAGTTTTTCTAAATATTATATGTCAAATGATAAATGGACGACAATATTAATGCTTCTTTACACCAAGTAATGTCTACAGTAGTAATAATATTGACAACTCAAATATTAGAACATAATATTTTATTATATATACTTCAATTTATTTTTTAATTTTTTTCTTTATTCAATGTTACATTATAAAACGTAAATTTATAATTTATGATGAACCTATATCTGTGACAGTTTGCCATATATGTAATACTCCTATATTGCTGACAAGGCTCGATTCTTTCTCCATGGGCAGACTCCATCGTCTTCCTTGTCGTGTGCCTACCAAAACGACGCGCGCATGTGACACTCGGAGAACGTCGGAAACTCACTCACACTATTATATCTAATTGTTAAATTGATTTGTATTGGTGTAAACAAAATCATTTACATCAAAAATTCTCAGTGGAGTAAAGATTGAGTTGAAAAATTATTTTGTCGTTCTGCTGAAAACGAGAATAAATATTTATTAAATTGTATAAAATTATAAAATTGTAATTGTGCACACAGAGAAAAATATCCTGCGACTTTTACACAGAAAATAATGTAAAATTTGAGACCGTAATGAAATATTGTAAGAATTCATTTTTTTTTTGGTAATCCAGTGTTTCACGTATTTATGTGTATAGTTTACATTCTTCTTGTAGAAGTGTTGTTTTACAAAGTTAAACTGCGAGAATTACATTTTTTTTGTAGAAATGTTGTTTTATAAAGTTAAACTGTAGAAATTACCTTTATTTTGTAGAAATGGTGTTTTACCGACAAATCATGTAAAATTTACATTTTTTTTTGTTTTTGAATGATATATAACGATTGTCAATTTTCAGAATATTAACGGATTTGTTTGTTATATTTTTGTTTTTGCTTGTCATGACCGGCAGTCCAATTCACAGGGCATTACAATTTAGAGCTTTTTTCCTCTACTGGTGGCGCTTGTAGAGGTTTTGTATGTGAAATCTATATAAAAAAAATTTGACAAGCGCCATTACCGGCAAAAAAAAGCCCTAAATTGTAAAAAATTTGCCCTGTGAATTGGACTGCGGGATTTGAAGCTACATCTACCTAAACCTATATAAACCTATAATCCTAAAGCCAGTGCGTTATCCCCTAAGCCATCGCGCGTAAACTTAAAAGTCGGTAAATTTTCGTCCATATCAAGAATGACATTTGACAAATACAAAATAATACATATAAATAATAAAGAAATAAACATATAAAAAAAAAAATTTAAACATTAATAAAGTATAAAAATTAAAAACAAATAAATAAATTAGAATTATTGTGTCAAATAACTGTGATATAAATCTAGAGTACGAATCAATTTATTTGGACACATCGTTCCCTTTTTTGTTTTTGCAATAGTTAATAAATAAAAAAGCTATTGGCAAATATTGGCTGAGGAAAGGATGTGGCCAAATGAATTAATTCGTAGTCCAGTCTAATTTAACAGCCATTTGATACAATAATTTTATTTTAATATAGAGAGTAATGCTGTAATATTAATCTAGACAACGAATTGATTTATTTGGATGTATCCTTTCCTTAGCGGTATTTGCCAATAGCTTTTTGATTAATTAACTGTGGCAAAAATAGCTAAGAAAAGGATGTTGCCAGATAAATCAATCAATTTTACAGCATTATTTTCCATAAAACATAATTTCTTTGGCGACATTAATTTCTTGGCTACATCTTTTCCTTAGCTACTGCTTTTCCTTGGATATTTGATAGATAAAAGACATGTAATTTTAGTTGTAAAAGATAAAAATATCCAAGGAAAAGCAGTAGCTAAAGAAAGAATGTAGGTAAGGAATTGAGGTTGCCAAAAAATCATATTTCAAGCGACATTATTTTCTTTAAACATAATTTTTCGGCAACCTCAATTCTTTAGCTACATCTTTTCCTTAGCTACTGCTTTTCCTTGGACATTTTTATTTTTTGAAAACAAAATTACATGTATATTATTTCTTTTATAAATAAAAATGTCTAAGGAAAAGCAGTAGCTAAGGAAAAGATGGAGCTGAGGAATAACAGTTGCCTAAAAAATAATGTTTTAAGCAACATTATTTCCTTAAAACATAATTCTTGGGCAACTGTAATTCCTTAGCTACATCTTTTCTTTAGCTACTGCTTAGCTACTGCTAAGGAATTACAGGTGCCAAAAAAAATTATGTTTCAGGCAATTCTTATTTCTTAGCTACATCTTTTCCTTTTCTACTGCTTTTCCTTGGACATTTTTATTTTTCAAAAATAAAATTACATGTCTTTTATCTACTACGTAATGGCTGTAAAATTAATCTAGTCGTCATTACGGCTCAATTTATTTCGCAACATTCTTTCCTTAGAAACATTTGCCTATAGCTTTTTTATTAATTAATTATGGGAAAAATAGCTAAGGAATCGATATTGCTAAATAAATTAATTTGTAGTCTAGTTTAATTTTACATCATTTTTATTTATTTTAAAATATAATTATTGTGTCATATGGCTGTAAAAGTAATTCAAACTACGTATTAATTTATTTGGCAAAAAAACATTTCGACAAAAAAGCAAGAGTGGGAGCAATGTGTACGTCACAACATTTCTACGGAAAAAGTGTAAATTGTACGTTCCAATAAAAATCAAAAAGATCACTGAATAAATGTTTTTTTTTTATGTTCTTTCGGTAAATTTTAAAATAAATAAGACGAATTCTATTAAATTATTCTGGCGTTTCATTTTCTCGGAATAATCGGTATTTCTCTTAAAAAAATGTATAATTTCATTTAAAAATAATAAATCTTACAATAAAGTCAATGAAAATTTTATGGGATTTATCAGATAACGTAGAATCATTTTTTATTTATGTAAAAATTACACAAAATTATGGTGTATTTCGCAGATGTCGACCACGGTCCCAAATTTTACAATAATCGGGATATTTTTCTCAGTGTAGGGTTACAATATTTATCTGCCATCAATGATATATGATTACTTGTTACAGATTTTGGCAGATTCTCACAGATTCTTACCGATTCTGGCAGATTCTTACAGATTTAGACCGGGTTTTGGAACAACTGCCAGATTATTCTGCCAGACCCTAACGCTACGGTCCAACCCCTTATGAACCGTTATTAAACGGTCGTCTCGAGGTTGGAATGTGCGCAAAAAAAAACAAAAACAAACCCTTTTTAAACCTAAAAATAACCAAATTAGAACTAACCATTAGTTGACCGTTGATACCTTGTTCAAACCACTCGAATATAATAAAACTAGAAGCTGAACTACAAACCTCAAACTAACCTGATTCCAACTTACGAGGGCGATTAGGTCATATCGTTGGGGAAACCTCAAAGTAACCGAAATCCAACCAAAGTTATTGAACGGCTAAATAACGGTTACAGAAAACTGGTTTTCAGTTTATATAACCTTAGAATAACCATTATGTAACGCGGTTAGCGCACTGAAATATAATAAAACTGGAAGGTGAACTCCTATGCTTAGCCAATGCACGGAGTGTCGCCAGAGATAGCAATATATTGGTTGGCTTTCCCTCTCACTCACGCATGCGCACATTAAATCTTGTACAGTCAACGTCAAAACAAACAAGTACTACACGGTATAAAAGTTACATTATATTTCAGTAGTCTCAACCAATTATAGTTGACGTGACTGTACCGACAAGGACAACAGGCCAACCATTGAGTTTCTCTCTCGGTGACACGAAGTTCGGCTTCCAGTTTTATTATATTTCAGTGGGTTAGCGACAGTTGTTTTTGCGCACATTGCAACCGTCAGGTAACGGTTACCCAACCACGAAGAAACCTTATAAAAACTTAACCCCAAAATAACCTGATTCCAACCCACGAAACGGGTTGGGTCATACCGTTAGGAGATTCTGCCAGTTTATTCTGCCAGATTCTGCTAGTTTTTTTCTTACTAGAGTTGCGAGATTGATTTTTATGTCGATTAATTTATAAATAGCAGGTATATGTGCTCGAATTCATTTTATTTCAATAAACTTTTGTTTATTTTAAATAAACGAAAATGCAAAAGTGTGGAAAGTATAGAATTTATTTTAAGGGGTATGCATTTATGATGGTTTTTTTGATTATCGACATTACTGACTGCTAAAATCCGTTCTCTGTCAAATAATCATATGGCATCCCGAAACTGGGGCTTATTAAATTTTAAATATTTAATTCTAGAGCTTTTATACGATTATAACTCATCCCGTGAAGGAGAAAACAACATGGCCAAGCATTGGGCCAAACCTGGCAAAATGTTGCCAAGTCTTGGCTGCCAGTCTTGGTCAGTGGTGCACCAGGCTTGGGGATTGACACCAAGTTAAGCTTAGCTACCAATACTGGGCCAAGCATTGGCTGCCAATACTCGGCCAAGACTTCCAAAAATTTAATAATTTTATTAAAAAAAAAAAATTTTCAATTGTTTAAACTATTTAATTTTTTTATTTATACATATAATTGATAATTTATTTGACTGAAAAAACTACACCATAAATACTTGACATCACCAGGACTTGAACACGGTATCTTCTATTTGAAACTCCAGAGCTTTACTTACTTAACTATAGCAGCAACAATTAGAGATAAGGAAAATTTGTTCTACTTGAATTTACATTATAATCATGGCAATCCATGAATCAACCGACACTCGGCCGATATATAAATTTTATTTGTTTCATTAACCCCGGAATATATTTTAATAATTCATAAAAAAAAAAAAATTTTTTCTTGAAATTTTCTTTATGTAAGAAAAAAATGAGCAGCTGTTATACAGTATACACTGAAAAAAAAAAATTTTAAAACTAATACAAAAACTTCTTAATAATCGAACTTTTGTTCTTGCAAAAAAAGTTCTTGGATTATGGAAATATTGTCTTGAATTATAACAAATACGTCTTGAATTATAAAAAAAAATTCTTAAATAATAACAAAAATTTCTTGAATCATGGCAAAATGTTCTAATTTTTAGAAGTAAGATTCTTGGATTATAACCAAGTAGGTTTTGGATTATAACAAAATGTACGCGATTTTAGAAGTAAGCTTCTTGGTTTATGAAGTATTTGTTATAATCCAAGAAAAATATTGAACAAATCAAGAAAAAAAATTCTTTTACATAAATAAATATAAGAGAAAAAAAAAATTATGTTAACAATCATTTTTTTAATTGGTTTTTTTTACTAGTCGAACTTTGTTGGTCGAATTTTTTTTTTTTTTGTATCAGAAAATTTTGACTGAAAAGTGACTTGAACTCCTGACACTAACAACGCTACCTAAATCTACCTATTCTAATTCCGACGCTTTACCGACTTAAGGAGGTTATGCACAAATTCATAGCGGGTGTTGCGGGGCGCTTCTGACGTCACAGACAAAACTGAAATCTGGCTACACTGTAAAAAAATAAAGTGAAAAGCGCCTGCGCCCCGTATACAATATATGGGACTGCGGGTATGTGTGTGTTTTTGAACATGCCATACGTTGCCACATCTAATTTTTGTAAAGTTTATAATTAATTTCTCATTAATTGACCGATCAACATATGAAAATTTTTCGCGCAATTAATAAAACTCGGTTTCTAGTATATAGGTAATTTTTTTCAAGACTTTTTCATCATTTTTTCTATCCGAAAAAAATGGTTGAAATCTCCATAAGAGCCAATGTTAAATATTATTTTCAATAATTGATTACAAAAAATTTAACCGATCAACATAAGAAAATAATTATACCGTTGTATTCAGAATGAAAAGATTTCAGAACATTCTCATTATATTTTTAAAAAAAGAGTAATTTCTGCATAACCTCCTTAACCACGACGCGATTATATGTATATACGAGTACGATTTTATTCTCCTTATGATACCAAATTTTTTTATTTAAAAATTAATGACTTGATCTAATGAAATTTATGTACTGAAATATTAATAAACACGAATGTGTTTAAATTATTACAAATAAATAGAATGAAAATAAAAAAATTAGTTTATTCATTTATTAAAATATTTATATCAAAGAAAATTTAGGAGACATTTATTTTAATCATTTATTGTATGAATAATATTAATGCATATGATACACAATATTTTTTTTTTTTCAAATTTTATATACTCTTGTTTTAAATACTGAATTACGACACGTTGAGTCCTCGAAGACATGGAAACGCGACGTTGTTCCGGTGGAAAATTAAAATTGAAAAATTAAAAAAAAAAAAAATACAGTGATCTATAAAATTAAAAAATATACATTTACATTCAAATAAATTTTTTTTCATAATAATTAGTTAATGCAATAGAAAATAAAAACAAAATTTTTTTTTGAAAAAAATACTTTTTTTTTAACATAATAACTCGTGATAACTCTTTTAAAAATTTATAAATCGACTTGAAAATTTGACTGTAGCTTTATCATAGGCTAGCAATGGCAATAGTTATATTAAAAAATTTATTTATTTATATTGTTTAACTTTTTTTATTTATTGTATTGTGCCGATGGAAAATTCAATTTGTTTAACTTCGAATGAAAGAAGAGTCGGAGAAATTTCAAAATCGAGTAACTTGTCAATGGCAATATTGTTGAGCAGTATATCAAGAAGTTTTATGCAAATTTTTGGATATTTTTTATTAATTATTTATTGAGTTATTTATTTAATATAAGAAAATTTTTCCATAATCCAAGAACTTTTTTTGCAAGAACAAAAGTTCTGTATTTTAGAAGTTTTTTTTCTCAGTGTATAATTGAATAAAAAATTTTCAATATTAAATACATAACAGCGGCTCTTAATATATATTCATATATCTCGAAAGAATAAAAAATAATCAATTTTGGTGACCCAAAAAACAATCGACACTTGGCCGACAAATGGCAAGTCAAGTTCACCAATCATTAATGTGCCGCCCAATAATTAACCAAGACTTGGCCAGTGAACGGTCGATCAATGGCTGGCCAGCCCTCAATGAGCCAAGCCTTGGCTTAAGGAGGTTATGCACAAATTACTCTTTTTTAAAAAAATATAATGAGAATGTTCTGAAATTTTGTACACAAGTAGATCTTTTCATTCTGAATACAACGGTATAATTATTTTCTTATGTTGATCGGTTAAATTTTTTGTAATTAATTATTGAAAATAATATTTAACATTGGCTCTTATGGAGATTTCAACCATTTTTTTCGGATAGAAAAAATGATGAAAAAGTCTTGAAAAAAATCACACATATACTAGAAACCGAGTTTTATTAATTGCGCGAAAAATTTTCATATGTTGATCGGTCAATTAATGAGTAATTAATTATAAACTTTACAAAAATTAGATGTGGCAACGTATGGCATGTTCAAACACACACACATACCCGCAATCCCATATATTGTATATGGGGCGCAGGCGCTTTTCACTTTATTTTTTTACAGTGTAGTCGGATTTCAGTTTTGTCTGTGACGTCAGAAGCGCCCCGCAACACCCGCAATGAATTTGTGCATAACCTCCTTAATCATTTGTTTCCAGTCTTGGCCGCCCAATAATGAACCAAGACTTGGCCGATGAACGGTCGATCAATAGCTGGCCAGCCCTTAATGAGCCAAGCCTTCCCTAACGGTACGACCCAACCCGCTTCGTCAGTTGGAATCGGGTTATTTTGGGGTTAAGTTTTTCTAAGGTTTGTTCGTGGTTGGATAACTGTTATCTGACGGTTGTAATGTGCGCAAAAACAACCGTCTCTAACCGCGTTGTATAATGGTTATTTTAAGGTTATATGAACCGAAGACCAGTTTGCTGTAACCGTTATTTAACCGTTTAAAAACAACCGTCTCTAACCGCGTTGTATAATGGTTATTCTAAGGTTATATGAACCGAAGACCAGTTTGCTGTAACCGTTCAAAAACAACCGTCTCTAACCGCGTTGTATCATGGTTATTCTATTGGCCACCCAATAATTTACCAAGACTCGGCCGATAAATGGCTTGATAAGTGCTGACCACCTCTTCTTCAACCAATGGTCGGCCAAGCATTGGAATACAAGCCTTGTCAAGCAAATAACCAGCCATGAGTCAGCCAAGCCTTGGCCCATGGATGACGCACGATTGGGCTGCCTGGGCCTCGGCCATCAGAATGAAAACTTTATAAATTGAAAACTTTCTATTAAAATGACCTGATTCAAGGATACAAGTTTTTTTTTTTACTGGTCGATTTTATTGTTATTCATTGTTATTCTTGGACCACATGAATAAAAAAAAAATTACAAGCTTATCGAATACTAAATAATATTATTACAAAAATGAAAAATAATTTTTTTTGTGACCCACTATTTATTAAATCATGTTGATGGCAATGTTATTATCAAAAATTGATATTTATCTTTTATATAAAAAATAATAACAAACATTGTTATATATCATCTTTATCTCAGACTGTTAAACTTAAAGCAGTATGAAAATCCCAAGGTAGGATAATTTTTTGGGTTCAAAGAGGCACCCTTGTAACCATAGCTTAAAAAAATAATAAGTGCCCTCTAATGTCTAAAATTTGTATACTTTACTGACGCGTCTTTAGAAGTATGAGTGAGGGCGCCTCGTATTTACACACACTAATACTACTTCAGCAGATTTTCAATGCTTTGCCTGGTACTTTTTGACTGTTTTTGACTCTAAATTTTCGTCTTAAATAATTAATAACTTTTACAATTCGTGGTAGAAATCGATGATTTTTTTTAAATTATTTTTGTTATTAAAAGAAGTATAAGCTGTAGTAAAATAAAGGTTTTCTGTGAGAGCGTTTTTTCAATAGAAGTAAAAACGTGCCGATGCTTCCTATGCTTGTGTGTTAAAGTGTTAAATTGTTGTCAACTTTGACCCTAATTATCTCGGTCAAATCGTGGTAGAAAATTACAAAAAAAATTTAATAAAATAGATCTTTATTTCACTTAAAAAATAAGCCTTCTTTGATCAAAATCTGTGAGAGGGAATTTTTTTTCAAAATTTTGACATACTGCCTTAAGACTGAGTGGTATAAAATATTAAAGATAATATTGTTGTAGTAAGTATAAGGCAGGTATTATTATGTCTAATACATTTGATATTTTTGACTGAGCCGACTGAGTTTCCTGCACTCTGCAGTCCGATTCACAGGGCATTACAATTTCGGGCTTTTTTTCACCACTCACGGCGCTTGTGAAGCTTTTGTACGTAAAATCTATATAAAAAAAATTTTTACAAACGCCATCAGCGGCAAAAAAAAGCCCTAAATTGTAAAAAATTTGCCCTGTGAATTGGACTGCTGAGTTTCCGTTGGCTTGCCACACCCGAATACCAGACTGCCAGAAGGCAATGCGCATGGTCGTTCATAAGTGGCGTGGTCGTTGATGCTTGATTATATAAAATTTTACATATTATCAAGATAGTTTGATTTATTGTTATTGCGTATGATTGAAAATATTTATTGAAACAGATAATATATAATTTTAAAAAAATGAAATTTTGTAGACGAGTTTGATAATAAGATAGACCCTGATGATTCAGAAGTGACTGTAACTGTTTGTCAATGGATTAAGTGTAATCATGTTTCATTGGCTTGGTTTATATCTTTGTTCAAAAAATAAATATTATACAATAAATAAAAAGACTCATTACAGCAATAAATAAATGAATTAAATCTGCAATTATATACAATGTTATAATAAAATCTATACGGGACTATTCTATAGAGTTTATATAATATTTCTATGAAAACTATTCTATAGGAAAAATTTTGTAAAACATTCCGTTTCGGATATTTTATAAAAATCATTCGAAATTCTATAGAAAAATATTTCTATAGAAAATCCTATTATTATGATTATGATATATAAAATCATTTTTTTTATAAAAATAATCCTACACTGAGAGAAATTTTAACTAAAAATTACAAACGTATCAGAAAAAATTACAAAGCGGATAGTAAAAACTGCGTTCCTCCGATTATTTGTAAGAATTATTCGTATATTGATAAATAATTTTTACAATAAAGTTATGTAAAAAATTTGGCCATTGACTATATACAGCACTAAGCCATAAAAATTACATAATTTTATTGTAATTTCTCTTTAAAAAAAATGACTAAATTCACGATACTCACAAGTAAATTCTAGCAGACTAAGAATTTATCCACTACCGGTTTTAGAATTTACTATATTTTATTATAAATTTTATTTAAAAGTTGGACATTTTTTGTGCTAACTTCGGCAGTTTGTGCTAGATTCACGGAGAACGGCAATCAATTCTCGGCAATCAATTCTCGGCAACATTATTTCTTTTCTGTTTACACGCTCAAAACTCGAAAAATAATTGATAAATAGAAAAAATTTATTCTTGATAAATTGTTCAGAAATAAATTACCAACAATAAACCTCGCTTAACCCCATACCTAGCTTCAACAGATAACTGAAATGCTTGAAATTACATGACAATTCAATCATTTGTTCAATCAGTCGGCCATCTTTGTATTATTTCTCCCCACAACCAGAATTTTTACAAAGCGATATAGTAAAAAATATTTAAGTCTATGCTAACTTTTATATGTGTACATGATAAATTTTATTATATGTATTAGAATATTTATTAAATTGTTCAGTATTTTTTATTTGAACTTATAATATTTTGTATCGTTTCCTCAAAACATGTATGTGCTTTGTTTTAATTAACTCATAACTCATTATCTAAGACATTAATCAAAAAAAGTAATTCTTTATAAATTGTTTAGAATTAAATTCTCAATAATTAACTCCACTCAACCCCATGTCTATCTGCAATAGATAACGATGTACAGAGACTTGAAGTAACATAACAATTTTTTGACATTGTGTGACATTTTACATAATTTTATTGTAGAATATCATCTCTTGCGGCCAATCCCAGAAATAAAACAAAAATTACAAAGCAGTATAGTAATTTCTATTCAACATGGGTTTTAATATTTAGTTAAAATTTCTCTCAGTGTATAAACCAAATTCTATAAAAAATTAATAAATTCATTCTATAAAAATCAACCACAAATTTTATAGATTTATTCTATAAAAAAAGCGCCGAATCTACACTGAGAAAAAAAATGTTTGCATTTAAGAAAAAAGTTGCTTAAATATAGCAAAATTTTGCTTGAAAGTTTTAGGCTTTGATTTAAAAAAAAAATGTATTAAATTGAGCATAATATTTTTTAATTAAAGCAATTCATTTGCTTTAATTTAAGACAGTTTTTTTTTTATTTAAGAGGAAAGAGAATTGATTTAAGAGAAACTTTGCTAAAAAGGAAGCAAAAATATCCTTTAAAAGATGTATTAATAAAAATTTAAACATAAAATTTACATGTAAACAAAATTTACATGTAAAAAAAATAAAACCAACCAGCCTATCGGGATGTGACGAAACTTTTGATTCAAGGGCCTCATAATTTTGTCTCTGATACGTTAACGCGCGATGGTTCAGGGGGTAACGCACTGGCTTTTAAAAGTATAGGTTTAGATAGGTTTAGATTAGGCAGAGGTTCGAGGCTCGGTTAAGACAAAAAAAAAAAAAAAACAATTGAATCTTCAAGTGTAAAATAAAAATAAGTCCTGAAAAAAAAGAAAAAATAAAAAAATAATTTTTTTTTTTATTTTCATTTCTTTCAATCAAAAATAAAAATAATTTTCTACACTGAGAGAAATTTTAACTAAAAATTACAAACGTATAAGAAAAAATTACAAAGCGAATAGTAAAAACTGCGTTCCTCCGATTATTTGTAAGAATTATTCGTATATTGATAAATAATTTTTACAATAAAGTTATGTAAAAAATTTGGCCATTGACTATATACAACACTGAGCCATAAAAATCACATAATTTCATTGTAGTTTTTCTTTAAAAAAAATGACTAAATTCACGAAACTCACAAGTAAATTCTAGCAGATTGAGAATTTACTATATTTTATTATAAATTTTATTTAAAAGTTGGACATTTTTTGTGATAAGTTCGGCAGTTTGTGCTAGATTCACGGAGAACGGCAATCAATTCCCGGCAACATTTTTTCTTTTCTGTTTACACGCTCAAAACTCGAAAACTAATTGATAAATAGAAAAAATTCATTCTTGATAAATTGTTTAGAAATAAATTACCAACAATAAACCTCGCTTAACCCCATACCTAGCTTCAACAGATAAGGCTGTAGAAATGCTTGAAATTACATGACAATTCAATCATTTGTTCAATCAGTCGGCCATCTTTGTATTATTTCGCCCCACAACCAGAATTTTTACAAAGCGATATAGTAAAAAATATTTAAGTCTATGCTAACTTTTATTTGTGTACATGATAAATTTTATTATATGTATTAGAATATTTATTAAATTGTTCAGTATTTTTTATTTGAACTTATAATATTTTTTATCGTTTCCTCAAAACATGTATGTGCTTTATTTTAATTAACTCATAACTCATTATCTAAGACATTAATCAAAAAAAGTAATTCTTTATAAATTGTTTAGAATTGAATTCTCAATAATTAACTCCACTCAACCCCATGTCTATCTGCAATAGATAACGATGTACAGAGACTTAAAGTAACATAACAATTTTTTGACATAGTGTGACATTTTACATAATTTTATTGTAGAATATCATCTCTCGCGGCCAATTCCAGAAATAAAACAAAAATTACAAAGCAGTATAGTAATTTCTATTCAACATGGGTTTTAAATTTTAGTTAAAATTTCTCTCAGTGTATTAATTTAATCTATAACTTCCTTAAATTAAACGACTTAACCATTAAATTAAATGAAATGTCGCTCAATTTTAGCAACTTCTGTCTTGATTAGCTTCTTTTCTGCTGAATTTTTTTAAATTAATCGATAATTTCCTCTAGTTAAACGACTTACCCATTGAATTAAATCAAATGTTGCTAAATTTTAGCAACTTGTGTCTTAACTAGATCGCTTTTTGTTTTAAATCGATTCATAATTTTTTTGAATTAATTCATTTTTTTTTTTGTATAAAAACAATTTTCTATTAACTTAATCAATATTATCCTCAAATTAAACGACTTAACCATTATATTAAAAGAAATATCGCTCAATTTTAGCAACTTTCGTCTTGATTAGAACGCTTTTCTGCTTTAAATTGATTCATAATTTTTTCAAATTAATCGATAATTTCCTCAAGTTAAACGATTAAATTAAATTAAATGTCGCTTAATTTTAGCAACTTGTGTCTTAACTAGATCGCTTTTTGTCTTGAATTGATTCATAATTTTTTTAAATTAATTTATTTATCATTTGTATAAAAACAATTTTCTATTAATTCAATCAATATTATCCTTAAATTAAACGATTTACCCATTAAATAAAATCAAATGTCATTTAATTTTAGCAACTTTTGTTTTAACTAGACCGCTTATTCGCTTGATTTAAAGGATATTTTTGCTTCTTTTTTAGCAAAGTTTCTCTTAAATCAATTCTCTCATCTCTTAAATAAAAAAAAAACTGTCTTAAATTATATATATTATATTTTAGCAACTTTTTCTTTCAGTGTATATAAGAATTTGTATAAAAATTTGTATAAAAATTTTAATAAAAACGTTTTATAGAAATGTTTATAAAACTTTTTGCTACGTGTAACCTATCATTATTAATATGGACCTAGGTGAATTCAGTTCCGTGGTACCCCATGGTTACCCCCTGGGCCATTGTTTTCCGACCGTTTATATACATTAGAATGTGTACCTGGTCACATCTGGTGGAACTGAATTCACTGTTTCCCATTAATATATTTATCGATTTTTTTCTTTTATAGAAAGACAATTTATAATTTGTTTCATTACATTATTTTGAAAATTGTAAGTTCTCTAAAATAATTTATAAAAAGTTCTGTCATGTAACGTATCAAATGGATTGGATACTTTACTAATCATATTATTTCTTATCATATTATAAAGATGTAATATTCTATGTTTATCTTCTTCTTCTTATTCTTCTACATTATTTAAGTAGGCTCCAACAGGGAAACGGTAAATTCAGATTCTTGGCACCCAGCGGTGGGGGTCACGGCTCATCTCAGTTTATGCTATTCTACTGTTCTCAGGTAGATTCAGTTTTAACTTTCTAGTTTTAGTTAGTTTTGCCAAGTCAAAAAAAAGTAAAAAATGGGACTTAAAATAATTTTTACTTTTTAATTAATAATAAGCTAGATTTTTTCCTTAGCTAGATTTTTTACTTAGCTACATTTTTTCCTTAGCTACATCTTTTCCTTTTCTACATCTTTTCCTTAGCTACAATTATAGCCAAACACACAATATCTACATAATTTTACCAGCTTAATTTTTTCTTTAGCCACATCTTTTTCTTAGCTAGATTTTTTACTTAGCTACATCTTTTACTTAGCTTTAATTATAGCCAAACACACAATATCTACATAATTTTACCAGCTCAATTTCTCCTTCAGCTACATCTTTTCTACTTAGCTAGATTTTTTACTTATAGCTGTAATTGTAACCAAACAATCAATATCTAGCTCATTTTACTATCCGAATTCTTGGGTAAATTGCGAATAAGGAAAATATCTAAAATTAACTAAATAAATTAAAAATTTTCAAAACTCCGGCTAGGGCCATGTTAAATTTTATTTGTTAAGGGATTTGGACGATTTTTTTCCGAATATGAGAAAGATATGAAATTTATACAGTATATTCTTGAAATACTAATACATTTTATGTGATTTTTTGGTAATTGTTTGAAAGCTCGTTTTTTTTTTATTAATTTGTAAAGTTGACAACTTTTAACATTGGCTCTTACGGAGAATGCGATTTTCGTCAAAAAAAAATCCATTAAAATACCAATATCTCCAATCGACAATATGACATCATGAAAAAAAAACTATCGGGTTATAAAATGGGACGAAAGAAAACGTATAGAAAAAAAATAAAAGAGGTTTGGAGCATAGTTTTTTTACAATTAATAATTAAAGTATGAAAAAATGGATTTTTATGAGGAATTATTGAAAAATCACTAGAGACCTCTTGCGGATGACTTCTAGAAACACAATATTTCTATGAGTGCGAAAAAGAAAAAAAATAGAGAAAAAAAAAAATATAGTCAAGTCCCCCAAGGTGCATCTTAAGTGTTCCGTAGGATTTTTTATTTTTTTTTTTGTTGTTTGTTTTTTCATTTTGTTGTAAAATAAATGACTATTTTTTTTGTTTTGTTTTATTTTCTAATGTTGTTTATTTCTGTTGTTTAATAAAAAAAAAAATAAACGACCGAAAAATTTCAAAAAAATATCGTAGAGTCTACAGATGAAGCGTCGTCGATTGAATCATTGCCGGATCCAATCCGTCAATTTTTGAAATTGGGCCCTGTAGAAAAATGGCACTATCACAACTGATAAGGGCCGAAAATTGAAAATAAATATGATGATTGCTTTTGGGAAAAAAAAAAAACATAAATTTTATTTAACATCAACTAATTCGGTTCGGCGGTTCAAAAAATATCTTGCAAAAACAAATTCTGACACTACATTTTGTTTAATAAAAAAAAAAATAAACGACTAAAAAATTTCAAAAAAATATCGGAGAGTCTACAGATGAAGCGTCGTCGATTGAATCATAGCCGGATCCGATCCGTCAATATTTGAAATTGGACCCTGTAGAAAAATGGCAATATCACAACTGATAAGGGCCAAAAATTGAAAATAAATACGATGATTGCTTTTGGGAAAAAAAATGGAACCTAACGGGCTTCATAGAAGCCAATTCGATTCATAACTTTTATTTTTATCGCGAAATAACAAAAAGTCACACGAAAAGTGAAAACATAAGTGTCCTACGGAACACTAAAAATGTTGTCTCACTCTTCGTTTTAAAAAATCGTCCAAATCCCTTGAATGATTTTTGAAAGTAACAATACAATAATAGTACATTTTTTTTTAATTTTCTCAAAATCAGTTTTTTTTTTTTTTTTTTTTTCGCTCAAATTACGTAGAGTTAAGGCAAGCTATAACTTTTGTTAGAATCAACTGAATGACTTCAAATGAGGCTCAAAAAACGTGGTTTTCAAAACTCTATCGCCCCTCAAGGAGTTTATCCTGATTCCAATGGTCAATTTTTTTCTATTTTTGAAAAAAAAATTAAGAAAATATTTCAAAAATTCTATTTTTTACAATTTTATAAAAACTATAATTTTTTTTGAAAAAAGTTTCGAGTAAAAGTTGTAGGATTTTACCACACATGCTTTTTAAGTCTTATACAAAGTATCTAGGACGATTTTGTCGAAAGTTAGAGCGTTTTTCAGAAATTACTCGAAAACTAGGAAAGCAATAACTTTCGATAAAATTGTATAGTAGAGACTTCGTATTAGGTTCAAACAACGCGTCTTCTGGAACTCCATTGCCCCTCATGAGAAAGAGCATTATGTGTTCAGTCACTTTTTTTTTTTTTTTAAAAAACTAAATTAAAAAAAAAAAAAAATCGATTTTTTAAAATTTTTTATGAAAAATGTGATTCATAGATCAAGATTTTCTCGGAGAGGCGATAGATTTTTCGAGTACGCATGTTTTACGCTTATATTAATATGAAGTCTCTAACACCATTTCATCACGAGTTATTGCTTGCCTAAAAAATGAAAACGGCACAAGCTATAACTCAAAATGGAGTAGTCGCAGAGGTTCCATATTAGACTTAAAATAATCGTTTTTCAAAATTCTTTAACTTTTTTAAATAAATTTTTCCCGTACGAATAGTATTTTTCGTGAAAAAAAAAAAAAACACCATTTTTTTTTTTTTTTTCATTTTTTGGAACAAAAAAAAAATGGCCGAATAGATAATGTTTTTTATTATTAGAGGCGATAGAATTTTCAAATCCGCGTCTTTTAAGCCAAATCCGAAGTCTTTACGACAATTAGTTTAAAAGTTATAAACGTTATTTTTTTTTGAGGGATAAATCCAATACTGCGGCTGAGCCTTTCGGCTCCTAGTCTCCGTAATAAAAAAAAAATTCTAAGTCCCTTATTTTACATTTATTTGACTTGGCAAAACTAGCTAACACTGAAAGCTACAACTGAAAACCGAAGAGCCGTAGAATGGCATAAACCGTGACCCCCACGGGAGGGGGGGGGGGCAGGAGGTTCAATCTGAATTTCATATATTTAATACTACTATATTGCGCATCGCCTATGCTTTCCCATAAGTGGAACGCTGGTTCCTCAAACGGTGCAGACAATCTCTCTGTCGCAGTCCTTGGAAGTGCTTGGAAGATTTAGGCAATGGCAAGAGTGGGGATTCGGCTTCCATACATGCGCAATGAATTTGTGTGCGTATTATTTCTGTATATGTGTTGAGCTATTCCGAGTTCTGCCGAATCCCCACTCTTGTCATTGCCTAAATCTTCCAAGGACTGCGACAGAGAGATTGTCTGCACCGTTTGAGGAACCAGCAAAATCGAGCCCCATGCGCAATATAGTAGTATTAAATATATGCTGAATTTACCTACGTCCCTCCAACAATAGCAAACACATGCTAACCAAGTGCAATGACAGATTAAGCACACGTTTGTTGTTTATAAATGGTCGTGTATGGTGTATAACCATATATGTAATACTACATATATGTGTAGTATTACATATATGTGTATATTGTATAATAGTGGTCTTCGACAGCGTTGCCAACTCTAAAAACAGCAATATGGTATGAAGTAGGGGAAAATATGGTAAAATGGATACCATTATGGTAAAAAAGGAAATTTTGAATTTTTTATTGAAATAAATTAAATGAAACCATGCAATTAATTTTTTTTTTTTATTATTTATTTATTTAGTCATATTTACTTATTTTTATTAATATAATTATTTATTAATAATGACATTTTTCATATTAATTTTTTTTATCTTTTATCATATGAATTTTAGTACTTTTTAATGTAAAATATATTTTTAATTAAAAAACAATATATATTGTTTAATTTTTTTTTTAATTAAAATATTTAGTTTGTATCAAATGAAACTCCCGATAACTCATCATCATCATCATTAATATAATTTTCTTTTTCTTTAACATTTGGTTTATCATATAAAGTACTTGTAGTCATACGTGAAAGCATTTCTTTGGATTGCTTAAATTTAATGCAATTTCAATTGGAAATAACATGTTGACTAGCTAATAATATTCCACGCATTGTTGGTACAGCTAATTTATTTCTTATTTTCGTTTTAGCCAAGTTAATTTTACTGAAAGTTCTCTCACTATCAGCATTACAACTAAATTATGGTATATGGTAAAGTCGTTATGGTATATGGTACGGAAGATCAAAATATGGAAAACATACCATAATTATGGTATGGTTGGCAACGCTGGATAGCTATTCTCGACATAATTATCCCCTCAGTTATCCCCGGCGACAGGGATAACTATTTTGTGGGAATTCACCTTAATTTATGGCTTTATTTGTATCTTTTTCAATGGTTTCCATCAAACGACTATATCGCTTTTGAGCGTTTTCATGTTATCCCCGGTACAGGGGATAATTATGTCGAGAATAGCTATCCTGGTCTTCGATACTGAGCGATATACTGGAGACACAAGTATCTACTCTGTATACCGAGTACCAAACTATTCGGTATTTTTTCCCGCCGATATATCGATACTCGGTATTTCTTTGGCCAATATCGGACACGAGTACTTTGACTGGTGGCGACCCCAAAGTGAACTTAGAAAATTTTTTTTTTCGGTTTTTTTTTATAATGATGCCCAGTGTTGGGCTCAAGAAGACTAGAAATACAGGAGGACGAACTTGCCTCAAAAAACCGTTCCGCTATGTGGTCGCCGCATAATTGAGGGGCGCTAGTAGTACCCGGGTAACGTGCGCGACTTGTATCGCTTTTTTTTTACAATGCGCACAATACAAACATACTCTGACAAACATCATGTGTATATGCTCTATTAGTGTTTGTCAGAGCCATGTTTCTTATTAATGCTGACCAATAAAAGCGATACAAAATTATAGTAAGTCCTCCTGTATTTCTAGTCTTCTTGGTTGGGCTTTTTTGGTTTTTGAAATATTATACGCATTTTGTATAATACGCGTATTATACGGATTAAACCGGATAAAACGTATAATATGGTGGTGCTGCATATATACATATAATTTATTTTTAAAAAATGAAAATGTATTCGTTTTTTTTATTTATTTAATAAAATACATGTAATTTTATTTATTAAATAAATAAAAATACCAAGAACAAGCAATAGCTAAGGAATTAATGTAGCCAAAAAAATTATGTGGTAAGCAACATTAATTCCTTAGCTACATATTTTTCTTAGCTACTGCTTTTCTTCGGACATTTTTTTTTATCCAATAAATAAATTACCCAGATAACCACAACTGGTAGGACGATATGCTGCCGGTAATCTACTGGTAGCTTACCGGTAACTACTACTGGTAGATAACTGGTAGCTCTTACCAGTAATTTCAAACCAGTATATTACTGGAATTCTACTGGTAGATACTACCGGTAGGAACTACCAGTAATCTACCAGTAGAAATCCAGGAGAAAATTACTGGTAGGAAGTACCAGTAATCTACCAGTAAATTTCCGGTAAAAATTACTGGTAGCAACTACCAGTAGTCTACTGGTAGATTACTAGTAAATCATTTTGATAAACCCGAAAGCCTCAGCATTAGAGTATTTGCCGTAATAAATAACACGCTTGCTCGTAATTATATTATTGAATAAATTAATATTTTACGGCATACAGCTAAAGTATAAATGCAGCTAAGAAAATTTATTTTTTTTAAAACAAAAATGTCCCAGAAAAAGATGTAGCTAAGGAATTAATAGTGCTTAAAACATAATTTTTCTAGCCACATTGATTCTTAAACTACATTTTCTCCTTAGCTATACTGCTTGTCCTATATATATATTCATTTATTTAATAAATAAAATACAAGTAATTGAATTTTTAAAAAATGAAAATGTCTAACGAAATGTAGTAGCTCAGAAAAGAATTTGGCTAAGGAATTAGTGTTGCGTGAAACATAATTTGTCTGGACACATCAATTCCTTAGCTACTGTTTTTCTTTGGAATTTTTTTTTATTTAATGAATAAAATACATGTAATTTTATTTTTAAAAAATAAAAATGTCCAAGGAAAAGCAGTAGCCACCCTGGTAGAAAATTTCTCCGCCATTACTCAGGCTTTCTCAGGCATTACTCTTTTTTTAGCCCATTTCGGAAAAAATACTCCGGCATAAGATTGGTAGCAAATTAATTTTTCCGACATTAATCTCATGCCGGAGTATTGACTCCGCCACCAACCTCATCCCGGAGTATTGACACTGCCACCAACCTCATGCCGGAGTAATTTCTCCGGAAATAAGCGAAAAACGGAGAAATGCCAAAGTACTGCCGAAGTGATATTTCCACCAGGGCAAGAAGAGGATGTGGTAAAGAAACTATTTTTTTGGCAACATTAATTGCTACATTTTTTTTCCTTAGCTACTGCTTGTCCTATATATATTTATAGTTATTTAATAAATGAAATACATGTAATTTAATTTTTAAAGGATAAAAATGTCTAAGGAAAAGTAGTAGCTATTTTCAGCAACATTATTTTCTACAAAGATAATTTTTTGGCAACCTCAATTTCTTAGCTACATCTTTTCCTTAGCTACTGCATTTCCTTCGACATTTTTATTGATTTTATGAATAAAATACATTTAAATTTATTTTTTAAAAATATAAATGTCGAAGGAAAAGCAGTCGCTAAGGAAAAAATGTATCTAAGGATTTGAGGTTGCTAAAGAATTATATTTTGAGCAACATTATTTTCTTCAAAGATAATTTTTTGGCAACCTCAATTCCTTAGCTACTACTTTTCCTTGGACATTTTTATTTATTTTATGAATGAAATACATGTAAATTTATTTTTTAAAAATATAAATGTCGAAGAAATAGCAGTAGCTAAGGGAAAAATGAAGCTAAGGAATTGAGGTTGCCAAAGAATTATTTTCTTCAAAGATAATTTTTTGGCAACCTCAATTCTTCAGCTACATCTCTTCCTTAGCTACTGCTTTTCCTTGAGATTTTTATTTATTTCACTTAAAATGAAAAGCAGTAGCCAAGGGAAAGATGTAGTTAAGAAATTGATGTGGCCACAAAACTTATTGTGTAAGCAACTTTAATTCCTTTGCTACATTTTTTCCTCAGCAACTGCTTGTCCTATATATATTTATTTATTTAATAAATAAAATACATGTCATTCAATTTTCAAAAGATAAAAATGTCTGAGGAAAAGATGTAGCTAAGGAAAGAATGTGGCTAAGGAATTAATGTTGCCTAAAACATAATTTTTCTGGCCAGATCAATTCTGTAGCTACTTTTTTTACTTAGCTTTTTTTTTCTAATTTTCTTTCTTAAAATAAATTGCATTAATTTTATTTGTATAAAATCTGAATTCTAAAAAAAAATCAATGGATTTAGTTCTGGTAATATAAAAGTAATATAACAATTATTGATACATTTAATAGCAACTTATTATTTTTCGAACTGTGTATTAATTGACTGCCAAAAACTACCAGTAAACTACCGGTAGATTATTGGTAAGTCTTTCCGGTATGTCCTACCAGTAATCTACCGGTAGATTACCGGTAGGACATACCGGAAAGACTTACCAGTAATCTACCAGTAAGACCTACCAGTAGATTACTGGTAGGTTACTCGCATGGTAGAAGTACTACAGGTATGGCAGTAGTCCATGTTTTTTTCGTCGCGTTTTGCGCAGCCTTATTTTTTCAACCAATCAAGAACGCGCCATCGAGCTGTTTTGCTTTTCTTTCTAACACGCAATCTCTATTATAAGATCCTCTCTCTCTAACATACTTTTGACAACTATTTTTTATATTGTTGTAAATACTAATAAATATATGTGGAGCATGTTTATAAAAAATCAAAAAAATAAAAAAACCAAGACAGTTTAACAAATAAATTATAATATTTTCATTGTTGTTGTTTTTTTTGATGCCATAAACAATAGAGGTTGTGTTGTATTTATTATACTTGGATTCATTTATTTAATATAAATAATTAGTTTTTATTATTGATGTATGTGAATCATTATAAAATATACCAAATCTAGTTGAATAAATATGATAACTTTTGAAAAATTTAAAAAAAAAATTGAAAATTTGCTTAACAAATTTGTATCGCGCGCGCATAAAGTCTTCCATTTTTGTGGCGAGAAGGCAACCTTTTGATTAGTCGATTCACAGCGGCCAAACCAGGCTGCGCACTGCCATACCTGTAGTATTTCTACCATGGGTTACTCGTAGGAATTACCGGTAGTTCCTACCAGTTATCTACCAGTAGACTACTGGTAGGTCTTACTGGTAGATTTCCAACGAAAATTACCGATAGCTACCAGTAGATTACTGGTAAGTGGTTATCTGTATATATACATATTTTATTTTTACATTTTTACCAATTTTTTTTATATCGATCTGCGGATAAAACGTATAATACAACGCCAAAAATAAGAGCCGTATAATACGGCATATATACGGCGTATAATACGGCCGGATAAAATGAGCCCAACACTGTATTTCAGCATATATGTAATACTCCTATATTGCTAGCGTCCTATCTTTACAATAAGTGGATTTTTCTCCAGAGGCAACGGTGCAGACACTATTGGCTTCCTTGTCGTGTATTAACCAAAACAACGCGCGCATGTGACACGAGTGGGGCACTCGGGAAACGTCGGAAGCTCACCATATATGTAATACTACATATATTACATATATGAAGTATTACATATATGTAATATTACATATATGAAGCTCACTCACACTACTACATTTGATGTAAAAATTTTTGTTTGCACCAACGCAAATAAATTTAACAATTAGATATAATAGTGTGAGTGAGTTTCCGACGTTCTCCGAGTGTCACATGCGCGCGTCGTTTTGGTTAATACACGACAAGGAAGACGATAGAAGGTGTGTTCGTTGAATTTGTTCAGTGATGTGCAAATACCGGTATTTTATTTTTGATACCAAATACGGTACAAAATACGGTATTGATACGGTAATTTACCATTCAATACCGTATCAATAATCTGTATGTAAAAATACGGTATCAGTGAAATTTTCGATACCAATACCGTATTTACAACTATAGAGATGTTACTCATGGTATTGAAAAATAAAAAATATATGAACATAATTTGATTTTATTGTATAAATAAAAATAAATACATACGAAGTTATAGATAATAAATAAATTCAGTAAATAAATTATATAGCAAAATTAAAATATAAAAAAAAAAAAATATTTGTCCTTAAAAAAATAAGGTTTTTTTAAATAAAAATTATTGGAAGAAGTATTTATATTAATAAATTTTCATTACACTTAAAAAGTTTCTTTGTTATTATATCGGCCTTTAAAATAATAATGTCAATGTGGAATGTGCAATATAATAAAATAAAAACAGCTGAGCAATTGACATTTGACATTATAAAACAAAATATCAAATATAGCCGCTATTAATGACCAGTGCCATGGTTGATAATCTAGAAATTATATGAAATATTATATGAAAAAAAAAAAAAAAAAAAAAAAAATTTTTTTTTGCTGGTACCAAAAACAGAAAATACCGTATTTTCACCTATATAGTTGTAAAAATACCGTATCGAAAATTTTACTCGTATTTTACGGTATTTACATGGAAAAATCGGTAAAGGCATATTGGTATGGTATTTCAATTTGATACCAAATACCGTATTTTACCGTATTTAATACCGGTAAAATACCAAATACCGTATCAGTCGACATCACTAGTTCGTTCACTATTCACACCGAGCGTATGCACGGAGCGTATGCAAGGAAGCGCTAGAGTTTTGCGGTCATTTGAAGAAACTTTAGTAACTAAAATTTACTAAAACATTCGTTATTTTCAGTCATTGTGTTTATTTTGTTAATTTAATAATTTTTTCTCAGACGCAAGAACAAATTACCAATTAATAATAATGAAAGAAAGCGAAAGAACTGGAAAAAACGAATAGCAATAAATAAATAGTAAATTTTAGTTGCTAAAGTTTCTTCAAATGACCGCAAAACGCTAGCGCTTCCTTGCATACGCTCCGTGCATACGCTCGTTGTGAAAAGTGAACGAACACACCTAGAGTCTGCACCGTTGCCTCTGGAGAAAAAATCGAGCCTTGCTAGCAATATAGGAGTATTACATATATGGTTTCATCGTGGTCCGTGGGTGCATTCCTTTAATAAAAAATTTTTTTTTCGTTTTGCAATTTCGTCCTGTAATACCGACTAAAAACTAGAAACAGAAACAACGACAAAAGTGATAAATTTCTCTATGCAATATTCCAGGCTTTACAGTTTACGATAATGTGTGGTACGAGCTATGTGACAATAACAAACAATCACAACAAGTCAATTTTCTATTTATTTCAGTTTGATATAAACATTGAACAGTAATCCATTTAATAATTGGAAGCCAGAAAAAATAAAGTCATGTGCCAGTACTGCCACTACAAGAAACAGCTTTTTCCTATAAAATTTTGGCCGGTATTACAGGGCGAAATTGCAAAACGAAAAAAAATTTTTTATTAAAGGAATGCACCCCTAGACTTGTTGTACTTGCTTTTTATTGTCACAGGTCGAACTAGACATTAGTAAAATCTAGGATGTTACATAGAGAACTTTATCATTTTTGTCGTTGTTTCTGTTTCTACCTATTTGTCGGTATTATAGGGCGAAATTGCAGAGCGAAAAAAAATTTTTTATTAAAAGCAATTAAAAGAATGCACCCCTTCACACTTTCTCACTTTCTCCGTTGACTTTAATTGTGAACTGTAAATTGCAATACTGTAATACTGTGTCGCGAACAGTTGGTGTCAGTTGGTGTTATAGAGTATGAGAAATTAATCCGCTTCAGGTGACATTTGTATGGAAGGTATATAACCTTAAAAAAAAATACTTATTTCTAGTTTTTATTGTACGCTTTGCTCAATACTTTTCAACTCGCAATTTTCTGCAATTGTTAATGGTAATAAAAAACAAAATTATTCGGAAAATTTTTATCAATAATGATGACTTCATAAATTAGTATGATTATTTTCATTGTAACCACCGAAAAGTATTGTCTGTTGAACGATAGTTATTGAAATTTTCATATAGGCCAAACGTTAAAATTTATATGTTGGCCCACTTTTTATTACTTATATTCGTTTTCCTTGAACAATTTTTATCCAATTTTATTTCTATTCTTAGATAAGTTTTTTTTTGTAATAAAGATTTCATTTTGGATATAAATATGATAATTTTGGAAAATAAATAAATGCGGCAAAAATTAGGGACAAACGTTTTGCACACGTAAATGAACATAACCTATGGAAAAAAGCACTAATTACATACATATTTTATTACGAAATATACATCTTTATTGATAATTTACTTTTCACATAGCTGAATTATAAAGTTAGAAATTATTTTTAAACTTATCGATATAATACACATTGTTTATTTATTACAAGGGATTATGTAAAAATAGACTATCACTGTTTTAATTTTTTAATAAATGTTTTTTACACTATGCAATTGTATTGGTTTTTAATTTTTATTTCCATCATTTTTATTCAATTATCAACAAATTATACTATTTTTTATTTTTCATTCAACCAATGTATATATATTAAAATTTTCATGCAGAAATACTGAGGAACATGTGCAGACAAAGACAGTATACAGATATTATGGAGCATTGAATGGCAGTTGGAAGAAAGAAATATAATAATTCCATAAAAAAAAAAAAAATAAAACCAGATCTACCATTAAAAAATTGAGATGAATCCACAATCTTTTATTCATGCTGAAAGGTTGATACCTTCAACATATGTTCAACAAGGACTCAATGCAAAAAAAACTAGAGAAAATCTTATTCGGCATTTTATTGAACACGTGAGAATAAACTGACTTCAAAATATAAATATATTAAAATAATAAAATTTTTTGTAGATTTATTCTTAAGGTAACAACACCAGTTTTCAAACACGCATTAGCAGTGTGACTAAACATATTACATTTTTTTAATTTTAAAATGGCACTTGATTATCTTTAGATGAAGTAATCTATTAAAAAAATTAGTATCTATGATTTTTTATTATATATATATATGAACTTCTACTTGAAAATTATTAATGTTAACATAACGGTGTTGTCATCATCAGATTAATTTATACATTTTTTTTAGCATTAAATATTGAAACAGAAACCGTTTTTGGTCAATCATAAAAAAAAAGCTAAATGTTTTCTTATCTTGTTATATTGGTGTTCATGCATTTCTTAAACAGCGTAAATGGCCCGAAGAGGGATGGGACGAAATCACAATCGAATCATTTCTCATGGATTTATCACAAATGGACAGCAATAATTTTCCTTTAAACTGCAGTGTCGGTGAAAGAGAATCAAGAATAATATCAAATATCGTCGCAAGACGTCACTTTAGAATGGGACATGGAATTGGAAGATCTGGTGATCTTGAGGAAGTACAGCCAAAAGCTGCGGGCAGTAGTCTTATGTACAGATTGACGAATGCATTAGTTGTAGAAGTCATTCGGTACATGGGTAAGCTTATTAGTTCATCATAATAATAGAAATAATTCAATTTTAAAAATTAATTGACAAATATCTACAACATTGATGATGGTATTTTTAATTTTTGTTTTTACAGGTGTTAAAAGTATTGCAGGATGTTTTTTATCACCTATGGCAACAGGAATGAGTCTTGTTCTTTGTATGTTGACACTGAAACAAGATAGACCTAGAGCAAAGTATGTATTGTGGCCAAGAATTGATCAAAAATCATGTTTTAAGTCAATAATAACAGCTGGGTTAGAACCAATTGTTATTGAAATGCAAATAATTGGTGATGAATTAAAAACAGACTTACAAAAACTGGAATCACAAATGGCAGCTCTTGGAGAAAGTATTGCATGTGTACTTACAACAACAAGTTGTTTTGCGCCACGATCAACCGATTCTGTTGATTTAATTGCTGTTCTTTGTACACAATATAACATTCCACATGTTGTTAACAATGCATACGGGTAACTATTATTTCTATTACTAATCATAAAAGTATATCATAAAAGTATTTGATCATTCATTATATTCATATTTACATAGATTACAAAGTACAAGATGTATGCATTTGATACAAGAAGCATCAAGAAAAGGTCGAGTTGATGCATTTGTACAAAGTACGGATAAAAATTTCTTAGTACCAGTTGGGGGTGCAATAATTGGTTCATTTGATAAAAATACACTTGATAAGATATCAAAAATGTATCCGGGTCGTGCGAATGCAAGTACAACAATGGATGTATTAATTACATTATTAAGTCTTGGTATGGCAGGTTATAAACAATTAATTGCTCAAAGAAAAGAAATGTATGCTTATTTAAAAGAAGAACTTGGTAAATTAGCGACAAGACATGGTGAAAGATTACTCGATACAAAAGGCAATCCAATATCAATGGGAATGACATTACAGTGTTTGAGTCATCAGCATGATCACGGAAAAATAACTATGTTAGGATCAGTGTTATTTTTGAGAAATGTTAGAGGTGCAAGAGTCATCACCACAACAGATGTAAAACATATTGTATCTCACAAATTTGAAGGTACTGTTTACTTAAAAAATACATAAATAATACTATATGATGATGAAATAATATAATTTTTTCAGGATGGGGAGCACACAATAGCAATTATCCAATACCATATTTAACAGCAGCAGCAGCACTTGGAATGAAAAAAAGTGATGTTGATACATTTGTACAACGTTTGGATAAGGCATTAGTAAAAGTACGTCGGCATTCAACATCAGTAACACCAACTGCATCAGTAGCTGGTTCAAGTATAAATGGTGATACCGGTAATCCAGGTGGACCTGGTGAATCAACAACAGCATCAACAAGTCGTGCTAGTAGTAAAGATAGTCTACGGAAATGAACCGTAATCAACGCAACTGGTCACTCAAATCAGCACATGAATATTCACTTATAATATCAATAATAATAACGATTTATAAAAATGATCGTGAAATATTTAGTATTATTGTACTGATCTTTTTAGACAATTTGCGTTGCTAAATAGTTGAATATTTATTGAAACTCATTTTTCAATAAACTTTCATTTGGCAAACTTTTAAGAAAAAAAATAGGTTTATAGAATGTTGAGATTATACTTCAAACTTTGTGTTTTGCATAAAAAACAAGTATTGAGCGCTGGTCGCTTTTTATAATTCATTGAATTTAGATAAGAACTTCATAAAGTATTGATTCATTTGTTTTAAGTTTGAACTTTATTTAAGAACTATACATGTTTTTTTTTTTTTTATTGTTAATGTTTTTAGAAATTATTAATTATCAAATCGCATGCAAATAAGGAATAAAAAAAAACTAAATAAAATTCGTAAGAATAGTATGAGTAAAACAAATATGATAATTCAATACATAATTTCATTGAGAGACATAATGAGTGAAACGGATAATAATGATTTAATTATTCAATTCACCAGGTTTTCATTTTCCCCTGGTTGTGTTAATTTAAACGAAAAACCTATATTGTCCTTGGTGAAACTAATTTCTTTGGTTATCTCCGGAATCGTCCTGGATTTCATCGTAATTGAGGCTTCAGGAAATCGAGTTTTCTAATAAAAAAATTAACGAAGATATTTGCGGAGCAATTTCCATATCGTTTTCATAATCTCCGGATTTTTACCGGAATTTTTGCATCAAGAAGAGTCTGAAAAACCGCAGAAAATCCGAAAAAACTCCGGAAAAAGTCTGGAGGTCTCAATTATGTAAAAATAGAAAAAATCAAAATGTAGATGTGTGTGTGTGTGTGTGTGTTTCTGTGTATGCGTAGTTTAATGCGCAGTCAGCAAAAAGTCAGTTTGAAACAGCGTAGTACATAGGTGCTTTCCAAGAAGACTAGAAATACAGCACCCGCACCCGTATTCACAGGGCATTACAATTTAGGGCTTTTTTCATCCACCGGTGACGCTCGTGGAGCTTTTATATGTAAAATCTATATAAAAAAAAATTTATAAGCGCCATCAGTGGCAAAAAAAAGCTCTAAATTGTATGTGAAATTTAGATTAGGGCTTTTTTTTTCCGATGGTGGCGCTTGTGAACTTTTTATATAGATTTTACATGGAAAAGCTTCACAAGCGCCACCATCGGAAAAAAAACGCCCTAATGAGAACATCCTCTGAATACGGGTGCAGGAGGACGAATAATTAAACTGTTCGCCATGTAATGACTTGTATCGTTTTAATGCGCACATTAAACATACTCTGACAAACATCATGTGTATATGCTCTATTAGTGTTTGTCAGAGTATGTTTGTATTGTGCGCATTGTAAAAAAAAAGCGATACAAGTCGCGCACGTTACCCGGGTACTACTAGCGCCCCTCAATTATGGGGCGACCATATAGCGGAACGGTTTTTATATACAGGCGAGATAGGGAGTAAGTCCTCCTGTATTTCTAGTCTTCTTGGTGCTTTCTTTTGTGTATTTATTTCTTTTCCTGTTTATTTTCGCGCATGCGCAGTTAAATGCTGGATCAGCCATGTTTTAATTTTTATTTTTTTAAGAATTATTTGTTTGACGCCACTGTTCTCTCCTCAAGTTTGCATAATATGAGCATGTGCATGATCATGCGTATTGAAGTGAAAAAAAATAAATACACAAAAGAAAGCACCTCATGAGGGGCTTGAGGACGTTCCAAAAATCACTCGGAAACCCAGAAGCGGCGCAGTAGACGAAAAACTATAGTGATAAAATAGAGGTTACTGTAGATATTGTAAACAACAAAAACAGCCATATTGCATATGCCATTCACTTTTGTTACTTATTACAATTGTGAAAAGTATTTTTATAATTATTATTAATAATTAAACAATAATTATTTATTGTTTTGTGCCTATAAAACACTATAAAAATACATGAACAAAATATCATGTCTACCAAAACAAAATATCAAAAATTTTCTAATATCACAATTTTGAACTTCCGGGTTTCCGAGTAATTTTTGGAACGTCCCCCTAGACTAGTTATGTTTTAATTCTTATGTTCACTCATTTTTTAAGAATTACCTACTCGACGCTACTGTTCTCTTCTTGAGTTTTTAGGTGCTTTTTTTTGTGCATTTATTTTTTTTCACTTTAATAGCTGCTTTCTTTTATGAACTCAGTGTTCAGAACACTGATGTGATCTCCATCAGCACACGCGTAGGAGCAGATGCGCAGAGTTATTTATTTTTTCAAAAATGGCTGTGCATTGGCGCCGGTATTATATTTCTATTTTTCTTGACATTCGTGTAGTAGCCTAAAAATATTGAAATCGTTGGTTTTGTAAACATACGTTTTTGTAAACATACGTTTTTTTTGGGTAACACCAATTTATTTTAAATAAATTGTTCATGTTTTTCAGTTACAATTGGTTGTTACAACAAAATGCTGTATTCTAAATGACATGAAATATATCACACGAATGTTAAGATAAATCTATTGCCGGTGGTTGCCGGCGCCAATGCACAGTCATTTAAAAAAAAATAATAATTCTGCGCATCTGCGCCTACGCTGATGGAGATCACATCAGGTGCTTTCTTTTGTGTTTTAATTTTTTTTCACTTTAATGCGCATGATCATGCACATGCGCATATTATGCAAACATGAGAAGAGAACAGTGGCGTCGAACAAATGATTCTTAAAAAATAAAAAATTAAAACATGGCTGATCAAGCCCCTTATGTCCTACGCTGTTGCAAAGTGACTTTTTGCTGACTGCGCATTCAACTGCGCATGCGTGGAAATAAACAGGAAAAAAAATAAACACCCAAAAGAAAGCACCTATCAATGTTCTGAACACTGAGTTCATAAATGAAAGCACCCAATGCGGATGATGGGTATGTCATGGAAAATGGGTATGTCATGCAAAATTGAGGAGAGAACAATGGTGTCGCACAAATAATTCTTAAAAAATAAGAATTAAAACACGGCTGATCCAGCCCCTCATGAGCTACGCTGTTACAAACAGACTTTTTGCTGACTGCGCATTCAACTGCACATGCGCGAAAATAAACAAGAAAAAAAATAAATACACAAAAGAAAGCATCTTGCATAATATGCGCATGTGTATGAACTGAGTGAAAAAAATAAAACACAAACGCATCGAAAGAAAGCACCATATAGGTGTGTTCGTTCACTTTTCACACCAAGCGTACGCACGGAGCACATGCACGGAAGCGCTTCAGATCTTCGGTCCTTTGAGCAACTTTTAGTAACCCAAATTTACTATTCATTTATTATTTGTTTTTTCCAGTTCTTTCGCTCTCTTTCGTTATTATTAATTGGTAATTTGTTCTTGAAAAAAAGTAGAAAATAAGGTCTTCGAAAAAAATATTTAATTAACAAAATAAACACGATGACTGAATATAACGAATACGTTAGTAGATTTTGGTTACTAAAGTTTTTTTAAATGACCGCATGACTGAAGCACTTAGTAGTACATGAGGGGATGGATCGGTTACAAGTGCTTTCTTTTGGGTGTTTATTTTTTTATCATTTCAATGTGCATGATCATACACATGTGCATATAATGCAAACATGAGGAGAGAACAGTGGTGTCTAACAAATAATTCTTAAAAAAGAAGAATTAAAACATAGGTGATCCAGCCCTTCATGTTGCAAACTGACTTTTTGCTGACTGCGCATTCAACTACGCATGCGCAAAAATAAATAGGAAAAAAAAACACCCAAAAGAAAGCACCTTATGTTTTATTTCTTATTTTTCAAGAATTATGTGTTCGATGCCAAAAGATGCTTTCTTTCGGGTGTTTATTTTTTTTCTTGTTTATTTTCGCGCATGTGCAGTTGAATGCGCAGTCAGCAAAAAGACAGTTTGCAACAGCGTAGGACATAAAGGGCTGGATCAGTCATGTTTTAATTTTTAGTTTTTGAGAATTAATCGTTCGACGCCGCTGTTCTCTCCTCAAGTTTGCATCATATGCGCATGTGCATGATCATGCGCATGAAAGTGAAAAAAAATAAATACACAAAAGAAAGCACCTATTGTTCTCTCCACAAGTTTGCAAAATATGCGCATATGTATGATCATGCGCATCGGAGTAAAAAAATATAAATCACCGGAAGAAAGCACCTTATATATTGAAACCAAATAAATTAGTTATTAATCTAAATTGATTTCTCAGCCATTTGCTACAATCATCTTGATTTATTTTGCCCAATATAGCTAAGGAATCGGTTGATATTACTTATTAATTTATTCGGTTATATCCTTTCCTTAGCTACATTTTCCATAATAAATTAAAGAGCTATTGGCAAATGGCTAAGGAAAGGATGTACCTTACAATATAATTTTTTTGGTTACATCAATTTATTAGCTTCATCTTTTCTTCAGTTACTGTTTGTTCTTAGTCATTTATTTATTTAAAAAATGAAATATATGCAATTTATTTTGATAAGATAAAAAACTAAGGACAATCAGTAGCTGAGGAAAAGATGTGACTGAGAAATTAATGTAGCTTCTCACACAAATTCTTTGGCGACAATTTCTTAGCTACATCTTTTCCTCAGCTACTGCTTGTTTTTAGTCATTTCTTTATTGAACAAATAAAATACATCCAATTTATTTCAATAAATTTAATAAATAAATTGAAAGACGCCCACACGGAAAAAAAATATATAATTTATATATAAAATTATATATGATAATTATATATAACAATTATTATAAACAATTTATATAAAATTTATATATAACGATTATATATAATAGTTAATATAAAATTATATATATTTTTTATATAAATTTTATTACATCCCCCCCCCCTCTCATGAAAAAAAAATGAATTGTTTAACGTGCTATACTTCTTATTAGGAAGTTTCTTGCACGGTGCCTCTCCTTCTTTAAACATTTTCCAACCGTCAATTCCTACAACTCATTTTTGCAACAGGCATGGATGTTGACTTTGTAATGCGTTCAAACTGTACCCGATTCCTATTATAGCCCAGGGAAACCATGAAAAACCTGGGCAGTACAGCCGGCTTGCGCCTACCACTCGATATATGGCGTCGGTGGTCGGGATCGAACTCGAGACCTCCTGTCTCAAAGTCCGAACCGTTACCGCAGTGTCATATCGTTGGTCCCCTCCTCTCATGAATCGTTCTTATTTAAAAATCTTCTTAAATTTTAATAAACAAAAATCAAAAACAAATCTTCCATCAGGCTTTGAACCCGGACCCTTCTGTTTGGGAGGCAAGTACTTTACCTTGAAGCCACAAATCCTATGATAGATATTGATTAAAATATACATAAGAATATGACTATTCGATATTCTTCTACTTAGCTGTTTAATCACAATTCTATTATTGACTTTCATTCAAATATAAAAAATTTTAATCATATCAACTCTTTGTTCATATTTGTATGAGTAAAAAAGATAAAATCGGGAATAAAACAGCAAAGTGAAAGAATTTAGTACAGTCACATTCTTATGTATATTTTAGAAAAAAATATCCATCATAAGATTTCTGGCTTCGAGATGAAGAACTTGCCTCACAAGCAGAAAGACCCGGTTTTAAATCCCGACGAAAGATTTTTTTTTTTTTTATTACTTTAAAATTTGAGTCAATTTTTCAAGAATCAATTCACGGGAGGAGGGGGGGGGATGTCATAAAAATTCGAAAATTTTTATAATATTTTTATATGATTAAAATAAAAATTTTTACGAAAATTTTATAAAAACTTCTTAACAAGTTTGCTCATTTTTTATAAAATATTTTCGTGGGGGAAAGAAGTCCTTTGTGATGCTTGATTCAAGATGGACGCTTGTCAGAGAGAGACAAAGAGACAATGCTGAAAGGCCCATGAGAGACGAAGACCCGATGAGTTTTTACCCGTTAAACTTTACCCCAGTTTTTAATTTAATTTCTTCTAAATTAACGATTCAAAAAAAATTTGACATATTTTATCAAATCTTTCCGAAATTAATCAAAAAAAAAAACTTATCGAAATTGACAGTTTGACAAATATTGACAAAATTTGTTGAGAAAAAAATTGACAAAATTTGACGAAATTCGTCCAATTTTGACAAATTTTGTCGAATGGTTGCAAAATTTATCAAAAAAAAATTTGGAAAAATTTGCCAAAATTTTGTTAATAAATGTCAATGTTTGCCAAAAATCGGGGATTTTGGCAAATTTTAACTGATTTTGGCAAATTTCGTCAAAATTAATTTTACCAGAGAAATCAAATAACTATGTACAAATTGATTTTAGCTGATAGGATAAAAGAATGCCACGGAAACAGGTTGTGCCAGGTTTATTATTTTATTCAACATCGTGAGTGTCCAGCAGGGTCTTATGGAATTGCTATCAAAATTAATTTTTACAACAATTAATGACTCAAGGAATTTTAATAACACGATCAATTTTACAATATAAAATAATGGCAAAGCGCTAAGAAGGGCCTGATTTTATTAGTTTATTTGACCTCGTGAGTGTCCACGAGATTACACGAAACTAACAATTAAAAAATATAATTACCTCCGTCTTTTTACTACACTAGGAAAATTAAAACGTTGAATATTAATGAAAATCCATTTATAATCACGGGGTAACATCGCCGAATATCACTATAACGTCTACCACTTAATATTCACATGGAAGTATGTCAACTTCACAGGAAAACAACGAAAAATTCACGGGAAAAGATAAGTTTATTTCTTGAGTACAATGTGGTTACTTCACTGAGTACCCCGTAAAAATTTCTACATGTCACGTTAAATTAAAGAACAAATTTTGTTTTTACCCTATAAACACAGTGACTTTCACAGCATGCAACGTTAATTATTCTACTTCATTCTACTTCTAAGTTCATTTTTATTTCTAGAAATTTGTGAAATTTTCACGGATTATCCCGTAAAAATTTCTACATGTCACGTTGAATCAAAATACAAAAAAAAAAAAAATTCAACAAGATGGTATTCCATATTGATAATTGTATATAACATAGAAACAAAAATTGTTAATTTTTATATAAAAAAGTAACTCATTTTTTCCCTTTTGAATAAACAAAATATGTGAAATATAAATATAAATAAAAAAAAATTAGGTGGTTATATCTTACGATAGTTTGTAAATTTGATTTTGTGATTTTAAAAGAATAACCTAATTTTTTTTATTTATACTTTTATTTCACATATTTTGTTTATTTAAAAGGGAAAAAATGATTTACTTTTTTATATAAAAATTAACGATTTTTGTTTTGATGTTATTTCACTACCTTTGTTTAATTTTTAAAAGAATAAAATTATAAAAAATTATTTAAAAGAAACGAATACGCGCTGAACTATCCCGGCTAATACGCATGCGCGTTTAGTAGTGAATATGCGAGCCCGGGGGTCCGCGAATTAATTAAACCCTTTAATCGAGACAGGGGGTCATCCAATTTATTAATTAGGTCAATTAATTAATTAGGTCAAATCGCCATGGGGGTCTGATTTTTTATTGGTTTTTTCTGTAAGTCGCCATATTGGATTTTGTTGACGCCATATTGGTTTTTTCGTAAGACGCCATATATTAAATACGCGGATATTTTTTTGATGTCATCTTTGGTTTTTGAAAGACGCCATCTTGTGTTATTATTATTAATGGAAAAAAAAAATATTTTCCTAACCAAGATTTGAACCCGGAACTTTGGCATGAGAGTTTGGTACGCTATCCTCTGGAACAAACAAGAGATTATGATATATCCTATCGGTAAAAGAATATTCCTTCGAATATTATATAATGACAAACTAAATTGCCTTCGATAGCTCAGTTGGTAGAAGCAATGGACTGTAATTGGTTTAATTAAAATATGAGAGATATCCGCAGGTCACTGTTTCGAACCCGGCTCGGAGGAATATTTTTTTTTTATTTCAATATAAAACAATGTTGATGGAATTAAAAGAAAAAAAATTTGTCTCGATGATGGTTCGAACTGAGGACCAATCGTTTTATAGGTTCGAACCTTAGCTCTTGCATCATCAAGACAAATTACAGAAAGTATTGTAAATAATTTCATTATTTCATCATTTATTTGATGTTTGTAAAATAGGTTGTGGAGGGGGTAAAAATGGTAGGGGTAAATAGAAAGTGGAAGGGATGGAAAAAGAGGGGAGTGGTTATTCAGAGGTATAAAATAAATATCATCAGTTTGGAACTGATCACTATACAGTTGAGTTGAGTTGAGTTGAGTTGATATATATTAAAACAAAATGTCAGCATTCATTGATTTTCAAGGGTTTCAAGAACCTCAAGGTTTATTTGTTGTAAAAGAGTTGGTTATCCAACCTATTAATTCAAGATCTTCACCAACTATAAAAATATTCAAACCACCTTGTGAAAAATCACATCTAACAGAAGAATATATAAAAACTGTGAATAATTGTGAAAAAAATTATCATGGGATATCTTGGGAAGCTGGTCATGATCAATATAATAACGTATTAACAATAATCATTGAAGAATTAGTTGGAAAGTTTAATTATTTATTTGTCAAAGGTGAAGATAGAAAAAAATGGTTAACATTTATTTTACGTTTTAATCCGATGACAATTTTTAATTTGGAAGACCTGGGTTGTCCAGATATAAAAATATTACAAATGGAAATTCCAACAATACGACATTTGAATTCACATCCCTTATGCAGTTCTTACAAATGTGCATATGAAAATGCACAAAGATGCAAATATTAGTATATTGAAAAATTTTCAACAAGAGCCAACATGAAAAAATCTATTTTACATTTTTGTGCAGTCGAAAATATAACTGAATTGACACAAAAAGATATTGCTGCACTTCCAGTGATGGCTATCATAAAATTTGCATCACATCAAATTGATGAAATTTGGGAAAAACTATCTGTAGAACAACGTTCGAATCCAACAATTTCAAAATTAAAACAATGTAAAAAACATCCAATACAAAATGATTGTGAAGATGGAGTTGGAATATCTTATTATGTACTAGAAAGATTGTTTAAAATGTAAAGAAGGAACTGACGATGGAGAATTGAATTTTATTATTGAATAAACGATGCAAAACCAAATTTTTAAGTTGTTAATTTTTTAGAATTATCGTTACTTCCTTCCTTCAAATATAAGATATATAAAAAAATAAAGATTTAGTTTGTATAATAAAATAATAGAAACAAGTTTCAACAAGTTTTAACATGTTTAAACAGGAAAAAATAAAAAAAAATACCGTCTAGATTTTATTGTTATAAAAATTGATGAATCATCTTACAACAATGGATTAAATTATAGAAAATATACTAAAACATGTTCAAACAAGAATTATTAGGTTTTCTCAAAAGAATATTTTTCACATCTATTGTTATAAATTCCAGAAAGAAAATTACAGTATTAAAAGATTAAAAGATTAGAATAATAGAAAGTAAAAACTATTCTCTAAGAAGAAAAATATTTTCGTTGAGATAAGCATCACCTGATTTTTCTTCTCCCACAAAATATCAGCCAATCACGAAGTTCCCTCACTCCTAAAAAAATTTATAGTAGGGATAAGTAAAACCTGATGTTCCTTCTCCCACAAAACAGTGACCAATCAAAACGTTCCCCCACTCTTAGTGAAGAGAGGAAAGGGAACTTTTTCGTTGGTGGGGGATCTGAGATTTAGTATATATTCTCGTGCACAGAGACTAAACATCACTCATCGTTCAGTCCATCAGCTGTAGTGCGCTCAGTCTTAGAAACCAACAAGTAAGTTTTATTATATATTTATAAATTTTTATTAACTTATTGATATTATCATTGTTTTTTTTTTCAATTACTTTGTTAACTGAAAAATAAATTTTCCATTTACAGCTATTAAAAATGGGTTTTGCAAAAACAAAAAAACTTCAAAAAGCTAACCAACGCAAATCATTGAAAAATTTGAAGAGGAAAGTAGTTCATAAAATTACTAAAGTAGCGAAATTTCCAACATCAAAGTATGGCCCAGCGCTAACAGTCGAAATCGAGAATGAAAATTATGCATATCTACCAAAAAGATTTGCTACACATTTCAATCAAGATGATGAAGAATTTAAGGAGCTAGAAAATGCTGTCAAGAAAGGAACACTAACCATGGTTCTCGATGGCGAAAATAATCAAGATGTAATATTAGATGATAATACATATAATCTACGTGATTTCGATAATGATGATAAGGAAATGTGAATAAATTAAATGAACAAAAACACTAAAACCAAATTATTTTCAATTGTTTTTTTATTTAATTGAAACCATTAGTTACAATTAATTTATGTTAACTTATGTACTATTCTACTTATTGGTCTATATTCAATTATTTTATCATGTAAAATTAAGCAATATGCTGTCGTTCCTTGAAGAAAGTTTTCTTTCGATTCAAATTCTAAACGTACATCTACAGCACCAGTCTTTAAAAACTCATTTCGTTTACTACAATCAATAACAATTAATGGAGATTTTTTAATAAAATTATCTTTTGTCACTAAATCCTCTTCGTGAGCAAGAACTAGTTGCTGAAACAAAATTTTTAAGTGAAATTGAAAAAGTACAAGACGTTATTCGTAAAAAATATCAATTGATAAGATTAAGGAAAGAAAATATATCAGAAGTTGCGAATGAATATCTTAAACCTGTTGTCACACCGCTCAACGAATTAGCTGCACAACTGCCAACGACAACAACAACAACAACGATCAACAAAAAATCATTAATTGATGATAAATCATTTCCGGATGAAAAAAATACGAATGATAAAAAAAATAATTCAACACATGAGGACAATTATAGTAATTCTGATATTGAAGAATCAATTTATGAACGAGAAGGTGAATATGATACTGCTGATGAAGGTGAAGAAACATTTGTGGAAGAATCAAATAAAAATTTAATAAATGATTACTTAGAAAAAATCAATAGTATACAATGGGATAAAGATTATGGTGTGAAAAAAGTAAAATCTGACTACAAAATTGGAAATGCGAAAATTTTCTTTAACGATGATGAATTAAATATTTTTGATACATCATACAAAATAACACCTGGATTAATGGAATTATTATTTATGAAATCACCAGATAGAAGAACTATCACTGATATTGATGGAAAAATTTACGGTGAAATTATTAATAATACAAACGCGGTTCATCAATACCATAGATCTAATATGCCAATAAAAAATTCAGCATCTCGAAAATACATTGATTTTATTGCATCCCATAAGAATAATAATAATGAGCATTATGGTACTGGATTATTACCAACGGTTATGACTCTTTGAAAAAATAATCCAACTAGAGTCAATTATATCTATTGGGATGATCCGAATGAACTTGTTGATCGATTACGATTATTAGCAGCATCGAGAGCAGCTGGTAATCCGAATCATGATAATGAGATCATGTCAATTATTGAAGAGTTGAGAGAAAGTGGATTAATAAAATATAAAAAAAAAAAAAAAAAAAATCAGTCTGTATACATCCGTCAGTGAACTATGACTGATTATAAAAGAGACGTTGTGCGTGAGTTACATACTCCAGCAAGAAAAAATTTTGTACGACGTAAAGTTGACATTCGTGATAAGGATGAAACATGGCAAGCTGATCTTGTAGAAATGATTGAACATTCAAAGTTTAATTCTGGTTACAATTATATTTTAACAATCATTGATATTTTTTCAAAATTCAGCTGGGCTGTTGGACTTAAAAATAAAACTGGAAAAGAGGTATCAGCAGCAATGGAATCAATATTTAAAAAAGGTCGAATATGCAAAAATCTTCATGTGGATCAAAGAACAGAATTTTATAATTCAATATTCAAAACAATGTTAAAAAAATATAATGTCCATATGTATTCAACATTTACTCATTTTTTTTTACTTAATTTTTTTTGTTTAAATTTTTACAAGTTTTTTTATATATTCTATGAATGTTTTTATTTAATTTTCATCAAATTAAATTCATCATTAATACAGTCTTTCATAATGTTAAAACAATTAAAATCAATGAAAAATGAATAAATTAAACACCTCTCAAATCAGTGTCGAAAGCCTGTCGATTTAGTGACAAAATATCTTGGTAATAAGGACCGAGTCAATTACCGATGAATGGTCTGAGGCTCGACAGCTTTCCGACTCCAGTAGATATGCGAATCATGTCAATCCAACCTCTCTGCATTGTATAATTCAAACTCTTATTTAATATTAAATACATGTACTAGTCAAGGTTCTATTCAGTTTAAGTTATTGTCATTATAACCTTTTATTTATTTCATATTTTTCCAACTCATTTTGAGTATCCGGTGCTCGTGAATTACGTTTTATATATTGTGTCGAAAGGCTGTCAAATCGCTGTCGACTGAATGCTACATTGGAGAGTCAAATCCCTATCGAATAGGTGTCGACGCATCCGCTAGGGCCGCTATAACATATGAGTATAATTTACTTCGTAAACCAATGAACTCCTTCATTATTTTCCCATTATTTTTATCTTTTATAATACCAATAATTTTTTTATTTTTTGAAGGAATTCCATATTGATTATTTTCTGGATAATCAGATGTATCAAATTAATTAGGATTTTTACGTATCAAATCATATGGATTATGACTAAATATGGGGTAAACAGCAGAATCAGTATCCCCACATAAATATTCGACTTTATCTCCATATTCTGGTTTTATAAAATTATAATGAAAATCATACATATACATGTATATGTTTTTGACATTTCCAAAATAGAAAATCCAAGATAAATTGGTTTATCGAAAAGTTTACTTGTTGGTTTCATCTCAATTATAACAAGATCATCAATAAATAAATGACTATGAAAGTTTGGCTTTGAGATATAAAATCTTGCTCCACCTTTACCACCATATTTTTGTACAAGTTTTATTGATTTACGAGTTCTTACAGACTCTAGAGTTTTACCATAAATTGCATTGATGAATAATTTTCTAAGATCTTTTTCAAATGCACTCCGAGCTTGTTTCCATAACTCAGTATTAAAATCAATATATGGTTTAAGCCATGAACTTTGTTTGTTTTAGTAATAATCATCCCTTATGAACAATATTGTTTCAGATGCCTGTAATGAATAACATAATTTTTCTTATTGTCTAGAGTTGCCAATAATTTTGGAGTTTTACTGGTTTCTAGAGGTGGTTTTTCGCGTACTGGTGCTAACGGAAAATCTTTATGATTATGATGCAAACTTGCAGGATAATCTAAATCAACTTCAAGAATGCACCCACATTTTGATTTATCAGCAATTAAATTCAATGTTGATATATCAAAGTTATCAATCCATTGAAATTTACATGTTGGAAGATATTCCCTCATTGCAGCTCCATACACTGAGAGAAATATTAACTAAGAATTACAAACGTAAAAGAAAAAAATACAAAATAAATAGTAAAAACTGCGTTCCCCCGTCATTTATAAGAATTATTCGTATATTGATAGATAATTTTTACAATAAAATTATGTAAAAAATCTGGCCATTGACTATATACACTACTAAGCCATAAAATTTACACAATTTTATTGTAATTTCTGTTTAAAAAAATGACTAAATTCACGACACTCACAAGTAAAATCTAGCAGACTGAGAATTTACCCACTACCGGTTTTAGAATTTACTAAATTTTATTACAAATTTTATTTAAAAGTTGGACATTTTTTGTGTTAAGTTGGGCAGTTTGTGCTAGATTCACGGAGAATAGCACAAACAATCAATTCCCGGCAACATTTTTTCTTTTCTGTTTACACGCTCAAAACTCGAAAACTAATTGTTAAATAGAAAAAAGTTATTCTTGATAAATTGTTTAGAAATAAATAACCAACAATAAACCTCGCTTAACCCCATACCTAGCTTCAACAGATAAGGCTGTATAAATGCTTGAAATTACATGACAGTTCAATCATTTGTTCAATCGGTCGGCCATCTTTGTGTTATTTCGTCCCACAAACAGAATTTTTAAAAAGCTATATAGTAAAAAATATTTAAGTCTATGCTAACTTTTATATGTCTACATGATAATTTTTATTATATATATAAGAATATTTATTAAATTGTGCAGTATTTTTTATTCAACCATATAATAATTTTTATTGTTTTCACAAAACATGTATGTCTTAATTTTAATTAACTCATAACTCATTATCTAAGAGATTAATCAAAAAAAGTAATTCTTTATAAATTGTTTAGAATTGAATTTTCAATAATAAACTTCACTCAACCCCATGTCCATCTGCAATAGATAACGATGTATAGAGGCTTGAAGTAACCCAACAATTTTTTGACATTTTACACATTTTACATAATTTTATTGTAGAATTCCGACTCTCGCGGCCAGTCCCAGAATTAAAACAAAAATTACAAAGTACTATAGTAATTTCTATTCAACCATGATTTTAATTTTTAGTTAAAATTTCTCTCAGTGTACATATTGTTTAAATCAAAATACATTAAAAATGACTCTTCTTCTTCAATATTATATTCACTCCCCATATATTGATTATTAGCTCTTCCATATCGATTTGCGACTTGCGATAAACCACCTCTTATGCCTTGCTCAATAAGCAAGATCATTTCACCCTGGTGAAAAAAATCTGGCAGATTCTGTAAGATTCGACAAAAAATGAAAAAATCTGGCAGATTCTGTCAGTTTTTGCCAGCCAAATACTCGATCTTAACAGTCTGCTAGATTCTGTCAGCCGAATATTCGGCTTCCAACAGTCTGCCAGATTCTTACAGATTCAGCCAGATTCTTACAGATTCAGCCAGATTCTGTCAGCCACATATTCGACTTCCAACAGCATGCCAGATTCTGTCAGCCACATATTTGATTTCCAACAGTCTGCCAGATTCTGCCAGATTCTGCCAGCCACATATTTGACTATCAACAGCCTGCCAGATTCTGCCAGTTCAATTTATAAATGTTGTTTTTTTTTCAATAAATTGATTTTTTTGAATTAATACAACTGATTAGGAGACATCAAGTCGTCATCGAATTATTAGTATGTTATAATTCATTCTTTTAAAGCTCATTTATCATTATTTTACGTTAGTTGTTATTCAACGATTCTCACATGTGCTCACGTCAGAGTTAATTCACCTATATAGGAACTAAGATTATGACACTTATAAAAATTTAAAAAACATATTCAAGTTTGAAAAAAAAAATGCAACGCTTCGAGATCGAAGTTTCTTGATACCTTACCGTGATGTTTATAATAACCACAATAATTCGTCCAGAATTTTTTTTTTTTTTTTTAGAATTTTTTGGTAAAAATAGTCTGGCAGATTCTGGCAGATTATGACAGATTTTGCCAAATTCTGCCAGATTATGGCAGATTCTTACAGATTCTGGCAGATTCTCACAGATTCTTACAGATTCTGTCAGGTTCTTACAGATTTAGACCGGTTTTTGGAACAACTGCCAGATTCTGGCAGATTCTGTTGGATTTTACAGATTCTGTCAGATTCTTACAGATTTAGACCGGTTTTTGGAACAATTGCCAGATTCTTCCAGATTCTGTCAGTTTATTCTGCCAGATTCTGCCAGTTTTTTTTCACCAGGGCAGGATCTGTTAACAATTCGAATTCAATCTGAGTATATCTCAACATTGCACTAAAACTAAGTCCAGGGAGTGTATAATAATGTGCTGGATCTAACTTATATGTATTCAAACAATCAGCTCTGAAGCTTCCAAAAACATCAGCTAAAAGAGCAACATCAGTCTGTAAATATAAATCAGAATATTCTCCCAAGGTTTTTGTATTAAACTTTTGCCAAACATTTAGAGCATGTGCATATGCTTCACCTGAAATATTTTCTTTATTCAATTTTGAATAAAATTGATCTTTCAATGAAGGGTTGTATCATCAAATTTTTCCCATTTATCAAGATAATCATATAAAAAAAATCCCTCCTTTGTAATTAAATTGAATTCATCATCTCTTTTACATAGACTTTTTGTTATTGTTTTTTCATTATCATCTAGATTATTCGATAATGAATCTATGGAACTTGCCATAAATCTATATGAATCGATGAATCTCAATCTTATTCTGGTATCCTCAACACGTTTTGTAAATGAAATATATCTTTCTTTATTTGTTCCAAGTATATCAATTTTACCTTCGAACTGGTTTTTCAATTTTTTGATGATAAAATGTGCATCATAGCCTGTGAGATTATGAAATACTACAGGGATGATACATGATTCTTGGTAATTTATGTTGCATATTTGATGCGCGGCACCTCGGTACTCTGAGGTCCAATGAGAATGATTACGTACCTTAACGTCATTTTTCGTGAAATTTTTGTCACAAATATAACATTTTTTAGCATTCAAAAATCGTAATTCTTCATCTCGTGTAAGAGACATTGGTCTAATATCATCTATTGCTTTGTTAACTTGGTGAGCTATTTGTTCAAGCTCTATGAAGATTGAACTTAGAAAGTGAATTGTCATAACTACACTTCAAATAATATGCTGCACTACTTGGAACATGTTTTTGATAAATTCGTTTTTTTTTTCAAGTTCTTCACTCTGCACTTTTTCCAATGAAAATTCTAAATCCCCATAAATTATAAACGGTACCGTTAATTGATGTTTATAGTTTATAAATTTTAAAATATTATTTTTCGCAGTCAGTAATATCATTGCACTTTTACATTTTTCAATTCATTGTTTTTCATGATTATCGCGTGATTGTTGAGAATGAAAATAACATAAGCAACGATTACAAATTATTTTTCTTCCATTATGTTTAGAAATTTGTGAGCTTACTAATCTCGATAAGTTTTTGATCCATGCAAAATGATATTGTGATAAATTTTTTTGTGAATCAAACTCATTATCATCATCATCGTTTTCTTCTGATTCTTCTTCTTCTTCTCTTTTGATCATTAAAAGATGAATTGTTTCATGAATAAATACATTTTTGTTGTTTTGATCATCATCATCATTATTATTCTCTATCTCATAAATATTGATTTTTAACTCATTTTGTTTTTTAAAATTTTTGATTTTTTCCCATGTTATTGGAAAAGTTATTCCGCTGCAATTTAGTTTATCGAGATATTTTATATAATGACTTACACGCTCACCATTATTCGACACCTTGTATAAAAATGCCAAAACTGAGCATATGAAATAAAAACTATCAGAATTTTTAACATTCACAACTGAATGAGTTTTAATTAACCATGATGGCATTTCAACGAAAGTTGAATTACCACCTTGCAGTGGTATGTAATCATTTATTTGGATTTCAAGATAAAGAATTTCATGCAGTTTCCAAACAGATCCATTTAATTCAGCTTCCTCAACATCTTCTATAAAATGTTCGAACCTTTTCTTAAATAGTTAAATTAGATCTGATGATTGCGAAACCTCAAAACTGCCTTCACTGAAATATTTTGTTTTAACTTCTGCACTACTATTCGAAGGTTTTTTGATTTCATACTTCAGAGCTAATACAGTATTGACTTTGAGTGCATTTTTATCTTGTAAAATAAGAGCAACATTTCTATAGCGTCAGAAAGAAAGTCTTTTACATCTTTATGTTTTAAATCAATTATAATGCTAGTCTTCATTCTGTTTCTGAATACATTTTCTAAATCTTGCCATTCAATGTTATTTTCAGTAGTATCGTTTGATACATCAACTGTTGAAGATGCACCTGCACCTCGTACTTGCAAACCTTGTAATCTCATTAAATAACATGTCATTCCCACTGTTGCCTGAGTGCATTTTTTATTAGCACTTGTCAGACTTGCACATGATCTATTATAATTTGCTCATTGAATATTTCCAGCATATTGCAGGAGTAGCATCCACCATAAGATCATTTGGCGTTGAGCGTTTCCACATGGCATATATTCGAATGCGCCATTGAAGCTCACATATACATACAGTGGTTATCATCTCACCTGGTCCTTGGCACGAGGCAAATGACAATAGCCAACTTGATTTCCCATCTCCATTACTTAATTGACAATCCAAGACATATATATCACACATGTCCCATTGACCATAATATTTTTTCCTACCTCCAAATTTACCATCATGTTCGGAAGTATTGGAGTACTCATTATTATTATTTATTAAATGCAAACAAGTTAATTTTATTTTGCATTTAATTTTATTATCACTTATCATTTTATTATTTACCAATTTGGATTTTATTTTATTTTTGTGTTTATTTCTGGCACAATCTATTTTGTATTGTTGACCAGTATTTATTTTTTCAATATTATTATTCATGACCTTGAAATGAATTTTCTTTTCACTGACATTTAAATTGTTATTATTAATATTATTTTTACACATATTATTATCACAAATTACTTGGTGATAATTATTTATTTTATCAACACAATTGTTGTGATTTTCATGCACAATATTTAATTCATTTCCATGGTAATTATTTGTTTTTTCAGTGTATTCATTGTGATTATTATTTACAACATTTATTAATTCATTTTTATTATCAGCAATCTGTGCTGGATTTTGTTGATCACAAATTATTATTTCACCATGACTGTTGTGATTTTCATGCATAACCATGATTTTATCTTTATTTTGATTATCAACAACTATTGATTGATTTTGTTGATCACAAATCATTTTATCACTATGGTCAGCATCTTTTAAAGAGTCACCCCCCTGCTGATCATTTATTTTAATCATAATTTTTTCTTTTACTTCTTTCTCTACTTCTTGTATAATATTATCAACTAATTTTTTAAGTTCTATACCATCATTTGTCCGGTGATATTCTTCATCATATACCTCTTGATTCATGTTGCATCGCATGAATTTTGATATATCAACATGTGCTCCATGCAACCACAACATGATCTCTGAACATATTTTGTGAATTAATTCCAGTCCATTTATAGAAACTGTGACACATTTTACTTGTTTTATGAATTCAACTATTGTTTCATTGAATCTTTCAATATTTATTGTTCTATCCATTATCTCAATTAATTCTTCAATGACCTCAATTTTTTTAAATATTGTATATAGACTTTGAACATCAGCCTTTCCAATTATTATTGGCTTCCATTTTGGCCACATGTTCACTACCAATGATATTAATTTTTCCATTTTATGTTATTTTTTATATTTTACACGAACAATTATTTCAATATTTCAATTATTATATTATCAATTATTTTAAATCACATATTATTTGAATGAAAATATTTTGTTTAATTTTCATGTATTATTTTATCATACAGTACATTTATTATTATTATTTTCTGATGAAATCAGGCGTGCCCAACGCTTGGTTGCCACTTGTATCCAGATTTTATTATTATTTTTATTTTCCTGATGAAATTTTCACAAATATGGCGTGTTCAACACTTCGTTGCCACATATATACAAATTATTATTATTTTTATTTACTCACAAGATTTGTTGATTTTTCTCCAATTTATATGCAAAAATTTTTCTCAACAATTTTTATCTTTAATTTAATGTAATGTATTTTATGCTTTTTATAACTTTGCACATCAATACTTCTCTTCTCACACTCGTGATTGAGATTATAATTTTGAGCCAATTATATGTACTCACGACTGAATTTTCACAATTTTATCAATTTCTTTCTTTTATCAAATATTTATCTTTCTTTTTCTTTCTTTTTCTCACCTCGTGGTTTGAGCTGTTAGTTGGAAAACCAATTATGAAATTTGGTCACAACTAAAATTTATAGTTATTAATTTATATAGATTATTACTCTTTTTTTCACCGCGTGGTTTGTGCCGCTAGTTGGGAGCCAATTGTGAGGTGTGGATTCCTCACTTTACTTATTTTATAATTTAATTCAATTTTAAACAATAATTTAAAAGATAGACACGAGATTTATATTTAATATTAATAATGATGAAACAATTTATTTAACAATTACACTATAATAATTTAACGAGACAAAATATATATATTACTGGTTGTGAGGTGCCATAGCCACATCACCAATACAAATCTATAAGTATAGTTCCGACGCACCGTTTGGCTTGGTGGCCGGACTAGAAGCGAAGAGAGCAGAGTCTCAAGCAACAAGACAGAGTAAGGGTTCTCGTACCCACACATAGATACATAGCTAACACCTCACTGACTATGTCACATGACATGCCAGTGTGGTGGGAGACATCAAATATTCTATCTCGCTACAATATTTTACTTATTTGACAAATAAAATTTAAAATACTCAACTTTTAATAAATAAAAATACAAAAGAACAGCAGAAGCTAAGGAAAAGATGTAGCTAAGGAATTAATGTTGCTCAAAACATAATTTTTTTGGCTACATTCATTCCTCAGCTCCATCTTTTCCTTAACTAATGCTTGTCTTTGGGATTTTTATTTGATAAATGAAATACATGTAATTTTATTTTCAACATATAAAAATGTCCAAGGAAAAGCAGTAGCTAACGAAAAGATGTAGCTAAAGAATTAATGTTGCTTAAAACATAATTTTTTTGGCTACATCAATTTCTGCTTGTCCTTGGAATTTTTATTTATTCATTCAACAATTACAATTGATGCTTTTTTTTTGAATAAATTAAAATGTCTGAGGTCAAGTACTTGCTTCACAACCAGAAAGACCCGGGTTCAAAACCCGACGAAAGATTTATTTTTGATTTTTTATTTCATTGAAATTTGGGTTAATTTTTCAAAAAAATCAATTCACGGGGGGGGGGGGGATTCTTAACAAGTTTGCCCAAAATTTATAAAAATTTTATAAAATGATTTTATAAAAATTTTATAAAATATTTCCGTGAGGGACATAGCCCAACAATCAATATCTCCATTATTTTACCAGCCAAATTTTTTATACTTAGCCAGTAGATTTTTCACTGAGCCTTAATTATATTTGAAATTCATCATAAAACAATATAAGAATTTAAATTAAAAAAAAATTAGGACAAAAACTACCACCATATCTTGATATGCCTCTACCCACCGGAAATAACCATTATTATCTAAATTATCCGAATTATCACTGACATATACATTTATTTTTATATTGTTATTTTTGTTCAATTTTACGCCAACTCATTGGAAATGTTATTCCATTTAGATTCAAATCATTTTCGTATCTCTCAGCTAACATACTCGAAATCATGCAATAATTATCATTCTAATTCGAAACGTTTACAACTGTTTTTGTTTTTATAATCCAATGAGGCATTTCGATATAAATTGATAAAACCACCACTTAAAGGTACATAATCATTCATATTCATTCCTAAACGTAAAATTTCATGCAAGGTCCAGCCTTAACTACGCATTTCTCTCTACGCGCTTCTCTTCCAGATCAGTCTTAAGTATCTCAAAGTTTTTTGATAAAATATTATCAAGATTTGATGACTGTAATATTTCCATGCATCCACCGCTGAAATATTTTGTCCCAATTTCTGTTTCTTTTTGTTCAATGATTCGGAAATTACGAGCCAAAATAGCATTGATTTTGATAGCACTTTTTTTGGTTGAATCTTCTTCTAAACTATCAATCAACATCGTTTTTGCATGCATAATTTTTTTCATTAATTTGAGTGACTTCGGGTTTTTTTTGGAGATTTCCTGAATAATTCGAGGAGTCCTTGTGTTATTTTATATGTTTCATGAGCAATATTCATATGATTATTTTTAAATAATATTTCCGATTTTATATTTTCCACTGTTTTATCTTTTTAACCCATATAATCTTTATCCCATTGTGAAGTATCTATTTCATTTAAATATTGAATTGTTAAATCATTTTTCAAACCTGTTCGATCTGCCTCTTGCTCTATCATTTGTAGATTTTCAATAGTATCATGGAAAGCCTCTGTTTCCTCATTAGGACTGAGATTGTGTTCTGTGTTTATATTTCTAAAACTACTTGAATGCGTTCTATCAGACATGATACTGTCTTCTTTTCTGTCAGAATCATATGTGTTATCTTTACTAATTTTGCTTTTTTCATTATTTATTGTTGGCGTTATTTTAGCAGCTATATTCTCAAGTGGTCCGATGACAGTTTTAAGTACCCAGGGAAAAATCATCAGATCAAATCAGATCAAATTTGATCTGGCATATTCCAGATCAAGCCAGATAAGGATTATTGGACTATTTCAGATCTGACTTGATCTGGCTTGATCTGGCTTGATCTGACTTGATCTGAATAAAAATTTATTAATTTAATAAAAATAATTTCAAATTAGTCAATGCTCGATTAGAAAATTTGGTTTTTCTTCTTATAGTTTTAATGGAATACAATTAAGAATTCTATGTTTTTACGATAAATAATTGACATCACTCGGACTTGAACTCAATGCTTCTGGTGTGAAATTTCAGAGCCTTCCCTACTTAACCACGGCAGTGATTATAAAACGTAAGAAAAATTTGTCTTCTTAAACATTCATTAGCCTAGTTTGATCTAAGTGCAGATCAAGTTTTATCAAACTAGATCTAGTCCGATCAAATTTGATCTAGTCAGATCTAAACAGATAAAGTTTGATCTGGGCGCAGATCAAATTAGATCCTATTTGATCTGATTTGATCTGATGATTTTTCCCTGGGCAATCGTTAGAAGTTTCAGATATGCTTTCTTTACTTAATTTTAATAATTGATGTTTCTTCTTTATCACATCTCTAACTTTCTCTATTTTTTCAAAACATAAATAAGTACAAGCTGTCGAAGAAGCAAGTAAGGGATCCGATGTTCCATCTATAGCAATTGAAGCAGCATGGAAAGGGGCAAGAGGAGCTATCAAAAATTTTAATGGTAAATCTGCTGTCTTGATGCCAAGAGTTGTACCAGTTGCTAAAAGTATGAGTGGTGGTGCATTACCACTTTCAATTCCAATTCCTTTAGTCATCACGGCATTAAGTGGACTAATTGATAAAGCATCAGGTGTGGTTAAGGCAATTAACGCAGTAAAATTAAGTAAAAATCGACTGCAAGAAACTGTAAGACATAATAAACAAATGGAATCGATTGCTGTTGGAAAAGGACTTCATTCAGCACCATTTAAACGCGGAATGGAGTTCTATTTTACTTCAAAAAATTAGATGTGATGCTACCACAGAGAGCCTTGGCTGACGGTGACATTATAAAATTTGCTAATCACTTGTAAACAAAAAATTTATTCTTTCTTTTTTAACATTTGATTCAATACCGAATATTGATACTCATAATAATCGAATTAAATATATATCGCTAATGGTCTTTCTGGATTAATAACAATACCAACTGGCATCTACGAAATAGATGATCTTATGCAGAGCTTGATAATACATTCTACCAAGATAAGCCTCAACAAAAATACTCTGCATACATATATTAAAAGCGATAAAAAAATTAATTTCACTGGACCAAGATCACTAGGACCTTTACTTGGATATAGATCAAAATAATTAGAGGCTGGTAAAACATATGAGTCAGATCTACCAGTAAATATAATTTAAGTTAATAGTTTGCGTATAGGGTGTAATATAACAACTGGGGCTTATTGTAACAATCAAAAACTACATACAATACACAGTTTTTTTCCTGCTGTACCACCTGGTTTTAAAATAATAGAAGTACCAACTTCTATTTATTTACCAGTTACTGTGAAGTCAATAGATTACATACAATTGAAAATTGTTGATCACGCAGGTCAAGCTATTTATTTTCGTGGTGGAACAATTACAATCGCTCTACATGTTAAATCATAGTGATGGGGATTGAATTTGATTCTTGCACAATAAAGAAAGGATTTTCAAATAAAAACACCAAAAAATGGACATCACCAACCAGTCTTAATCGAGCAGTGAAGAGATTAACGACTCAGAATATCACATACTTAAAAAGTCTGGGGTTAAAAACAAAAAATTCTAGACTTGGAACTTTAATTGAGTAAGTATAACTTGTCTCAATTGTTTTCACCATTGAATTTTCAAATATATCACCCAATTTTTCATAATTCAATTCAACACTTTCCTTCCTTTTATAACATCTCTGGTGTAAAAACTTTATCCAAATTCAAGCCTATACCAGGAGGCCCCGATCTAGATCTATCAGCAGCTCCAACCAAATAACGACCAATAAAATCAACGCTTATTTTATAACTGACTTAGAAACTTAAAAATCAGTTGCTCATATAATAAAAAAGGAAAAAAAATTGGGTAAATAAATAAAAAACTATTATTTTAAAGAAATTTTCTATTTTCCAGCAAATTTTCGTATTTTCCAGTATCATTCACCTTTTACTGCCAACATCCAATAAGATTGAGCCGTGTTCTTGAGGATAGCGCGCTCGATTTACAATTAGAAGTCCGAAAGCTCAAATCTCCTTCGAAACACTTTTTTTTTTTTTTTCACAAATTTCGCTACGAAATTCAAAAATATTTCCCTCTCTTTTTTTTTCTTTCATTCCTCTCTTTTCCTTTCGCCCCAAAAATTTATTTAAATACCCATTCCATCCACAATCTCACGGTTTTGCGTAGTCTAGAACTCCTATAAGTACCCTACTCACTAAAATATTTAGTTTCCACTTCTACGCTATTATCTGATTGTTTTTGAATTTCATTGTTTAAAATATTTATCTTGCAAAATATTGGTTGTGTATTCAATTAACATTTTTTTGGCATCAGAAAAAAAAAAATTTCAAATTTTTATGTTTTAGATTCACTATCACCCCAGTTTTCATCCTGTTTTTGAATGCATTTTTCATGTCTTGTCATTCAATGTAATTTTCAGTGGAATTGTTTGGTAAATATTTATCAACTTTTGAAGATGCACCTGCACTTCGTACTTGAAACTTTTCCGATTTTAATAACAAACCTGTCAGTATTGCTATTTTTGTCTGCGTCATTCTTCTATGAGCAACTGACAAACTTCTTATTGATATATTGTACTCTGTATTATCCCTACGTATTGTAATGAGAGCTGAATAGAGTTGATCTTGATTTGTGTTCAGTTGTAGAAGTTGAACTGTTTTTTGATACTCTTCTCGAATCATTTGATGCTGTTTGTTTAAATTCATTATGTTTTATTGATTGATTTAATAACCTAAAAATTCAAAAAATGATTATATAGAATGTTATCTACTGAAAATCTGAATATAATTAGCTAGAAAACATGATGAAATATGTGAGGATTGTTAAGTTATTGATGGATTTTTATTATGATATAGGTTATACACGTTTTTAAAAAAAATAATTCTAGCAATTACTACTTTCCGATACTCCATCCAGCTTTTCTGAAACTAGGATTACTGTATCAGCCAAAGGAAAATTTTATTTTGAATTAAAAAAAAAGTGGATATTATATTTTATTCTTTTACACGTTCATTGCGTGAAGAAATTGAATTATAAAATTTATCTTCTTCAAATTTAGAAAAAAATATTATTTTATTTTAGTTAACATTATTTTTCCTACGCTTTGTGCTGTCATTCGTAGCTGAGATTCGGAAAATTTTAGAAAATAATGATAACTTGAATGAAAAAAATTTTATTCTGAATGCAGAAAAAAATTAATATTATATTTTAATATTCACCGCAATAAACAAATTTTATAATTCATTGTTCATAGCGAAAAGTTCTAACTTCGTTTATGAATAACGAGATATTTTTATATGAATAAAGTCATAAATTTTAAAAGAATTTATTAATTTACAATTTGACAAGATGCTGATAAATATTATTAAATTGAATTTAAAATATCTGATTACATTACATAAATCGTGATCGTATATGCGAGCACGTCACAATGTATAATACATGTGAATTATATGAAGTGCAAGAAACAAAACTGTTGGTGGTAAGGAAGAGGAGATTAATTATTAATTCTTCAAAATTTATCTATTAACTGGAAGATATCGTCAAATTGTTATCATCATTGCCACTGATGATATTAATCAAACAGAAGAAACTAAAAAATAATATATTAATAAATGTTTCTCGCATGCAGGCATGTAATGTATTAAAATGTATAAAAATTGTTTTTTTTTTTTCAGTCAAATTTCTCAGAAATTCGAGAAATCTCGGTCGTATTTTTGTTTTAATCCTAATAATTGATTATAATACAAACGAGAAAATTGTCTTTCATTAAATTTTTTGTCCACTAATTCTGTTATCTTATCAGTTTGTTTTAATTCAGTGGCCGACAGGTTTTCTATTACTACTTGAGCTTTACCCCTCAATGATGATGCTAATTGAGCTGTCTTTTCACTTTCATTCCAATTATTATTTTCTGCGACAATATTAAAATGAATTTGATGGCGATTCCATGAGTAATTATTGAGTTATTGCGTGTAATGTTTGTTGTTAAGACATAATTTTTATTAGTGTTATATGTGTTAGAATTAGAAGTTGAAGCCCCAATGTTTATTTCTCATAAGGATTTAAATTGACTTATCTGAATATGAGGTGGATTTCTTGAGAAAACATGTTTCGATCTTATTGTTGGTTTATTTATATTTTCTCAGTTCTCACAATCTTTTTGAGGTCTTATTCGAGGCTCACTGGTATTTCTAGAGCTTTTAATTTCCCTGAATAATTTAATTGTTTCTTTCCTTGCTATTTTCCGTGATTCTGCTAATTCCCTTCCTAACGATTCTCTATACACTAATATTTTTCCATCGAACTCTTTTTTCAAAGCTTCTAAATCTGATTTAGACATTTTTTTTTTTTTTTTTTTTTCTGTCAAACTTAAATATTAATCACTTTTTATTCTGTTTCATATAATGTTATTTTATTTTCTTTTTTTTTTAGATATTTTTTCTGTGAGCGTTTCGCTTTTTAAAAAATAAAATAGAATTCAATTCAAATAAATTAATGACTTTATATTTTTTATTTTATTATCTAATATTTTCCTTCCATTTTATTTTTAACTTTACTCCTGACACCAATGTTACGATTTAGGGTTAAAATAAAAGATATTTCTCTTTTCTATTTAAATTAATAGGTCTTTGCTATTATATTGCAACTGTTAACTTAACTTTTTTCTCTTATCTCTTTTCCGTTACTAAGGCCGTCATTTGTTTTTCACTTATTCTATTGTCTGTCTTCGCCTATTATATTGGAGGAGGGAGTGATTAACTCCACATTCGGAACAGTATATAAAGTATAGAAAGAAAAGTATATAAAGAAAATCATATAACCATTATTCATATAGTTATATTGAACAGATAGACAGACTTCTTTAGATTGAGAAGATAGAAACATTTTCAGCAAAATTTGGCAAAACTTGATGAAATTTGAAATAATTGAGAATTGAAAATATTGTTAAGTTTTGTCAAAATTTGACAAAGTTAGTTTGTCCGTAATTGTCATAAATTGACGAGTCCTAATTTTCTTTCAAAATTTGACAAAGTTTAATAAAATTTCTCATAATTATTTGACAAATAATTTTTGTCAAAATTATTTTTACCACCCGGGAAAAACGGTTCGTATACAACCATATACAATCATATATGGTTGTATACAAACTCATGCAGTTCTACACTGAGAGAAATTTTAACTAAAAATTACAAACGTATAAGAAAAAATTACAAAGCGAATAGTAAAAACTGCGTTCCTCCGATTATTTGTAAGAATTATTCGTATTTTGATAAATAATTTTTACAATAAATTTATGTAAAAAATTTGGCCATTGACTATATACAACACTAAGCCATAAAAATTACATAATTTTATTGTAATTTTTCTTTAAAAAAAATGACTAAATTCACGAAAATCACAAGTAAATTCTAGCAGATTGAGAATTTACGCACTACCGGTTTTAGAATTTACTATATTTTATTATAAATTTTATTTAAAAGTTGGACATTTTTTGTGCTAAGTTCGGCAGTTTGTGCTAGATTCACGGAGAACGGCAATCAATTCCCGGCAACATTTTTTCTTTTCTGTTTACACACTCAAAACTCGAAAACTAATTGATAAATAGAAAAAATTCATTCTTGATAAATTGTTTAGAAATAAATTACCAACAATAAACCTCGCTTAACCCCATACCTAGCTTCAACAAATAAGGCTGTAGAAATGCTTGAAATTACATGACAATTCAATCATTTGTTCAATCAGTCGGCCATCTTCGTGTTATTTCGCCCTACAACCAGAATTTTTACAAAGCGATATAGTAAAAAATATTTAAGTCTATGCTAACTTTTATATGTGTACATGATAAATTTTATTATATATATTAGAATATTTATTAAATTGTTCAGTATTTTTTATTCGAACTTATAATATTTTTTATCGTTTCCACAAAACATGTATGTGCTTTATTTTAATTAACTCATAACTCATTATCTAAGACATTAATCAAAAAAAGTAATTCTTTATAAATTGTTTAGAATTAAATTCTCAATAATTAACTCCACTCAACCCCATGCCTATCTGCAATAGATAACGATGTACAGAGACTTGAAGTAACCTAGCAATTTTTTGACATTTTACACATTTTACATAATTTTATTGTAGAATATCATCTCTCGCGGCCAATCCCAGAAATAAAACAAAAATTACAAAGCAGTATAGTAATTTCTATTCAACATGGGTTTTAATTTTTAGTTAAAATTTCTCTCAGTGTATATCGCCATTTTCAGTATACAAATTTACAAAGTTGTATACAGTTGTATACAACCATATATGGAATTTATAGATCAAATTCAAAAATGGTTGTATACAAACAAAGATAGTTATATACAAACATAGATAGTTGTATACAAGTTTATATGCAGTGACTTCCAAAATTTCTTAATATTATAAAAAAAAAAAATCGATAAGTATTTAAACAATTTAATCTTTTTGTTTATACATTTGATGGTTTATTTGACCGAAAAAATTACACCATAAATACTTGACATTACCAGGACTTGAACACGGTATCTTCTAGTTGAAACTCCAGAGCCTTACTTACCTGACCACGGCAGCTACAATTGAAAACTAGGAAAATTTGTTTTACTTAAATATTCATTATAATCATAGCAATCCAAGGATCAACTAACACTCGGCCGATATATGAATTTCATTTGTTTCGTATACCCCGGAATGTATTGTCATAATTTATGAAAAAAATTTTTTATCCCTGAAATTTTCGTTTCGTAAAAAAAAATAAGTAGCTGTTATATATTATTAAACAAACACCCTTTCAATATTAAATACATAATAGCGGTTCTTAATATATTTTTATATATATACATGGGAAGAATGAAAAACAATCAGTCTCAGTGACCCGAATAAAAATCGATGAATGGCAAGTCATAGGTTGGTCAGTCTTCAATGTGCCACTGAGTTGTAAAATTGTATATAATTTTATAAATGTCCATATATGTTTGTATATAACCATATATAATTGTATACAAGATAAATAAAGTAAGCTACCAAGTTGTATAGTTGTATATGATTTTATAAATTCATATATAAACATATATAAATATATACAGTTGTATATGTCCATATGTATGTGTAGACGTCCTTTTGAGGTCCATTTCAGTCATTTATCCAAGACTTCGAGGACATTTCTGCATTTTGAGGACGGTCCCCGTTATTTTTTAGGTGACGACGTTAGTTTAAGGACCGTCCTCAAAAAAAATATTTTATTCTGGAATTATTTAAGACCCTCAATTTTTTTCAATCATTTTCAGGGACGGTCCTCAAAATGCAGAAATGTCCTTAAAATGAACTATTGATAAAGGCATAGACTTTGAGGACAGTCCCCAAAAAACGTATTTAGTTTAAGAGCGATTTTGGGGACATTATTTGATCAGTCAGGATTTCAAACTTGTAAATTTCCGAAATCTAGTTCTATTTAATAATAATGATTATTCTGGTATTACTTTTTATTTTTGATACAAATAATAGTTTTAAAATTATACTGGATTTTTCTCTGAAGTATTAGTTAAGAATATTATTTTAATATTGAAAAATTGAGTACAGATGTTATTCACTAATACCTGTATAAGTATATTAATTATTCGAGTCAATTAATGAGAATAGTAAATAATACTTCTAGCAGTTTTATTTGAAATATTCATGTACGGATATAAAAGAAACTAAATTTTTTTTTTTTTTTTAAATTAAGTATTGAACATTAAGGACGAAAAAATGGAATGGATAGAAATGTCAAATAATAATCATAATAACTTGCTGCTTAGATTTTGGATAAAAATCTAATCAATCCATTCTCTCATTCCATTTTTTTGTACTCAATGATCAAGACTTTTAAATGGTGTTTAACTCGAAAATTGTTTGAAGACAGTTTTGCCAGAATACATGCTATTTTAGCATTATCAGTTTGTCACTATCTCAAACTGACAAAATTATTGTTGGATATAAGTTCTGTCAAAAATAATGAATATGATACAAGTAAGGGATGCAAAATAAAATTTATAATAACTTGCTGCTTAGATTTTCATTGTAAAAATAATTTTATAACATCAAAATAATTGAAATCGCAAATTAGTACTAAGTGTATATCTAAATATATACAAAATCAGTATTTTAAGGACAGTCCCTGAATTCAATGTTATATCAATAGACTAGTGCTCAAACTACGATATGCACAAATTCATATATTATACGTATAAGTATATGAATCCGTGCATATCGTAGTTTGAGGACTAGTCCATTAATACAACAGCGAATTTAGGGACTGTCCTTGAACTACTGGTTTTGCATATTTTCAGATATACACTTAGTACTCATTTGCAATTAAATTAATTTTATTTAATAAAATGACTTTTACAATGGAAATTTTATAGCAGAACTGCTTCAACAATAATTCTGCCACTTTGGGATATTGACAAATCCATGATGTTGAAATAGCACGGATTCTGGAAAAAAGTCGTTAAACAATGTTTGAGTGGAGCTCTACTAAAAAATTAAGTCTTGATGATTAAGTACGAAATAATAAGAGAAATATTTAATAATAATTTCTCAAAGATGCATGTACATGCAACACAGTCACGGCATGAGTTTGTCATTATTTCATACTGACTAAATTGTTGTTGGATGCATATTGTTACAGAGACAAGCTCAATGTTTAACCTGTTTATGGTATTGAATACAATTTATAATAACTTGCTGCTTAGATTTTCATTGTAATAATCATTTTATTTTATTAATTTAATTAAATTGCGAATTCGTACTAAGTGTATATCTGGAAATGTATGAGATCAGTATTGTAAGGACAGTCCCTGAATTCGCTGTTATATTAATGGACTAGTCCTCAAACTAAGATATGCACGAATACATATATTATACGTATGAACTGATGAATTTGTGCATATTGTAGTTTGAGGACTAGTCCATTGATATAACAGCGAATTCAGGGACTGTCCTCAAACTACTGATTTTGTATATTTTTAGATATACACTTAGTATACTAATACGCAATCTAATTAATTCAATAGAATAAATTAATTTTTACAATGAAAATCAAAGCAGCAAGTTATTATAAATTGTATTTTATATCATAAACGGGTTGATTATTAAGTTGTTTTTTTAAAACAATATGTATCCAACATCAATTTAGTGAGTTTGAAATAATTAGATTTTCATTGTAAAAATAATTTTATTACATCAAAATAATTAAAATCGCAAATTAGTACTAAGTGTATATCTAAATATATACAAAATCAGTATTTTGAGGACAGTCCCTGAATTCAATGTTATATCAATGGACTGCCATGGTAGAAATATATCTCCGCCATTATTCCGGCTTTCTCCGGCATTTCTCCGGCATAACACCGTTTTTGGCCCATTTCTGGAGAAATTATTCCGGCATGAAATTAGTGGTGGAGGAATTACTCCAGGATGAGATTGATGGTAGCAAAATTACTCCGGCATGAGATCAGTGAAGGAGAAAAACTCCGGCATGAAAGTAGTGCCGGAGGAATTATTTTGGCATGGGATTAGTGCCGGAGAATTTATTCCGGCATAAGATCAGTGAAGACGAAATCATTCCGGCATGGGATCGATTTCGGAGATTTTATTCCGGCATGGGATTAGTGCCGGAAAAATTATTCTGGCATGAAATCAGTGAAGGAGAAATGATTCTGGCATGTAATTGTTGGCGGAAAAATTTTTCCGGCATGAAAGGAGTGCTGGAGAAATTTTTTTGACATTGAAGGAGTGCCGGAGAAATTATTTCGGCTTGGGATCAGTGGAGAAGAAAAAACTCCGGCATCAAACTAGTGGCGGATTAGTTTTTCCGACATTAATCTTATGCCGGAGTCATTACTCCAACATGATATTGATGGTTGAGTAATCACTCTGGCATGAGATTAATGTCGGAAAAATTAATCCACAACTAGTTTTATGTCGGAGTTACTTCCTCCACTGATCCCATGCCGGAATAAATTCTCCGGCACTCCTTCCATGCCGAAATAATTTCCCGACCATCAATCCCATGCCCGAATAATTCCTCCTTTACTGATCTCATGTCAAAATAATTTCTGCGGCACTAATCCTATGCCGGAATAATTTCTTCGCAATCGATCCCATGCCGGAATAATTTCTCCGGCACGACTCCCATGCCGGAATAATTACTCCGGCACGACTTTCATGCCGAAGTTTCTTCTTCTTCACCGATCTTATGCCGGAATAATTTGTCCGCCTTCAATTCCATACCGGAATAATTTCTCCACCATTAATTTCATGCTGGAGTCATTCCTCCGCCATTAACCTCATCCCAGAGTAATTTCTCCACCACCAACCTTACGCCGGAGTAATTTCTCCGGATATCAGCCAAAAACGGAGAAATGCCGGAGTAATATTTCCACCAGGGTAGTCCTCAAACTACGAATTGCACAAATTCATAGTTCCATATTATACGTATGAGTATATGAATTTGTGTATTTCATAGTTTGAGGACTAGTCCATTAATAAAACAGCGAATTTAGGGACTGTTCTTGAACTACTGATTTGGTATATTTTCAGATATACACTTAGTACTAATTCGCAATTTAATATTAATTTGATATAATAAAATGATTTTTACAATAGAAATCCACGCAGCAAGTTATTATAATTTTTTCTTACATCTCTTCCTAGTGTCATATTCATTATTTTCAGGATAGAACTTATCAATAAATAAATCTATAGAAAAGATATTTTGGGGACGTTTCGATATATATAAATTGAAGTTTCAGTGTACTCGATCTTTCAGCAATAGTAAATGTTCAATCAACAATTACATGATATCTCTGAAGAAAAATTTGTTCAAAAAATTATTTTCTATGTGAATAAGATAGACGTGGTCTTATTTGTACAGATGGAAACAAAATTTGTAGAAATAGAAATGACGTAGAAATGGCATGGATTCTGGAAGAATGTCTTCAAACAATGTTTGAGTGCAGGTCCACTAAAAAATTAAGTCTTGATGATTAAGTACAAAATAATAAAAAAAAAAATTAACGATGATTTTTCATGTAAATGAAACACATGACGTTTTCACGTCATAAGTTTGTCATTATTCCACACTGACTAGATTGTTGTTGGATGCATATTGTGACAAGAAAAAACTCAATGTTCAACTTGTTTATGGTATAAAATACAATCTATAATAACTTACTGCTTGGATTTTCATTGTAAAAATAATTTTACTTCATTAAATTAATTTAAAAAAAAAACCACTTATTATACACTTAGTACTAATTTGCGATTATAATTATTTTGATGTAATAAAATTATTTTTACAATGAAAATCTAAGCTTCAAGTTATTATAAATTTTATTTTACATCTCTCACTTGTATCATATTCATTATTTTTATGACAGAACCCATCCATCACTAATTCTGCCAGAATGATGTTGAAATAGTATGGATACTGGAAAAATGTCTTCAAACAAAGTTTAAGTGTAAGTCCACTAAAAAATGATGTTGAAATAGTATGGATACTGGAAAAATGTCTTCAAACAAAGTTTAAGTGTAAGTCCACTAAAAAATTAGGTGTTGATGATCAAGTACGCAATAATAAAAAAAAGTATAAACAATAATTTCTCAGAGATGCATGTTCATACAACACATGACGTTTTCACGTCATGAGTTTGTCATTATTTCAAACTCACTAAATTGATGTTGGATACATATTGTTACAAAAAAAAAACCCAATAATCAACCCGTTTATGATATAAAATACAATTTATAATAACTTGCTGCTTTGATTTTCATTGTGAAAATTAATTAGATTGCGTATTAGTACTAAGTGTATATCTGAAAATATACAAAATCAGTAGTTTGAGGACAGTCCCTGAATTCGCTGTTATATCAATGGACTAGTCCTCGAACTGCAATATGCACAAATTCATCAGTTCATACGTATAATATATAAATTTGTGCATATCTTAGTTTGAGGACTAGTCCATTAATATAACAGCGAATTCAGGGACTGTCCTTAGATACTGATCTCGTACATTTTTAGATATACACTCACTACGAATTTGCAATTTAATTAATTTAATAAAATATAATGATTATTACAATGAAAATCTAAGCAGCAAGTTATTATAAATTGTATTCAATACCATAAACAGGTTAAACATTGAGTTTTTCCTTGTAACAATATGCATCTAACAACAATTTGGTCAGTATATAATAATGACAAACTCATGCCGTGACTGTGTTGCATAAACATGCATCTTTGAGAAATTATTATTAAATATTTCTTTTATTATTTCGTACTTAATCATCACGACTTAATTTTTTAGTGAACCTCCACTTAAACATTGTTTAAAGACTTTTTTCCAGAATCCGTGCTATTTCAACATCATGGATTTGTCAATATCCCAAAGTGGCAGAACTATTGTTGAATAAGTTCTGTTATAAAAGTACTGAATATGCAACGAGATAGTGATGTAAAATGAAATTTATAAAACTTGCTGCTTGAATTTCCATTGTAAAAGTCATTTTATTATATTAAATTAATTTAATTGCGAATTAGTACTAAGTGTATATCTGAAAATATACAAAATTAGTAGTTCAAGGACAGTCCCTAAATTCGCTGTTATGGATTCTAGTCTCAACTACGATATGCACAAATTTATATACTCATACGTATAATATATGAATTTGTGCATATCGTAGTTTGAGGACTAGTCTATTGATATAACATTGAATTCAGGGACTGTCCTCAAAATACTGATTTTGTATATATTTAGATATACACTTAGTACTAATTAGCGATTTCAATTATTTTGATGTAATAAAATTATTTGTACAATGAAAATCTAAGCAGCAAGTTATTATAAATTTTATTTTACATCCCTTACTTGTATCATATTCATTATTTTTATGACTGAACTCATCCAACACTAATTCTGCCAGAATGATGTTGAAATAGTATGGATACTGGAAAATCGTCTTCAAACAAAGTTTAAGTGTAAGTCTACTAAAAAATAAAGTGTCGATGATTAATCATGTCATGCACATATGTTTGTATACCTATCCATATATACATATATATATATATATATATAATATTTATAAAATAATAATATAAATAAATAAATATAAATATAATAATTAATTGGAAAACCACATGCATTAGTACATGTAACTACTTTATTATCAAACCGTATTTATATATGTATTGTGTACGTTCCGCACCTTTTACAGGTATTGTTTTCATCTCCCTGAAATTCGTGTTTTATCTGCCTACATCTCTATAGTTTCTTCAGTGTTCTGGGTAAATTGACTCAATTAATTATATATCAGGCAGGGCTATTTTATAGGACAATAAATATATGCTTAGTAATTAACCTAGCTACGATATTTCAATAACGTTGTATTTTTTAGAACAATATATATATATATATTATATAAAAAGTTCATTTTAATTTTGTTAGGAATATTTACTCCGGTAATTAGTATTTTTTTGTTTTCAAATTTTTTTGTTAATTACTTTTTTTTTCTATTTTTTTTATCTATATATTTTTTTTTCGTGTATTAATTATTAGCAATTTTTCTTTCAACGAATTTTTACCAGGTTTATAATATTTTAGATTCAATTTTAATCTCGCCCTATCCGGTCTACGCTCTCCATTAAATTTTTCTACGCAATATTAATTTTCGATTCACCTTTGTCAATAACTTTATTTTTAAACTTCATTATAACCGACTGTAATTTTCCATCATATGTTTTTATTAGGTCATCTTGGGACTCATTCGCTATAATATCTAATTTCTCCGGACTCATATTATTTTTCATTTTATTCTTTTTATTATTTTTATTAATTTTATTAAAATCAGTTTCATTTAACACGTCATTGGTTTTTCCATACGATTCAATTATTTTTGTTACACAATCAATATTATTATTACTATCTTTGCAATTTATTTCTTTATTATTAACTTCAAAATTATTTTTTTCATTATTCAAACTTCTTTTATCAACGTAATCATTATTAACATTTTTCTCGATTTTATTCACGTATACGCATATATTATTATTATTTTTGACAGTTACTTCGTCGATTATTTCATTGTTACTTAAAATACTATATTCTTGGTTCCTTAAACATCTAGTTTCATCTTTATTCTTGAACTCAATATCTTCATTAATATTTTCGTCAGTATCAGACTCATAATCATTTTCATTATTTAGATCATCTTTTTTATCATCACTTAAATTATACATTTTATTGTCGATATTTTTTCTAGTTTTCTCGAGTATTCTTCCCGATTTTCCTAGCATTTTTTTATTAAACAAAAATATTTCGTCATTATCGCGGAAAATCTTTGTTTGATTACGTTCATTATTAGTTTCTTCAATAAATTTAATTTTTTCATTAACATCTTTTGCAATAGTAATATTTATATTTCACGTAGCAATATTTATATCTTTATTTTCATTTATTTCAATATTATTATTATTATTATTCGACGAGTCTTCCGATACAGATATTTTAGCAATAACATTTACTCTTTTTATTTCATTTATATTATCATTTTTATTTTCTTTATTATCAAGTTTAGAATTAAAGCTTAATTTTTTTGGTCGCACGATAGGTTCATAATAATTATCAACGGTATCTTTCGACGTTGATGGTATTGGGTTAATTATTATATCATTTATATTTTTAAATTTGTTATTTTTATTTTCAATTTCAGCAATAGAATTTAATGTTTCATTTATTTCTGATTTTAAGATTGATTTGACTGTATTAGTTGATTTGACTGAGGTATTGGCCATTTTTGTGTTCAACCTTCTTGGTCCACCGGCCCATCCCCGTTTTTTTGAGCTTGACGTTCAAGACATTTTCTCTGAGCATTTTGTAATGCAAAACAATTATTCATATCATGCCTCGGTTTTTGGCAATAACCACAAACTAAATTATTATTTGTTTTATTATAATCTTTATCATCTCGACTAATATCATATGACGTAAAGCCATTATAATTATAAACATTATTATTTGAATTTTTATCATTAACCGGATCATTTATTAGCGCATAAGAATTATTAAAATTATAAAAATCATAATTATTTTTGTAAGAACTTTTGTAAATAATCATTTGTTGAATTTTTATAAGAATTATAGTATGGCATATTACTAATATTATTATTATTGTTCTCGACTGGATTCGAACCAAAGATTTCGAGTGAATTTACATTTGAATTTTTTTGAGTATTTAAATTAATATTTTAACTTGAAACGTTGGGTTCGTTTAGTTCATAATTTCTAAAATTGTTATTAAAATTATGATTATTATTTCTTGATAAATTATAATTATATATTTGATTTGAAAAATTCCGAGAAAAATTATTATTTGATTCAGTGATTACTTCCGACGGGTTCTCGATTTTATTTGCTTGCTCGGTTTTAACTTCTTTTAATTTTCTAAGCTTTCTAAGCTTTAAACTGTCAATATATTCATTATAAATTTTTTTAGTATTATACCACACTTTCAGAAAATCTGTAGTATCCATATTTTTACATTCAACTCTTGAACATACCTCAGGCAATAATTCTTTAATAAATTGACGTATCGTTCTTTCTTCAATAATAGATTTACTCATTGTTCCAAAACCATCATTGTTACCCTCATTGCAATTGATACGTCTTGGTATAAATAATAATTAATAATCAATAATAAATAATAATTTAATAAATTCAATAGATGCAGAACAAGCAATAAAATTTTTCTTTTTTTTATTTTTATTTTCACACGGAATTAAATTCAAATTTTGCATTTTTATAAAACAATTTATTTTTTTTCTTTTTTTTATATAAATTTTGGTAAGCAGTTTTCAAAGTCACCTCTGCAACGCGAGACGCCACATCCGTTGAAGTTGCTAAACTATTATTTATTAAATTGTTTAAACAAATTGAATATGCTGACTACTATGGGAACCACTGTATCTGATTGGTTCAAGAAATGGCACCACTTTTCATCCCTACCTAATAATTAAATTTTTATGGGAATAATTTTATTTTTAATATTAAGGAGCGTTACTCTTGCGACAACTTTCGTTCTATTCAAATCATTGAAACTAAATTAAAAATTTAAAATTAAAATTAAAATTAAATCAATTACATCTGATAAAAATTAAATAAAATCAATTGAACTTTTACGTTTTAAATAAATAACATTTTTCGAGTGAATTTAAACTAATTAATTCTTGTGATAAATTATTATTTCCTGTGTTATTTAACCTTCCCTAATCCTATATAAAAATTATTGACTGTGACATTTCTCCGGGGTGTTGTTTTCTGTGCTTCGAGTTTATTTTACCGTTTGGATTATTCGAGACTACAAACATCAACAGGCGACTATCCAGATTGACACGCTCTCAACAATTGTTTCGGATTATTCTTACATCAAGGTACATCTACAATCATACACATTCCCTCCTAACCCGTTACCCTGTAGGGAATAACAAAATAAGAGGATTTTTAATTTTAACGTGAAATACCAAGTTGATTTATTTTAATTATTCTATGATTATTTGGTTATTTAATTTTGATTTTACATATTCTTTCTTTTTCTTGTTATTTCATAGTTAAATTTTAATTTTTCAACTTGGTACGTAACACAATCAATCAAATCATTATACAATTTTAATACTCTACTTCCATACTCATCAACATTCTTATTATCATTCATCACTACGGTGAATAATTCATTCCAAAGTGACTCGGAACTTTTTCCCATGTATGTAACTGTACGGAGCAATACTTCTAGCTCATCAAGAGACGAAAATTCTGTGTTAGCAATTAGACTGATTTTAGGATCTGTAATTCTATTTTTAATAGAAAGCATAAAAGCTTGTGTCCATTGTGTTTTCATTGTAATAATCATTTTATTTTATTAATTTAATTAAATATTTAAATTGTGAATTCGTATACTATCTCGGATTTTGACAAGCGCGTGCCTTCTTCATCCAAGTAGCCTACTTAATCGAAGATGGCCTTCTTCCATAAAGAAGGTGCTAGTAAGGCGGTAGAAATTCGGCATTTAGTTGAAAAAAGTGTGCATCTTTAAAATAGAACTACTTTATTAAATATTCAATAATGTATGATTGAAACTTGAGCAACTTCAATCAAGTAGGATAATGCAGTAACGGTGGCCAACTAGGCAATACTGCAGTGTCATTGAAAGTAGTTCTGTATTTTTCTCGATCGAATACTGATAAGATTTAAATAAAAAAAATGACCAAAGTTACACAGAAGAAGCAAAGACTGTAAAAAAAGCTTATGATACTCTGAATAACGTGCGAACAATTAAAAAAAAAACGCGCACTTCTTTATCGAAAACGGGAGTTCATGAGAAACGTTACAACATTCAACGTTTTTCAGCCAGTCACTTCTTCTCTGAAGAAGTCCTTAATTTATACACGGAGAAAAATATCCTGCGATTTTTACACAGAAAATAATGTAAAATTTGGGACCGTATTGAAATATTGTAAGAATTCATTTTTTTTTTAGTAATCGAGTGTTTCACGCATTTTTGTGTATAGTTTACATTCTTCTTATAGAAGTGTTGTTTTACAAAGTTAAACTGCGAGGATTACATTTTTTTTGTAGAAATGTTGTTTTATAAAGTTAAACTGTAGAAATTACCTTTATTTTGTAGAAATGGTGTTTTACCGACGAATCATGTAAAATTTACATTTTTTTTTTGTTTTTGAATAATATATAACGATTTTAAATTGACAAAAAAAAAAAAGATGATTTTTTTTTTATTCAGAATATTAACGGGTTTTGTTTGTTTTATTTTTGTTTTTGCTTGTCCCGACCGGGGTTTGAACCTACATCTACCTAAACCTATCTAAACTTATAATCCTAAAGCCAGTGCGTTATCCCCTAAGCCATCGCGCGTAAACTTAAAAGTGAGAAAATTTTCGTCCATATCAAGAATGACATTCGACAAATAAAAAATAATACATTTTTAATTGATAAATTAAATGAATAAAGAAGTAAACATATAAAAAAAAATTAAAACATTAATGGAGTATAAAAATTAAAAACAAATAAATAAACTAGAATTATTGTGTCAAATAACTGTGATATAAATATAGACTACACTGAGAGAATTTTTTTGTTAATTCTACGGGGCAACCACTACGAAGTGGGCCAAGTTGACATTTCCGTATTTAACTATTTATTTACACTAAGTTTTCTGCATGTTATAAATAAAATACATGTGAAGTTATTTTTTAAAAATACAAATGTCCAAGGAAAAGCAGTAGCTAAGGAAAAGATGTAACTAAGGAATTAATGTGACTAAGGAATTATATTCTTGAAACATAATTTTTTGGCAACATTAATTCCTTAGCTACATCTTTTCCTTAGCTACTGCTTTTTCTTGGACATTTGTATTTTTAAAAAATAAATTTACATGTATTTTATTTATAAAATAAATAAAAAATGTCCAAGGAAAAGCAGTAGCTAAGGAATTAATGTGACTAAGGAATTATTTCCTTGAAACATAATTCTTTGGCAACCTCAATTCCTTAGCTACATTAATTTCTTAGCTACTGCTTTTCATTGGACATTTTTTATTTATTTTATAAATAAAAAACATGTAAATTTATTTTTTAAAAATACAAATGTCCAAGGAAAAGCAGTAGCTAAGGAAGTAATGTGGCTAAGGAATTATTTCCTTGAAACATAATTCTGTGGCAACCTCTTCTTTATTTTTGTTACTGCTTTTCCTTGGACATTTTTTATTTATTTTATAAATAAAATACATGTAAATTTATTTTTTAAAAATACAAATGTCCAAGGAAAAGCAGTAGCTAAGGAAAAGATGTAGCTAAGGAATTGAGGTTGACACAGAAAAAGTGTAAATTTTACGTTCCAACGACGTAAATCAAAAAGATCACTGAATAAATGTTTTTTTTTCATGTTTTTTCGGTAAATTTTACAATAAATAAAATGAATTCTATTAAATTATTCTGGTGTTTCATTTTCTCGGAATAATCGGTATTTCTCTTAAAAAAATGTAAAATTAACAATAAAATATTACAAAATTTATCTTTCTTTTAATGCAAACTTTACATTTTTTCATATGAAATAAGTTTTCATTTAAAAATAATAAATCTTACAATATAGCCCATGAAAATTTAATGGGATTTATCAGATAACGTAGAATCATTTTTTATTTATGCAAAAATTACACAAAACTATGGTGTATATCGCAGATGTCGGTGACGGTCCCAAATTTTACAATAATCTGTGTAAAAATCGCAGGATATTTTTCTCAGTGTAAGATTCAGGTCTTGACTAGATTTCAAAATATACTATAGTAGAGTATAAGGAGAGATAGCGGGTGGCGTAAGGTTAAATGGTATACGATGCATGAGAAAACCGGTTTTGGGAGTCGTTTTTTTACCTGCCCCCTTTCCCTCTGTGCCGCTTGCTCGCGTTCCCCCCTCGAGCACCTACAAACTCCGCGGGGCCCATACGCGACTACCCTGATAAAGTACCCTCAAAATAACTACCCTTAAAAACTACCCCTATTATTTTATTTATTATTATTATTATTTATTATTATTATTTATTATTATTATTATTGTGAATCATTGTTATTATTATTTATATATGTACGTATGTATATATATGAATAATAATATTATTTTTTTTTTTTAAATATTATTTTGTGATGTGTGCGCGCGCATAGGTGCAAGCAGACTACAAGCAAAAGTGTCAGCAGAAGTGTGAATGGAAGATGTGTGTGAGCCAAACAAGTGTTAGTGTAGGGCGGGTCTTGTTTTGTTAGTGTAAAATGTTTATAGCGCTGCAGCGGCAGCAAAAGTCCCAGCAAAAGTTTGAATGGAAAATGTGTGTGAGTCAAATAAGTGTTAGTGTAGGGCGGCCATGTTTTGTAGTGCCTTAGCACTACACTTATGTCTATAGCGCACAATCTCTTGAATTAAAAATGCGTACTTGGTTATTTAACAATAACAATTGTTATAATTAAAAAAAAAAATTATTTTATGTGTTTTCATTATAAATAATAATATTCTCTTGCCCGTTGACTGGACGGCTGATACTTTTTTTCAAATAATTAAATAGTTATAATGATATTTTTAACGTAGCGCTCTTGGATTTGAAATATGTACTTGGTTATTTAACAATAACAATTGTTATAATTAAAAAAAAAATTATTTCAAGTGTTTTTATAATAGATAATAATATTCTCTTGCCCGTTTACTGGACGGCTGATACTTTTTTTCAAATAAATAAAAAGTTATATTAATATTTAGAGCGTAGGGTCTAGCGTTCGAGTCAGCCCAGGTGTAATTTTTTTTTTATTTTATTTTTAATTTTTTTTTTATATTATTACATTTATTATTTTATTATTCAATTTTTAAATAAAATTTCAAGTATGACTCATTTGTATGCAGCTGGGAAATATAGGTTAAATAATTAAGACATTTTATTTATTTTAAAAATTTATTTGATCTACTTTTGACACATGTTTAATTATGATATTATTGGTTGAATGACACCAGGTATATGAACTCGACATATAATACATTCATCAATTGCTGGAGCACATTTGACACATGTAACCATATGTAAACAAGGAAGAAAAATAACAGACAATGGTTCATTATAACAAATTTTACAAACAAATGTATCATCTTCTTTTTTACTTTTTTTATCTTTTTTTATTTTGTCGTTCTTTTTCTTAATTTTTTTCTTCTCTTCTTGTACTTTTCTTTTTTCAAAATTGTATTGCATTGAATATCGTTGGACAAAATCATTTCCTTTTATTAGTCGAAGAAAATAACATTCCTCAAAATATCTAGCATGTTCTTCCCATGGATCTTCATTATTTTTCCAATCTTTTATTCCATTTCCACAATGATGACAAATTACATAATCTCCTATAGACGAATAAAAAAATCCAGCCTCAGCCATGGATTCATTTGTCTGAGAAATATAGTTCGGCCAATAATAAAATGTATTTAATCGTGATTCATATGAGACCAGATCTTTTTCCGCTGGAGGTGTAGTAGATATTCCAACACAATGTTCTTCAATTGGAGGATTAGAATATTCTTCCGTTTCAAGATCAATATAAAATTCAGCATAAAATGTACGGTCTTCTTCTCTTGAAGTAGATGGAACACAATACGAAGCACGAAAATCTGTAGGTATACAATGTGGATCACCTTCCATAGGTATAAGTTGTGGGCTTACTCCTCTAGGAACATTACCACAAGCTATATTTCTAATGAAACGACAGCTTGCCTTAGCACGTTGATGATCTAGCCATGGATTGTCACCTCGACTCCATTCGTCAATTTCAACACAACACTCAAAACATTTCAACTTAGATCTATAACCAGTATAATAAAATCCAGCAGCAGAAAATCTTACAGGATCACAAATATCTGCTATCGGTGATAGCTCTATACTTTTTTGTCTAGTTTCTTCTACACGATAAATATATTTATTATATCTACGTTTTCTATCCTCTACTGAAGACGTCATTTTTAAAACTAGTTGTCGTAAAAGACGACGTAGGTACATTTTTTGATAATATGGGAGGGGAGTTTTCACCTGAATCAATGGATGCAATTCCCCAATTTATAAACTACTTATTTTTCAATAAAAATTCCACACATGTTTTTTATTAATTTATTTATTTAATTTCGATTACAAATAGATGATTGTATTTTAGATCCGCTACCAGTAAGGAAATAAAAATTTTTCTTATGTTTATAATTCTTACGTCTACTAACAATTTTTTTAAACATTCTTAAAATATATCGGTCGTTCCGTTCAATATCATTCGTAAATAATCGGAGAAATCCGTCGAGCCTCCCACCATTCGCGAAATAATGAAGAGCAACAATGCACCAATGACCGCAACAATTACTCGTAACACTTTGCAGCTGTATATTGTTGTACTCGTGGATGACACAATTTCTTTTGAGAGCGTAAAGGAAACGGGGATCTCTCGGAGGTCGTCCGAAGCTGTCGAAGAAGAGTCCATGTCCCAAATTATTAACGTAAAAACACACCCAATGAGATCCTGGTTGATTATGATTATCAAGATTAACAATAATTCCACAAGGTTTCGGCCATATATGAGGTAATCGGTCACTAGCGTATACTCCTGCACGTGTCAAATCCGTAAGTGGTAATGCGTCAACCAATTGGATAGTATTCATACCAATGTTTCTTTGACTATATTGAAAAACGAATTAAAGACAACATCTACTTCAATAACGTCTTCACTTTTTCCTCTTCGTATAATTAATTTTTTTCCAATTAACCAATTTTTTAATTTATAAACGTTTTGTTGAGTACAAGTATAATTAGGATAATTTACTCCGTGAAATAAACAATAATGTTCGTCTGCTGGTAATAAACCAAATCGTGGTGATATATTTTCTAAATTAATAATACAATGTTTCGCAAATATTGTTGTAAAACATACGTTTCTCTTCACCTCTCTACATAAATATTTTTACCAAGTTCTCCAATTTTTTCAATTAATGATTGTAGATTTTTGTAAGGTACTTCAGACGCGTCCCAATCAATTTTATGATAATTTTTTGTTAACCAATTGTTTTGTCGACGAGTTCCTTTTTCAAGTTTCGAGTACTTAAAAGGTGGTCCAATTATCCAATGACTAATAAATTTATCGTGTAATGTCAAGACAGAAATTTCTTTCGGGTAGTATTCATTGCGAGATCCAACTAGACACTGAATATCAATGATTAAAACTTCCGACATATTTATGACTGAATAACATAAACTAAAGTAGCTCTATATATACGTATCTAATAGTACCTGACGTGTACTATCAATTTCTATAATATTATCAAACTCGGCATATACTATACAATTTATTGTTTGAGCAAGTGCAACACCGAATCTTATCTCAATTCTGAGACTTCCATTTTTTATTAAATTCCAGTACATGCTATTATTAGCAGAGAGGTCAGGTGTTAAGTCAAATGCAAATAAAGTATAACCCTTCGTAAAACTAGAACAAGAAATTTTTATTCCATGATCAGCAAAATGTATTCCAGTTCCAGAAAATAATGTCTGATAGGCTTCAGCATCATGAATATTATTACTAAAACTAGGAGATAATGCTTTACCACCAACTTGGTTTCCATCGACATATAAGGCCAAAAAATTTAAATTAAAATGTTGAAAATTAAACGGATTAAATTTTCTATGACTATTAATGCTCTCTATATCAACTAAACCAACAAAATAATTTTTTAGGTAAACTTCCTAGTATAATGTTGTCGAGTGTATTTGATAATATACCCTGAGCTAAAATAAAAACTTTACTTCTACTCTAGTCAAAGGATTTTGCATTTTGCAAAGTCAAGTGATTTTAGCACGACCTACAAGTACACTTGGATTGAGCTTAGCACGACGTATGATGAGTGTTGCTTTCAAAATAATTACTTTATAATTTCCATCCTCTGTGTTGTCCATTAAACAAAATTCATTCTTTGATCGTGTTAAAGTTATTTTCATCTCAACACCATTCAATAAAAATTTATTTTGATTAAAAACATCAACATGTAAATGCCCAAGCATCTCAAATTGATTGCCATTAGTCATAAAAAGTGATCGATCTTGCAATCCTCTATTTTGTGCTCCAGCAGCAGCTCCTACTGGTGCTTCCATAAAACCTGGAGTATCTAGAAACCATAGTCCCAATTGTAAATGGCTGTTTGATGCATCTGATCCATAGTTTAATTTTCAACTTTCAAAATGCGGTATGGATATGAAGAATTAGATCCAGAGACTGACTTTTGATTAAATAAAACATCACATTGACTAATCATTGTATGTAAAAATATTTGTTACACCCACAGCATCAGCGGCAACAGTTCCATCTTCTTTTGTAATTTTACATCTTATTTTACCAACATCGTATGTGCAGGTCAATATATTCTTTTCTCCATTAGCTGGAATATGAAATTCAATTGGTGAATCTTCTGTGAGTGTTGTGACTGGATTGGTAATAAACCCAATGAGACTCTTCAACAGTAGTCTTAGTAGGTGGTATTGTAAATAAATCCAATCATGGAATACACTCACAAGAATGCTATGAAGAAATGACATTATGACGAAAATATCAATTGACTTTCTTTTTTTTTTTCACAACTTTTTAATTTTTTTCCCACCACCTTTTTGAATTTTTTTCTTTTTTTACAACTCTTTTTTTTCTTTGACAATGCTACGACCTTTTTGATTTTTTTTTCTTGAACGTTGTCTCGAGAAGTTTATACGTTTCTGACTGGTTATTGTCTTTGTCGTTTACTTTTATAGCCAACTCCACCTCCACTTAAAAAATATATCTAGTTTATCCATAGCTTTTATTTTAATTTATTACCAGATTGTGTCAAATGATTATCAAGAGAATCTCTTAAATTGCTCTTGACGAGTATGACATTACCCAAAATATCATTCAAACTGATAATAATTCTTTTCCCAACTGGTTTCAATGCACTTCCAATTAGTGGTAATATTCTTTACAGAGACCACCAAGAAAACCTCCTATCCCTTGGACCACGTTGATTTAAATGTACTTGATGGATCAGTGCCCCACCACCAACTTGATTTTCATAATATTGAATATAACATTTTAATTATTTTTTAAAATGAAGTGTCACGAATAATGGATCGTATGCAAAATGAGATAGGGCTACCAAAACTATCTTTTATATCTATTGTAATAGTGTCAAATGAGTGACGTAATAAGGAAAAATAATATGGTTGAAATTTTTCAATTAACGACGAGCCGTATTGATAATTACTAGAGTCAAAAGGCACAACTCGAAGTATTTGCTTATTAGATTCACTAATAATATGAGGAGAAACAATATCACAATGTACATATAAAGCTGACGGAAGCCCACGTAATATGCTTGCTGGTGCATTTGCTTTTAAAATGTGTTGAATTTCAGTAAAAACAAGACCCTCAGCTTGGTATATAAATCCAAGAATATTTGCAATTTTTCTGGTTAATTTTATTTTATGTTTTTTGCAATCTTTTCCACTACATTTTTTTATTATAGTAACAAAACGTGTCCGAGTATTATATACTAATTCAAAATGTATAAAATTTTTATCTTCATTAAATGACCATATGACACTATCTGTATTTGGATATACACCACTTTCGATATTTACGTTAAAATTATTATTACCAAAATCAATATTAATTATTCCTTCACTTTTATTTATATGTAAAAAAGCATTTGAAAACGCTATTTCACTCAATCCAACTGACCAGCTTCCTTCAAGATTAAATGCACGGTGTAATTGTGTTGTAAATGCAGCTGTTGTATTATTCGGATAATATTGATTATTTTTATTACTAACAAGTGTAATATAAAAATCTTTATTGAACATGATCTTTTAAATTACTTGCTGGTACCCATTCATCAAAATCACTAGAATAATTTTTCCATCTAACAAGATATTCTTTTTTCTGTCCTTTTCCCCGTGTGTCAAGAATTTTTTCAACATCAAAATATTCTTCATTTATATTTTGATTTACTTTACTTATTTCTTGTTCATAAAAATAACCTGAAATATCTTCACCTTTTAAATCTTTAATTTCATAAATAGGTAAAGATTGTCGAATATAAACTTTTGATATTATAAATAATTCTTTTGACCAAGATCCAGCATAACCTTTACTGAAAGATTGTTTTTCATTACTGATTCTAACATAGTCACCAACATGGTATTTATTATTTTTTTTTGTCGCATTTGTATATTGTTTTTCTATATTTTCACGTGCCTTTTGAGCATTGTATATAGTAACAGCGGCTGGGGTCATTTTTGTTGATGAATGTATTGCATTATTGTACGAATGTACAATTTTAGGTAAGACTTCAATATAACGATGAGTTTTTTTATACGTGAAATAACGATAAATTCTTTCTTTGAGTGTGCGATTTACTCGTTCAACTATAGCTGCTTTGATATCGGGATTACGTGCTACACGAAAATGAATTTTGACTTGGTCCAATAATTTTTGTACATTTTTATTTAAAAATTCTTTACCTTTGTCTGATTGTAAAACTACTGGTCGACGTCCACTAGTTAAAAAAATTTTTTCAAGTGCTTGACATACAGTATTTCCTGATTTATTAATAAGAGGTTCAACCCAAAGATATTTACTAAGTACATCTATGACAACTAATAGAAATTTATTACCATCATTATAACTTTGTAATGAGGTCAAGTCAGCTAAATCCATTTCCCATAAATCATCTACATTTTTTGTAGTGTAATGTAAACGAGAAAATTTTCTCCGGACTGGTTTATGAAGTGTATAAGTATTTTGCGAATCTAACCAATCTTTAATTTCTTTTTTTGACTTTGGGTATTTTTTAAATATATTTTGTGCACCCGAGAATGATAGGGGATTTTTGGGGTTGTAATAAATGTTTGGTAAATTTATTTTTTTATGCTTAACCATTGTGATGACCTTGTTAATGGTCGCAAAATTGATGTAGCTGATTTTACAGTTTTTTGTGGAGGTTTTTTAACTTTACGTACAGTAGATATTTCTTCATCAGAAAAAGACAATTCTTTTCTGCTCAATCTTCTTTTATTAATTGGTGGTGGTCTTAAATTTGGTGTAATTACTTCTTCAGCATCATCGTTGTCGCTTTGTTCCCAGAAACTAATATTACTAACAAAATCTCTAGGCGCATGAATATCTTTTAAAAATCGTGCAAACTGATCATGGCCGATTGCTTTAATATTTTTACGATGACGTAACGCATCATTAATTAAATCAATAATACTAGAACCATGAATAGTTTTTCCGTCTATACTAACCAAGCCTTTATCATTCCATTTTAATCGATTTCCGTTATCTGCTCTGGTTATATGATTTATTAAACCTTGTGCTTTTTTTTGGAAAATTTTAGGAACTGCTTTTATAATCAAGTCTTGAGGATATTTTGTATCATTATCATTACTTAAATTTCTGTAGTCAATATTATTGTTATTATTATTATTGAAAAATAAAAATCGTCTCAAAACTTCTTTATATTCATTCCACTTTTCTCCGTCATTTTTATTTGAATTTAAAATATTATGGAGTTGATTATCAAGGCGTGACGTCACATCTCCAGGTGTTTGAACAGTACCTACGTCATTGTTTGTATTTAATTTATTAACCGAGTCTTCAGGAATTAAAACCATTTTTCTTGCATGTTCCATTATTTAAAATATTTTGTAATTACAGCTGTAATTATTGGAGTAAGTAATAAAGGTAACAAGGAGCCACCACCTGATTGATTAATTAAAATTTTTTTTTTGTTTTTATATTTCCTGGAGAGGCCAGAGAACGTAGTATTGATTTATGTTTTTTTAATTTTTTTTTTTCTGTTTTTTTAATATTTATTGTACCTTTCAAAATATTTAATGAACATTCACCAATACAGCGAATAAGATTTTTGTCACTATGCTTTAAAATTGCTTGACGTTGTTTTGGATTAGCATATACTAATGCTTGTAGTAGAACACTATGTTTTTTATTAAACGGATTACACGTACCGACTGCCATTATATTCGTACAACTGGTATGTTATTAGATGACGTTATTGTATTTATATCTTTTCGTGGAATGTAAACAAAATTATGTGTATCACTTGGAAAAACACATGTACGTACACGGAGATTTTGTGGGGTACTCTGTTTCAAATCAAGTAAAATATATCCATGAGGTACAGAGGTCGCTTCAAAATAAGCCTCTTGAAGAAAACGCGGATTCTCAGGGTATACTTGTCGTGCTAAAAAAAATACTTGCGAACGATCTCGAGGATTTTCAAATAAAACAATATAATGTGAATTTAAACTTATATCACGAAAGCCACGATGGAAAAGATTTTGCGATAATAATATAACTGATAACCCAAGATGATGACTTCCCTTTGTAAAAAGATCCATAATAACACTGGAAGAGCCGGACTCTCTCATGAGATCATCGATAATAACTAATTTTTTTTTTTTATCATTAAACTCTTTTAATTTTGGTAGACCTTCAACAAATTCAACTGAAGAAAATTCTTTAAAACTGTCTTGCCCCTGCCCATGAAAAAAATAAACTTTATCAAATTTTACATCGGTGATATTTTCATTTAAAAATTTTTTTAACCAAGTAGTCTTACCACAGCCTGATGCTCCAGCAAGAAGCATAATTATAAGAAGCGGGAATTGACACACAAGAGACATTTTAACAACTGAGAAAAAATAAATAAATAATCGAGTTATATAGAAATCTGAAAATAAAAGCTGTTGGTAAAAATAATTTTTATTACAATTACAATTTTGACAATATCGACAAAACAAATATTTTTAGACAGTAAATTTTTATTTATAGGACAAATTTTTTTTTTTATTTTTATTTTTTTATTTTTATTCATCTTTATTTATAAAAAAATTTTTTTATTTATTAAACAAAATTTTTATTTTTGACAATACAAATATTTTTTGACAGTAAATTTTTATTTATTACACAAAATTTTTTATTACATTTTTAAGAAATTTTTTTATTACACACGTTGTCTTTTATACCCCAGAGGATATGTAATATTCTCGTAGTGATTACGCTTAGGTCCTGTAACAGAAATCATTTTTTTATCAATAGTAGAGTACACTTGTAGATCTCTTGTTCTACGGATAGAATTATATTCAATTTTAAAAGGATCTATTTCACGCTTAATTAATGATTCAACAGTATTAAACTTTATAAATTTTTGTGCTTCCAAGTCAAGCCGCACACCTTTCAATTTACAGACTTCTACTTGACCACCATCAGGTTTTTGTATAATAAAAGAATAAAATTTTGGCCCACCCGATATAAAAGATTTTATATATGAACCTTCTCCATACTCTTCTAGCTCATCAGTTAAATCTCCCAATTTACTCCCTGTAATTAATTTATCATTTTCATTTTTACATATTCTTATAATAGAGTTAGTATCTACATATAAAATTTGTTTACTATTTTCATGAATACAAGAATATAATTTTTCCCGAGCGTACGCTGTCGTAAAAGCCGCCAATACAACGTTAGTTGTTTTTGTTAAAGATTCTTCTTCATTAATTAATTTCCACGAAATTAAGACAGTTTCTTGATTTATTGGTTCGATAAATTGAATTAAATTTTTTTCGTTATCTACTACATCATAATATTCTTGTAAATCACTGCAAATTGTTTTACGCCATAAAGAACTTCTTTGTCCTAATTTACCATATAACGAATTGAGCATATTTTTACTCAATGTACGGAGACGGGATTAAAATCTATTTTTTCTTTATCAAGTTTAATATTTTCAGCTTGAAAATATTCCTCGATATATTGATCTTTATCAGATTCAGTTTTGACCCAAGATGGGTACCCACTGGCTTCTTGTTTTATTTTAAGAAAAGTATTTATATATCCTGTAAATAAACCGACTTCATTAGTTTCTTTATTATTCATCGACATTTTATCGTAATGCCAAACTTCATATATTTTTTCTATGACATATCCTTTTGTTAAAGCAAGTTTTAGTTCTGACGACACCCAAGTACCGATTAAACTTCTCTCATCATTATTATGATTACAAAAACCTGGCTCTATTGTATCAACACATGTACGACAGAGTGGAAAATAAAGTTTTTTATTTTTTGAACGTACAGGCAAAACAGGCATGTGTAAATCAGACGGTGCAAGTACACGACATTTTATTAATCCATCAATTTTTGATATATCATTATTTGGAAATTCTTTCTCGATATCGCGACTTTAGGATGAGCTAATGGAAATGCAGATTGCTTAAGGACACTCGGATACAGACTTGTGAAATCTACATACTGAATAGTTTCCCCGGGTTGTACTGCATATGACTCGACGATATTCTCCGTTCTACCACTAAAATAAGCATCACGTGGGTTCAATGCTGTGTAATAATTTGCATCAATAGAATCAATAAATTTTTTTACTTGAGGTACATCTTTTAACAATTTTTTAAATTCACATCCCCATTTTTCAATAACATCATAACCTTGATCTTCTAAATACTTTGTAATATTTTGCGTGCGTTCATAACGTTCATTCAAAGTTGTACCATCTTTTTGTACATGATCACGATTGAACATAAAACACTCGATACATCCATGCCACCAACAACCATGATACTGAAAAATGTTTTTTCGTCTTTCATTTATACCATCAACACTAATTTTTTTTGGACCTATTTTGACTTCATGAGAGTTACCAGCATGTTGAATATTACTTGCTGTTGAATATGCTAACCATTCCAGCCACTGAAGAGCTTCTTTTGACTGATTGTCGCTTAATCTATAACCAGACCTGGGAACGATTCCGATTTTTTCTTTAGTAAGATAATTACGTTGAAAAACACGCATACATAATGAAGCACAAGTCAAAGCTTCACGGAATGGATGAACATTAGTAATTTTTAAAGTTAAATTTATAAATTTTAAACATGCCATACGTAAAACAATTACATCTAGAGTACAATAAAGTTTCAGTTCCTTTCTAAAATCAAATAATTCTCCAGAGTCTACTCTTTCTTTATACCACTTATCAAATTTGTCAGCTTCTTTTTTATTTTCGCACGCACACCATACATTTCTGGTGGTGGTACCTCGCCGATATAATTTTAATTTAATTAATTATTAAAAAAATGTGGACAATAACCTTTTGAAATTTTTTCATCAAGACCAAACATACGAGGTAAAGCACTCAAAGGTGCTTGAAAAAAATTGAGTGAATCTATACATTTAATATTTTCAATTGACAAAACATTAATACTTGTACCAGTAATTATAGTACTAATTTTTCCTTCTAATTTACGATTAATTGATTCTTATAAAACCCACTGACCACCATAAATTTTTTGATTATGAGCTAATACAATAATTTCACTATATTTATTTTTTATTCCAAATAAAAAATCAACAAATTTTTTTACAGTGTCTTTCCGTTTAGCAATAAATTCGCGAGTAGTACACGAATCACATTTATTCTCGATCGGTATATTAGGGTCATCTAAATCACTTGTACCATTTATACATTTATCGCACACAAGATGAACTACTACATAATTAACTTCATGAATTTTATAAACTTTATTATCATTATTAACTGTTTTAGATTGCATTGTCTCAAAATCATAAAAAACATAACAACAAAGATCTTTTTTCTTTTTAAAATTCATTTTACTTTTGAAATAACATAAATGTGATGGTGGTTGAAGTTCTTCACACGCAGAACAATAATAATATCCACATAAATGACGCGTATTTAAGTAAACTTTTCTAAAACATTTTTTACACTTTTTTATTGCCTCACACACTGAATGCTTTGAATTATAAGATTGAGCTGTCCTATGTTTGTCTAAACATTGTTGTCCATAAAAAGCCCGATCACAATCACGACACTCGGCTAAATCTACATTTATCTCACACAAATTATTTAAACATCGGTCACAACGACCAGGACATGACAAATGCGTTTCAGGTGATGAATATCTTTTATCACAAATTAAACAATATTTTTTTGTACCATGCATAAAAGTTATTATATTATTTATTGGTTCATAATGATGACTATTTTCATAATATGCAATTGGTATATAATTTTGTTCTTCACGAATAAAACCCTCAACTAAATCTGTACCATCAAATATTAATTCATGTCCATTGATATTATTAGAAACATATTTATATATTTTTAAAACGCGTTTAATCGGACATGTTGCTAAATACATCTGAAATTGTCTCACTTCCTCTAACCCACATCCCTCAGATGGAATAACAACACCAGATTTATTTATAAATTCAAGAGTCAATGTTTTTTGTAATTCATATCGAGCGTCACGAACTGCTTTTAATCTAGCCACGTCAAATTTATTTGTCTCTAATTCAGATAATTTTACTACGATTGATCTTGGTAAACATAAATTATCTTTATTATTAATTATTAGTGTACCACGTCTCGATCTTTCACTTTTAGGCATTCCACATCTACCAACAATTCGTTTTAAAATTATAACTTTTATACTAAATGCAGCCGTCGCATCTATACCGCCAGCACTTTGACATATACTACTTATTATTGTCCATAAACGATCAAAAGTAAACTCATTAATTGGTGTTAAATTTGTAAATGAATCACTAGTCATATTTTCTGATCGAAAATTAAAAATAATTCGGTCAGTGTTATTGCTAGACAAAGACATAACACGTTGATATACTTGTCGAAAAGCACTCTCAATAAACTCAACAAGCCCGCGATCATTAGGAACATTTTTTATTTTTAATGTATACGTAGTACTTGTGAGTGAAAATTTAGGTATTTCTTCACGCGTTTCATCGAGTAATTCTATACAATCTTCACTACCACCGTCTTGACATTCGTCTTCACTTGAATTATCCATGATTGATATTAAAAATTTACTAAATAAAAATGATAAATTTCCCGAATATATATGTACTCCCACCTAGCTTATATTTACATTGCATGCACTTGTTATATTAAAAAAATCTATTGAACTGACAAAAAAAAATTTAATCGAATAAAAAAAATAAATACCATATTTTTTCGTTCCGGCAAGCGTCACAGCCTTGTTTGTTTACGTTTATGTCTTTCCCACAAACGTAACACTGACCAACCTCGATGCAGTGGGCCTCCGCAAAATCCGTGACGTCAGAGTCACTGCTTTCTGCTACACCGATGAATCCCTCCCGTGAAGAAACTCTCGTTCTTTCGGATGAATGACATTTCTTCGGGTTCGCTTTAACAATGAATGAATGAATGAATAAATGAATGAATGAATGAATGTTTGAGAAATAGGTCATCAGAAAAACGGTAAAAATAAAATGCAAAAATATTGATTTAAAGAAAAAAAAATTAGATAAAATAAAACAAAAAAATAATTAAAAACAAAATGTAAATAACTTTTAAAAACAAAAAAAGAAAAAATTTTTAAAGAAAAAAAGTAAAATTAAAAAAAAAAAAAAATTTTTTTTTCAGAAAAAAAAGTTGAAAAATTTTAAAAACAAAAATTAAAAAAAAATAATTTGAAAACAAAAAGTAAAATTAAAAAAGAAATCATTTTAAAAACAAAAAGCAAAATTAAAAAATAATAATTTTCTAAAACAAAAAAAAAAATTTGAAAAACAAAAAGCAAAATTAAAAAATTATAATTTTCTAACAAAATTTTAAAACAAAAGTAAAATTAAAATAGAAATCATTTTAAGAACAAAAAGCAAAATTAAAAATAATAATTTCCTAAAACACTTACATATCCAATTATCACTCGATGACGTAGAATCTGATCGTTCACGTTCTTTTCTTTTTCCATTCCTAGGTTTTTGAGACGTTGGATACGCCAACGCTCCTGAACAACTATCCTTCTAATCATTTTTCTTCTTATGATCTTTGCTTTTTTTTGCTGAATACGTAATTGTCGCTCACCTGTAAATTCACTGTTTTATTCTATTTTCACTTTTTTTAAATCCATTCTATTATTTTATTCCACTGTATTTATTTTCACTGTATTATTTTTACTTTTTTATTTCACTGTATTAATATATTATTTAAATACTTACGTAACATTTTTTTAATAAAGCTCCGATTATTGATAGCATTGGTACATCTTTTTAAAAAACCATATAAAATTTTTTTTACTGCATTATCTTTTGAAAGTATTTCATTTATGCGATCTTCATCGAGATCGTCTTTGAATATTTTTAAATCACCCTCAAAATCTTCAACTGATTCTGCTAAATTATCAATCGAAGTTATATATTTCATGATATAATATATTTCCTTCATACTACTTTTCAATTTTAAGTGACCACGTATTTTTGAATTATCTTTGACGTTTAAATGTATAGTTGCGCGTAACTTGTACGACTCCCGGTGATACGATTTTAAAAGATTTGGTTAAAATTTTTCACATAAGTTGTTCATGTTGAAAGTGTTGAAGACGATGTGCAACTGACTCGAACATTAGGATTAAAGATGTCGGAAAAGCACTCCCCACTTACGTTTTAGTTTTTTCTTTTTTTAAATAATTTTTTATCTTTTTTAAATAATTTTTCTTTTTTAAATAATTTACCAGTTGCTATTTTGCATAATCTATTGTAACTTGAAATTTAAATTTTGATATCTTCCAAAAAGCTAATAAAGATCGTTGTTAAATATTTAATAGATCTATATTCTTTCTAAACACTCGGGGTACAATTTTAAATTGAATAATAGTGCTGCCAGACAATAAACAAAAAAGTTTTCTATTTAAAAAAAAAATTTTCTTTGGAAAAAATAAACTCAAACTAATTTTATATTCTAGCATTTTAATTTATACATTTTAAATAATCAAAAGGACATTTTTTTTCTCGCATAATAGATCTTTAGACCCCTGTATTCACCCTGAATTTAAAAAAAAAATACGGCGCCAGCAGTAAACAGTTCCATTAAAAATAAATATAGTTGAAAAATACCAAGACAGTAAATAATTATTTTTCGAACAAAAAATATTGTAGTCAAAAGAAAAAATATATTTTTGTATAAAGAATAGAGAAGTTTCTATTTTCATTTGCATTTTTTCCTATACCTGCTTTTTTCGTTGCTCTCTTTCTATCCAGCTGTGACGCTCAGGTGTGTCATTGTATTATGTAAATATGCGCTATTTCATGCAAGTATGTCACTCAAATAATAATTGTAATAAATATTTCAAGTACAGGTGGCGGTAATTACGATAAAAATAGTATAAATAGAGCTGATAAATCATATTTCACGTTAGTTTATTAAAAGGGTACAATGTATCTATTTATAATTTTTTCCGTGTTAAGTGTTTCGGCTGCAAGTAAAAATGACTATACAGTCAAACAAATACAAACAGGTGCAGGATTATTTTACGATTATTTATACGATTTTAAATTTTCAATAAATAACTGGAAGATAATAACATTTATAGAATTAGATTGGTATATACAACAACAGCCATATTTAAATAATGACGTATTGCTGGCCGTAAATACATTAAAAGAGAGATGTGCACATGTGATCCATTATACACTTAGCTTGTGTGGCTACACGATCCAAAGGCTAAGATCGGTACAATTAAAACTAATTTTTACAGAAGAATATGTACGTCAATTAAAAGCAATTTCCACGCAACCTGAAATAGAGAAAGATATAAGACAAAAGCGTGATGTATTTAATGATAAAAATACTTTTATAGGCAAGTCTTTTTTTACATCTTTGAGTGATGAGGAATCTAGATTATACAATAATAAAATTGATAACATGTTGAAGGAAAAAAAAAATTTTGTATCAGATCTTGAGAATCTTACGCATATATTACCAGCTGAAGTAGAACGATTTAAAAAAATTTTAATAGAATATTCAACTATAGGTAATTCAACACTTGGGTGGTTTTACATAAGATTAGAAAATTTTAATAAATGGTTTGGTTATCATATTGAAAAGAAAACAAGTATATTGGGAACTGTATTATCAAACAATTCTCTATTTAGATGACTTTGGCAATGTTGTAGATGGATATAATCATTTTTTAAAAATTGTAATTGATTCCATTAATTTATCAAAGCTAAATATACTTCATCCTGAAATATTATCAGCAGAAAAATTAGAAGGCTCACTTGAGTTTTTTGCAAAACATAGTGGTGAATTTAATTTACCTATGAATATAAGAGATGCCATAGCTGGTCATCTGAGTAAAATATCACAAATCGATATAGGTTATGACAATGGTAGATTATTTGTTTTAATGAGAATTCCATTGACTGAAGAAAAAATTTATCATATACATAAATTAAGATCGTATCCTATTGCTCAGCAATTAGGGAATAATACAATAGGATCAGCGTGGATAAAACCAAGAGCTAATTATTTGATTTTGTCATCAGATCAATCGCAATATACACTTGTAAAAATAAAATTGATTTACCTTTTTGTCAAGCAAGTGTAAATATACATATATGTGAATCATTATCATATCCGATGTATGAGAGCTCACATCAAGCTGGTTGTGAAATTTCTCTAATTACAAAAATTAATGAATCGCCTTTACTTAATTGTGACATTAAAATTTCTCGTCATTTTACGCCGTACTGGAAAAAATTAAGTAATGAAAGAGGATGGTTATATAGTTTACCAGGAGAACAAGAAATACATATACTGTGCGGAGACAAGAAAAAAAAAACTATTGTTATTCGTGGTGTTGGTATACTACGGATCCAAGCAGGTTGCCACGCACGCATAAATTACGGAACAATTTTCGGTCAACAGGTAGTAAATATTGATACCATATATGAATTTAAAACTACAGCGACATTAAATGTTACAAAACTATTGCCTGAAATTGTTGATTTTACTATAGGAGAAACAAACTATTCATCAGCAAACCCAGCCGTATTGATTTATGATATATCTCTTAAAGAAATAAGAAAAGAGATATTAGATCAAAAAGAAAAAATAAATGAAAAAAATCTTTCAAAAAATATTATATTTAAAATTATTCTTGGTGAAATTATTATGGCTACAATATTAACCTCCATAATTTCATTTCCACCAATTGTAATTATTATAAAAAAAAATTTATCTTTCTTCAAAAAAGAAAAGTGTCATATAGATGTAAAGCCCGTCCCCACCTCAATATCTTATCCCTCTACTTATTAATTTCCCCACTATTCAATATCTAATTGTATAAAAGTCGATGTAATGATAGCTGAAATTAAAAGTTAACCATGGAGTCAACTAGTAATCTTCTTCTGTCACATTCAGTTGCACTTAATAAATCTAAAACGAAAAACCTACGTGTTGGATTTGGAGAAGATTATCGAATTAGAATTCAAATCTGTGACAATACTTCAAGAAAAGGAATTTCGTTTGCAGTATATAAGTGGAAAAATTTTTTGGATAAACTAGAATTTATATTATCTTGGTACTCAGCTAGTGAAAAAACAGACGACTTGAAAAAAAAATATTCTCCAATTGAGTGTGAAGACATTAAAATATTTTTTAGTTATTCATACAAAACGAGGTCTGTTGTATTTGATCAGGGCTCTGGAAAAATAGCACTACATGAAGTGTCGATGAATGAAATTGTGAATAAATTACCGTGGGTTGATTGCTGCATAGAGAGTCTGGAAAATATTCCTGTCGACATTTACAATCATGCAACAATATTGTATATGCATAAGACTATAGGAAAAGATAATCTTGATTTTCCAACATCTGATTTTTTAAAACAAATGTTATTAAAAAATTTCTACAAAATTTCTGACGATATTGAAAGTACATTAAAAACAAGTAAACTTTTGTCATATAAATTATTTTTATTTGAAGTAATATTATATAATTTTGATCGTTTATACATTGACATCGAAAGAGCTTTTACAAACCGTTGGTAATTAGTAATACTACATCATGTACGATTGGATTATTACGACGAATGGATATATTAATAAAGACTATACTTATATACCAAAAGAAATTGCTGTTGCTAGTGTAATTGGTAACGTTGTAAATCATTGGATCCTCACTCCGCCCTGTGAATATTCAGAACTACCTATGACTGTCAAAGTTGAAAATCAACGACGACTAAAAGAAATACATGGACTACATTGGTTTGATGGAGAGAGCGACATAGGAAGAGTACTTGATATTTTACGTTCAATTGCAAAACAAAGTAAATTAATTATTACATGTGGAGACGAGTCTGTAATGTATTTACAGAATCTTCTTGGTCGAGATATTATAAACGCTGAAAATATGAATGAATGGACTATATTTGTAGCAACAGAAACATCTAAATCTAAATGTATAATTCATAATAATTTACCATATCATGAGTGTGCACTTGTACATGCTAGACGAATAAAAAAATATTTTTTAAATAAAATGTCTTCAAATAAAAATTGTAGTGTTGACGAAACTGGTTAAATATTGTAAGAAAAGTATGTCGAACGGAAATGAATATTAAAAGAAAACACATGTTCAAATAAAAATAATTGTCAATAACCTATGTCTTAATTATTTTCCTATATTTCCCAGCTGCATACAAATGAGTCATACTTGAAATTTTGCTTAAAAATTGAATAATAAAATAATAAATTTAATATTATAAAAAAAAAAAAATTAAAAATAAAATAAAAAAAAAAAATACACCTGGGCTGACTCGAACGCTAGACCCTACGCTTGAAATATCATTATAATTATTTATCTATTTGAAAAATTATCTGCGTTAATTCCGATTGTTAGTTTAAACATCAAAGAATAATATAAAAGTAAAAAAAAAATTTTTAACATTTTTATTCATGACAATATTGACAATTGAAAAAGTTGCTATGTCCCTGTATGATAATACACGGGTCTGACTCGTACACTTTAAATGCTCGTTATAAATTAATTTAAAATTATCTGCGTCAATTCCGATTGTTAGTTTAAACATCAAAGAATAATATAAAAGTGAAAAAAAAATTTTTAACATTTTTATTCATGACAATATTGAGTATTGAACAAGTTGCTACGTTCCTGTAAAAAAAAAAAAAACACGAAGCCTGACTTGAACACTAGCACTACAAACATGGCCGCCCTACACTAACACTTATTTGACTCACACGCATTCTCCATTCAAACTTTTGCTGGGACTTTTGCTGCCGCTGCAGCGCTATAAACATTTTACACTACCAAAACAAGACCCGCCCTACACTAACACTTGTTTGGCTCACACACATTTTCCATTCACACTTCTGCTGACACTTTTGCTTGTAGTCTGCTTGCACCTATGCGCGCGCACACATCACAAAATAATATTTAAAAAAAAAAAATAATATTATTATTCATATATATACATACGTACATATATAAATAATAATAACAATAAATAAATAATAAAAAAATATATATGTAATAAAAAAATAATTATTATAATAATAATAATAAATAATAATAATAATAATAATAATAATAAATAATAATAATAATAATAAATAATAATAATAATAATAAATAAAATAATAGGGGTAGTTTTTTAAGGGTAGTTTTTTTGAGGGTACTTTATCAGGGTAGTCGCGTATGGGCCCCGCGGAGTTTGTCGGTGCTCGAGGGGGGAACGCGAGCAAGCGGCACAGAGGGAAAGGGGGCAGGTAAAAAAACGGCTCCCAAAACCTGTTTTCTCGTGGATCGTATACCATTTAACAGCACGCTGCCCGCTATCTCTCCCTATACTCTACTGGTATCAATTGTTTGGGGCTGTATTGGTGAGCTAGCTTTGTGGACGTGTAATTTTGCCTCATTCTGCGAGTCATTTTCTGTGGAATTATTAAATTAAAGATATTGTGTTCTGAATTTTCATCTTCTAACTACCTTTAAGGGGAAGAAGTAGTCCAATGGTCAGATAAGTTAAGTAAAAATTGTAAAAAAGACTAGAGATAAAAACGGTTATTTGAGAAACCTGTTCACTTTTTATCAGTTCGTCACTTGTATAATAAAGTTTTTTTATATGCACAGGAACGCAAGTCACAAGTAACACTAGGAATTCGTTATTTTATTCAAATATAAATCAAATTATTTTAGTCTGAGTTAGCTCATTTTTTACCATCGGACTACCTCAAGTAATCGTATAATTAAAAATATATATGCTAGCCGAATAATATTATCTTGATTAATTTTCCGTTCAATATTCAATTTTTTAATTTTTTATTGACATGTAGAGACTATTCAATAGTTTGTTATCCACAGGGTCGGGCGATGATTGTTCGTTACTGCCAAAAAGATGGACCGTTCCAGGATACTGAACAACAACAATTGAGCCGGGTTATTATGAAACATGAAATTGATTTGGCTTATCCAAATCCAACTCTACTTGAAAAGATCGAGTTAATAATTTTTTTCATAATTTTTTACATTGGTTTTTATACATGGTGTACCATTTTGAAATTTTTGTTGCAATTATAACTATAGGTTAAAACGCTTAATTTCAACAAAAATGATTTTTTGATACACATGAAATAAACCAATTCATTTTATTTATTCTTCATTTATTATATAAAGGTTCATTTCGAATAATTGAATTTTTAATAGACATATGAACGATCGGTAGAGTTACGAAAATTCAAAAAGTATCGAAGTAATATAAAACATTAAAGTATACGGGCTATTAAATCAACATTCAGATAATTTTTATCTCTACTGAATTAATGAATCTCTAGTATTGAATTCTAAACAGTTATAAAATTTCAAATGGACATCTTGTACAAAAACAAAAAAAAAATTCATTTTGTTCCAAATATAAAACTTCTCTCAAACAGAATTTTTATTCTTGAAGATCTTGAGTATTCAACTATAAAAGGCCACTACTTTCATTAAAAACAAATAGCTTTTTAAAACGTAAAATGATTTATCCAAATAAAACTATAGTGTATCCAATAAGAAAACTATTTTTGTAATGTAAAAAAAATTTTCGAATTTAATCCGCTTGAAGTCATTAATTAAATAAATTAACTTCTACAAGCGGAATTTATTCAAGAATTCGGTTTTACGATACAAAAAAGTTTTACCCGCATCAAACACACTTTAGTTTTAATCTAAATAAATATTCAATGGTCGCGAACGTTTCATATTTTTGATTGATTTTTTTTGTCAAAATATTTTTTTTTATAATTCATTACTGAAAATTTCCAAGAACAAAAATTCTGCCAGATAGAAGTTTGTTTTTTCAGTGCATTATTGAACAATATATTTTAAATTAAATTGTAATTTACAGATTTAATAAAGATAAGTTTCTTAAACTTTCTGAAGAAATAGGGCAAACCTTCCCAACTGAAGAACCAAGTTTATATTTTCGGCCCAGCAAGAAAGGAAAGAATCCTGGAGGAACTCTTTACAGCGCTCTTGCAGGAATAAAAAATAACTTTGAAAAACTCGGGCTCTTAAAAAAAACTACTCCCCCTGAAATAGAAGCTTTTGTACCAAGTGGTAGGTTTTATATTGAATCAGTTACTAACACTACTTCTAAAAAAATATTTTTGAGAAATGTTTCCCCATAGTCGACCACTATAATTATCAGGGCCCCAGCACTACATAGGATTCGGAGGCGGCTTATAATTATTACTAGGCGCCCGAGAAGTCAGCGCAGAAGACCAATTTTCGTCGTAGAAAGAGACAGAGAATGAGACAGACAGACAGATAAACGCGACGATATATGCTTCCTACAAGACCGACTATTTTCTTCAACTATTTTACCTACATTTCATTTATTAGCGATTTTTGAATTTATATAAATTAATTGAATTTTCTATGCTTGTAATAATTTATTAAAACAAATAAAAAGCAATGGGAAAAGTGGTCGCTAAGGAAAGGAAGTTGCCACATGTTAATTTACAAAGAATTAATTTAGCCAAAGAAATTAACATGTAAGAAACTTTCTAGCTAAAATTGACTAATTAATTAATTAGCTTCAAAATTATATTTTAAGCAACATTACTTCCTTGAAACATAATTTTTTTTATATTTATTTTATAAATAAAATACATGTAAATTTAATTTTTAAACATACAATTGTCCAAGGAAAAGCAGTAGCTAAGAAAAAGATGTAGCTAAGGATTTGAGGCTGCCAAAGAATTATATTTTAAGCAACATTATTTCCTTTAAACATAATTTTTTGGCAGCCTCAATTCCTTAGCTACATCTTTTCCTTAGCTACTGCTTTTCCTTGGACATTTTGATTTTTTTTATAAATAAAATACATGTAAATTTATTTTTTAAAAATACAAATGTTCAAGGAAAAGCAGTAGCTAAGGAAAGGATGTCGCCTACGTGTCAATTTCTTTTGCTAGATTATTTCTGTATAAATTAACATGTGGCAACTTCTTTTCTACTAATATTTTTTCGAATAGCTTTTATTCAATTTAAAAAAATAAAAAGCTATGAGAAAAATGTCTAAGGAAAGGAAGTTGCTACATGTTAATTTATAAAGAATTAATTTAGCCAAAGAAAGTAATATGTGAACAACTCCCTTCCATTAGCAATTTTTTTCATAGCTTTTTATTTATTTAAATTAGTAAAAAGCTATGGGATAAATTTCTACAGAATTAATTTAGCCAAAGGAATATACAGGTAGGCAACATCTTTTCCCTAGCTATTTTTCCTATAGCTTTTTATTTATCTAAATTTATAAAAAGCTATGAGAAAAATCTCTAAAAAAAGTATGTTGCCTACCTGTTAATTTCTCTGGTTATAACTTAATTCTTTATAAATTAATATGTGGCAACATCCTTCCCTCAGACATTTGTCAATAGTTTTTTATTTATTTAAATAAACAAAAAGCTATGGGAAAAATAGCTTAAAAAAGCATGGAACTCACCTATTAATTTATGTGATAGTTTATTTTAAAACTAATTGGTAAGCTTTTATCCTTCTCAGCCATTTTTCCTATCGAAATTGAATTTATTTATAGAATCCGTTCTTATAAATTAAATTACAATCAACTATTCTTCAATCACTAATTGAATTTAAAATTAATAAATATAATTTTTTTTTTTATATTATTTCAATTTATTCGAAGAAATCTGCTTTGAGTTGGTAAAAGCAGATCTGAGATCGGTGCTGTAGAAAATAAATAGGATTACCATATGAACGAACATAACTAGATTTTGTCTGGGGAATCGGGAGGAACTAGAATGCAAAATGTCTTAGAAATACACATAGTGTTGGGGCCCTGATAATTATAGTGTAACTATGATATTACTTCCAATGCTTGACCAACACCCTGTATAATTATTCTTACGCCAATCAGTTGGAAGTTTCAACTATGAATTCATGTATTTAGTAGAGCTGAGCGGTTTAAATTGAATGGTTAAAAACACACCGTGATTCAGTTGAAGAAGACGTCTTATCAAAGTGAAAAGCACACAATTATCGGAAAACTCATTGAAATCACAACAAACTGATTTCAGTCTATGACTACTGCAGTCAGTTCCTGTATTAGATTCTGCATTGGCGCTGATTTGGTATTTATTTATTTATTTATTTATTTATTTATTTATTATTTATTTATTTATTTTATTTGGTTTATTTGTCGGCTTGTTTGTTTATTTTAGTTCCATAGTGATTTTGTTAGAAATTCCGCAAAAGTGAGCTATTTTTCGAAAGATGGGATGTAATTCGATGCTTTCTTGAACTTGAGCTGAAGAAAATAATCCACCAAAATAAAAAAAATAAAACGATCTTAGTTTTTATTTGGAGCTTCTTTTCACATTCAGCACAACGTAATATATATTTTTGGGTTTATATACACTATTTTTTTTTCACTTTCAGTATTCTTCATTGTTTTATGAGTTCTTTTTGAATTTCGACCTCAATAACCTACATATTGAATTTGTAATGATTTTTTACTCTAAGATGTTTTAAAGGTCGATTATCATAAAGTTTATTTTTGTAGATGATAAACATGCTATTATTTTGCAATTTCTTCCTTTATTTGATCAGTGCAGACGTATAAGAAAAATAAGCAGATGAAAATACACCTGCTAACACTGAACAAAATCAAGAAATTGCTGGCCCTTAAAGTTCTCAAACAAATAATCAGATTTTGGTAATACTATTATGAAAGCACGAAATTCATTGTTTCTTCATTCACATGTGAGTAATGATTTTAATATTATTATATTATTAATCCTTACTTTACTTATTTTTTGAGACTGCTCTAGAAATTGCTTGTATGTAAATACAAAAGCTCATCTGAAAGCGGTTAAATTACGATTTCAGCTGGCCTGTAGTAATCTCAGCCGTGAAGCTTCCTATGTCATAGTGCATGATACAAAATATAAAAGTTGATTCACCTCTTCATGCAATCGATTTAGCTTCAAATTTTATTATGAACTTGATTGTGATTATCCACCACTAGAAAATCAATCTGATTTTCACAAGTTGCAGCTTATCAAATAAACGTCAGTGAAAATACAAATCAATCTGTACTCAAACTAGTAAGTGGCATCAATGCAAAATTTCGCGAAATTAATGAGTAGTTTTTTCCAACTGCCATAATTCATGTTTTTTTCAAATTTTGTGGTAATTCTACAATACATAATAACATAATAAATTCGTTTTATATATTCATGTAAGGTATGAGTATTTTATCTATTCATACATTCTAAAATTATCTTAAATTTAAATTACAAACTTATTCTTAAAAAGAATTACTTATACTTGTAATAGTTTCTATAAAAAAAAACAACTTAAGTTTTATAATTTGACAACAATTTATAACAACAACAATTCATAATAACAACAATTTATAACTTGATACTTTAATATTAACCGTTTAGTTCTAACTGATTAAGTAAATACTTAGTTGTGTTTTATCATTGTTAAAAGATGTAGCTAAGGAATTAATGTGACTAAGGAATTATATTCTTGAAACATAATTTTTTGGCAACATTAATTCCTTAAGTCATTAATCTTAGTTACTTTTTGCTTTTCCTTGACATTTTGTATTTTAAAAATAAATTTACATGTATTTTATTTAAAAAATAAATAAAATGTCCAAGGAAAAGTAGTAGCTAAGGAAAAAGGGGATATTACGATATTCCAGACACCTTGTTGGTTTCATAGAAATTTCAGGATTACGGGAAAAATATTTGAAAAAATTCCTACGAATGCTAAAATGGTTAAAAATTGAGTTTAATATTAAAAATACGGCTATTTATCGATTATGTAAATATACTGTAAAATAATAATTATTTCTAGAATCTAGTAACGGCATTTGATAAAACTCGTCGAGTTGAAGAAAAGTCCGAATAATAATTTGATATCTCGAAAAGTTTTCAAGCCCCGATAATTTAAAAAATTTTGATATATCGATTTTCTTGATTTTTTAAATTTCAATAATGGATTCGAGAACTCGTCGAGGAGAAAAAGCCTATATAAAAACTTCGATATCTCGAATAGTTTTCGAACAGCTATTTTAAATAAAAATTTTTAAAAGATAAAAAACTTTTAATTACTGATTGTCACCTATTGTTAAGTTAATGAATATGTGTTTTTTAAAATAATAAAATTTGAAATACATTATATTTTTTACTTAGCTAAATATTTTACTTAGCTATATTTTTTACTTAGTCACAATTATAGCCAAACACACAATATCTACATAATTTTACGTAGCTATATTTTTTACTTAGCTAAATGTTTTACGTAGCGAAAAATTTTACTTAGCTATATTTTTTACTTACCTAAATATTTTACTTAGCTATATCTTTTCCTTAGCCACATCTTTTCCTTAGCTACATCTTTTCCTTAGCTACATCTTTTCCTTAGCTATATTCTTTACTCAGTCACAATTATAGCCAAACACACAATATCTTACATATATTACTTTAATATTTCTAATATTATTCTCAGCTATATTTTTTATTTAGCTACACCTTTTCCTTAGCTAAATATTTTACTTAGCTATATTTTTTACTTAGCTACACCTTTCCTTAGTCTTAATTATAGATAAACAAACAATATACCTATATATTTTTACAAGCCAAAACATTTTACGTAGTCAATAATCCAAAAACTATTCGAGATATCGAAATTTTTATATGGGCTTTTTTTTTTCCTCGACGATTTCTATTGAATTCCATTATTGAAATTTAAAAAATCAAAAACCCATAATCGAATTTTTAAATTATCGCGACTCGAAAACTTTTCGAGATATCGAAATTTTTATTTAGACTTTTTTCTTCAACTTGACGAGTTCTATCAAACGCCGTTACTAGATTCTAGAAATAATTATTATTTTAATAACTAAACGATATATAACTGATAAAAAGCCGTTTTTTGATATGTCAACTCGATTTTTAACCTCTTTGCGCATTCGTAGGAATTTTTTCCGTATTTTTCCCGTAATCCTGAGAAAATTTCCTATAAGAAACCAACAAAAAAAAGGGGTGTCTCGGATATCGTAATCTTGCCAGGAAAAGATGTAGCTAAGGAATTGAGGTTGCCAAAGAATTATGTTTCAAGGAAATAATTCCTTAGTCACATTAATTCCTTAGCTACATCTTTTCCTTAGCTACTGCTTTTCTTTGGACATTTGTATTTTTAAAAAATAAATTTACATGTATTTTATTTATAACATGCAGAAAACTTAGTGTAAATAAATAGTTAAATACGGAAATGTCAACTTGGCCCACTTCGTAGTGGTTGCCTTGTAGAATTAACAAAAAAATTCTCTCAGTGTAGTCTATATTTATATCACAGTTATTTGACACAATAATTCTAGTTTATTTATTTGTTTTTAATTTTTATACTCCATTAATGTTTTAATTTTTTTTTACATGTTTATTCCTTTATTCATTTAATTTATCAATTAAAAATGTATTATTTTTTATTTGTCGAATGTCATTCTTGATATGGACGAAAATTTTCCCACTTTTAAGTTTACGCGCGATGGCTTAGGGGATAACGCACTGGCTTTAGGATTATAGGTTTATATAGGTTTAGGTAGATGTAGGTTCAAATCCCGGTCGGGACAAGCAAAAACAAAAATAAAACAAACAAAACCCGTTAATATTCTGAATAAAAAAAAATCATCTTTTTTTTTTTTTTGTCAATTTAAAATCGTTATATATTATTTAAAAACAAAAAAAAATGTAAATTTTACATGATTCGTCGGTAAAACACCATTTCTACAAAATAAAGATAATTTCTACAGTTTAACTTTATAAAACAACATTTCTACAAAAAAAATGTAATTCTCGCAGTTTAACTTTGTAAAACAACACTTCTACAAGAAGAATGTAAACTATACACAAAAATACGTGAAACACTCGATTACTAAAAAAAAAATGAATTCTTACAATATTTCAATACGGTCCCAAATTTTACATTATTTTCTGTGTAGAAATCGCAGGATATTTTTCTCCGTGCATGGTTTGTCATAGCCGGCACCATAGCATTATTATTGTCGAAATTTTAGTTTGTTGGTATATAACATAATATATGGCTATGTCTACCAATTATGATCAACGGTTCATGCGTCACTACTTGCGATCACTTTCAGTTTTATATATTTTGTAGCTTATATCGAGATATATGTCTGTGAATTTTTTCAGATTTTTCCTAGCTTTATTTTAGCCACTATTATATGGGGTATTTTACGATTTTGCAAAAAAATTTTTTTAGGGAATTTTAATTTCCTATTGTTTTCGCTTTTCTTCTGGACTCCCCCAACCATGGTAGACACCCCCCCTAAAAAATTTTCTAAGTCCTTTAATCTCAACCATGGTGGACACTAGGGTTGGGCGATAGTCTGAAAAGTATCGATATAAATACTATCGGCGTTTTAAAAATGAAATATATATCGGGCGATACTAGCGATAGTTCGATAGTTTTTAAATAAATTTTATTTATTAATTCTTCTTTTATCATGCCATGATGTACTGTTTTTTAAAACATACAACCGCAAAATAATCTGTTAACAAAAAAAAAAAAATAATTAAAATATGCAGGATAGGATGAAGGAATAATTGAAAGCACCAGTTTATTTAAAATCCCACATTATAATTATCAAAATTTTTTCTTGACGATACAGTAGTTGTGTCGTTGAGGGAATATTATTTTTTAAAAGCTACACAGAGTACATAATATATAATTATATAAATAATAATAATTAATAAACCAATAAATAAATGTCTTAGGTTTGCAAAAAAAATATGATTATTATAATACCAATTATTAATTTTTTGTACTTACTGTACTCGTCTACTTTACACTTTTCACTCATCTTGTCACTTGTTAAATTGTTGTTAAATATCTGTCATTTGTTGATAACTTGTTGCTAAATTTATTGTCTATTTAACTATACATAACCTTTATTTTTATTTTTTTTATAAATATCGGTTTTTTTATAAATATAAAAAAAAAAACGATAAGTATGGAAAAATATCAGTAAATATAAAGGAGAATATAGAAAAATATCAAAGAAAAATCGCTAAATATAAAGGAAAATATAGAAAAGGGACTGAATATAAAGAAAAAAACGATAAATATGGGAAAATATCAGTGAATATAAAGGAAAATATAGAAAAGTGACTGAATATAAAGAAAAAAACGATAAATAAGGGAACATATCAATTATGCCCCCCCCCCCCAAAATTTTCTAAGTCCCTTAATTAATCTAAACACGATGAATATGGAAAATGAAGAAAAATATAGAAAAATAAAGAATATATAAACGAATAAACGAAAATATAGAAAAATCACTGAATATAAAGAAAAATACGATAATTATAGGAAAATATTAGGAAAATATCAGTAAACGAAAAAGAAAAGTATAGCAAAATATCATGGAAAAATCATATTTTTCAACAAGATTTTTCAACAAAAAGATTTTAAAAAAAGTTATTAACATGATAAATTATTGAATATTCAATTTAAACAAAATATATACGATCACTGGAGGATTAGTGAGAAAAATTAATTAACAATACCCATCAATAAATAATAAAGGAATAATGATACCATTAGAAGCTAATATAAAATTCGATGACGATGAGGAAAATGAAAATATACCAAACATTAATTTCGAGTTTAAAAAAAATACAAGAAATTGTTTGAGGAAAAAAGGGTGATGTGATAGCATTAAAGGAATTGAAAATAAATGAAATAAAAAAATTAAAAATATAATGACGACTTCAGCGACAACTCAAACGTTAAATTATGATTCAACCGAGAGAAAAAAGTAAATAGAATAAATACAATCGAACTCGACAATTTTGTAATAAATATTTAACATTGACAGGCTAAAACCATAGTACAACAAAATGAATAAAAACAGAGAGTTTAAAAGGTTAGAAGAAAGCGATTTTGGACATGGAGATGACCCATTAGAAGGAACAAGCAAAATGAATGGAAATTAAATAAATTTTAGCTGTAACAATAATCATTGTAACAATAGAGAATGAAATAAATTTGTAGTCACGAATTTCAATATGTATTAAAGAAGAAATTAAAATTCCCCCCGCAGGGAAGGCACAGTTGCCGCTTCGCATCATGTTTTTTATAATCAATTTTAATTGATATTTTACTAAATTTAATATGATAATTTAATGAAACAAAGTTAAAATATTTTTCAGTAAACTTTTATATTAATTTTCTTTTTTTTCGAAAATCGATTTTATGCTGCCATTGATCATTTTGAAAATATTTTGTATGTTGTTAAAGGGCAGGGAATAATGTGAATTTTCAAAGCGTGGGTCGTGCGCATTTTGGAAATTCACACATTATTACCACTGTTCCTAGTAACATAAGTTCAGTTGTTGTGCCCAATCAGAAAGCTTCGTTGCAATCCTCATTTGAGGGACACCACCGCTGCCCGTGCTTGCCCCTCCAAATTCGTTGAGAGCACACCCTGAGTGGGCACTTGTAAATCTATAATATTTCGAAGCTTAGCAAATTTTATGTAATATATGTCTTAGATTATAGTCTTGCAATCATCTAAGAACCAAAAAAAAAAACCAAGAAAAAATCATTTAAAATCATGATTGTCATGATAAGTTCAATTTAAATATTGCTCATGATAACGAGGCTTAGAATCATGTTCACAGATGTTGTTTAATTGCTGATTCTTATGCGCAGAAGCTGATTATACAAGCTACCAAAATTCTACTATTTCTAATAAACGTTAATTAACAGGTAAGTTAACTTACCGGTTTTTTTACATAAATAAACTGCTTAGAAATCATAGTCTATCAATGAGTTATCTTATTCTTCCACCAGTTTTCCATACCTGTTAAAAGACTATACATAGAAAAAAAAAAATTTCCTCAATCAAGGCGTCTTGAGCAATATTTGAATTGAACTTATCATGACAATCATGATTTTAAATGATTTTTTCTTGGATTTTTTTTGGTTCTTAGATGATTGCGAGAGTTTTTATGGAGATCCCACTGATATTAAGACATATATTACGTAAAATTTGCTAAGCTTTTCGAAAAAAATATTTTCAAAATGATCAATGTATGCGCACTTTCATAAAAATCGATTTTCAGAAAAAAAAGTAAACTTTAAATATTTTAAAAATGTTTTGGAAAAAAAAAAATATTTTTTTTGAAAAGCTGACCTTTTTTTACATGAAAAATGATTCATCATTGAATTTTTTTATTGCAAAAAATATTGAATAAAATCGATTAAAAAAAAATTTTTTTTGCAAAATCGTGAACTACCCCATATAATATTGGCTAAAATAATGTTAGAAAAAATCTGAAAAAATTCACAGACATATATCTCGATATAAGCTACAAAATATATAAAACTCAAAGTGATCGCAGGTAGTGACGCACAAACCGTTGATCATAATTGGTGGACATAGCCATATATTATATTAATATATATATAATATTGCATTATCGAATTTTGTTTTAAATATTCTCAAATAGATACCTACGGAATATTATAAGGTATCTATTTTGTTAATTAATTTAAGGTGTTAAGTTCAATTTCGGTTACAATAATGAAATGTCAACAAGTGTTGCCCATTCTCTTGAGGTTAGCCTTCAAAAGTGATAGTGAAAATCAACATTTGTTGTAAGTATTGATAAATAATAAAATATAATAAAATGTATGTAATTACATATAAATATAATATAATAATTTATGTTAATATGTGATAATTAAATTTATCGGTATAAGCAAATGTACGCATACTTTTTTACATAATTGGATTGAAACGAAGACGAAAAAACGGTTTATTTTGAAATCTAGTCAAGACCTGAATCTTATAAATTAAGGACTTCTTCAGAGAAAAAGTGACCGTTTGGCTTAAACACGTTAAATGTTTTCACGTCAGTTGACGATTTTTTAATTGAATCTGATCTAATTTTTTGTTTTCAAAATGGCAGCCGACGTAGGGTAGTGACTAGTTTCTAGTGACAATCTAAAATATGATAGGATGCACACGTAGATCAACCGATAGATATTTTTCAAATCAAGTTGCACTAGCAATCAAATAAATCAAGCACTTCTTCAGAGAAGAAGTGACCGTTTGGTTGACAAACGTTTAATGTTTTTACGTCAGTTGCCGATTTTTAATTGAATCCGACCTGATTTTTTGTATTCAAGATGGCAGCTGACATAGGCACTCGTTAAAATTCTATCGATAATCTAAAATATGATAGGATGCACACGTAAAAGAACAAACGGTTCTTTTTCAAATCAAGTCGCACTGACAATCTAATGATTGGAGCACTTCTTCAGAGAAGAAGTGACCGTTTGGTAAAAAAACGTTAAATGTTTTTACGTCAGTTGTCAATTTTTAATTGAATCTGACCTGATTTCTTGTATTCAAGATGGCAGCTGACGTAGGGTAGTGTCTAGATTCTAGTGACAATCTAAAATATGATAGGATGCACACGTAGATCAACAGATAGATATTTTTCAAATCAAGTTGCACTAGCAATCAAATAAATCAAGCACTTCTTTAGAGAAGAAGTGACCTTCTAGTAAAAAACATTTCATATTTCTATGACAGTAATTGAGGTTTAAATTGAATCGCACTCGACTTTCTGTATCCGAGATGGCTGCCGACGTAGGTTATTTTTCGGAATTAAATGACAATTGAGGAATGAATTTGGATTGAAAAGGTAGACGAAAAAATAGTAAGTAGAGTATAAGGAGAGATAGCGGGTGGCGTAAGGTTAAATGGTATACGATGCCTGAGAAAACCGGTTTTGGGAGTCGTTTTTTTACCTGCCCCCTTTCCCTCTGTGCCGCTTGCTCGCGTTCCACCCTTTATTTTTTTTTAAAATTTTTTAAAAAATGATTATATCCATCTACAACATTGCCAAAGTCATCTAAATAGAGAATTGTTTGATAATACAGTTCCCAATATACTTGTTTTTCTTTTTCAATATGATAACCAAACCATTTATTAAAATTTTCTAATCTTATGTAAAACCACCCAAGTGTTGAATTACCTATAGTTGAATATTCTATTAAAATTTTTTTAAATCGTTCTACTTCAGCTGGTAATATATGCGTAAGATTCTCAAGATCTGATACAAAATTTTTTTTTTCCTTCAACATGTTATCAATTTTATTATTGTATAATCTAGATTCCTCATCACTCAAAGATGTAAAAAAAGACTTGCCTATAAAAGTATTTTTATCATTAAATACATCACGCTTTTGTCTTATATCTTTCTCTATTTCAGGTTGCGTGGAAATTGCTTTTAATTGACGTACATATTCTTCTGTAAAAATTAGTTTTAATTGTACCGATCTTAGCCTTTGGATCGTGTAGCCACACAAGCTAAGTGTATAATGGATCACATGTGCACATCTCTCTTTTAATGTATTTACGGCCAGCAATACGTCATTATTTAAATATGGCTGTTGTTGTATATACCAATCTAATTCTATAAATGTTATTATCTTCCAGTTATTTATTGAAAATTTAAAATCGTATAAATAATCGTAAAATAATCCTGCACCTGTTTGTATTTGTTTGACTGTATAGTCATTTTTACTTGCAGCCGAAACACTTAACACGGAAAAAATTATAAATAGATACATTGTACCCTTTTAATAAACTAACGTGAAATATGATTTATCAGCTCTATTTATACTATTTTTATCGTAATTACCGCCACCTGTACTTGAAATATTTATTACAATTATTATTTGAGTGACATACTTGCATGAAATAGCGCATATTTACATAATACAATGACACACCTGAGCGTCACAGCTGGATAGAAAGAGAGCAACGAAAAAAGCAGGTATAGGAAAAAATGCAAATGAAAATAGAAACTTCTCTATTCTTTATACAAAAATATATTTTTTCTTTTGACTACAATATTTTGTTCGAAAATAATTATTTACTGTCTTGGTATTTTTCAACTATATTTATTTTTAATGGAACTGTTTACTGCTGGCGCCGTATTTTTTTAAATTCAGGGTGAATACAGGGGTCTAAAGATCTATTATGCGAGAAAAAAATGTCCTTTTGATTATTTAAAATGTATAAATTAAAATGCTAGAATATAAAATTAGTTTGAGTTTATTTTTTCCAAAGAAAATTTTTTTTGTAAATAGAAAACTTTTTTGTTTATTGTCTGGCAGCACTATTATTCAATTTAAAATTGTACCCCGAGTGTTTAGAAAGAATATAGATCTATTAAATATTTAACAACGATCTTTATTAGCTTTTTTGGAAGATATCAAAAATTTAAATTTCAAGTTACAATAGATTATGCAAAATAGCAACTGGTAAATTATTTAAAAAAAAAAAGAGAAAAAATTATTTAAAAAAGATAAAAAATTATTTAAAAAAAGAAAAAACTAAAACGTAAGTGGGAAGTGCTTTTCCGACATCTTTAATCCTAATTTTCGAGTCAGTTGCACATCGTCTTCAACACTTTCAACATGAACAACTTATGTGAAAAATTTTTAACCAAATCTTTTAAAATCGTATCACCGGGAGTCGTACAAGTTACGCGCAACTATACATTTAAACGTCCAAAGATAATTCAAAAAATACGTGGTCACTTGAAAATAAAAAGTAGTATGAAGGAAATATATTATATCATGAAATATATAACTTCGATTGATAATTTAGCAGAATCAGTTGAAGATTTTGAGGGTGATTTAAAAATATTCAAAGACGATTTCGATGAAGATCGCATAAATGAAATACTTTCAAAAGATAATGCAGTAAAAAAAATTTTATATGGTTTTTTAAAAAGATGTACCAATGTTATCAATAATCGGAGCTTTATTAAAAAAATGTTACGTAAGTATTTAAATAATATATTAATACAGTGAAATAAAAAAGTAAAAATAATACAGTGAAAATAAATACAGAGGAATAAAATAATAGAGTGGATTTAAAAAAGTGAAAATAGAATAAAACAGTGAATTTGCATATTTTACAGGTGAGCGACAATTACGTATTCAGCAAAAAAAAGCAAAGATCATAAGAAGAAAAATGATTAGAAGGATGGTTGTTCAGGAGCGTTGGCGTATCCAACGTCTCAAAAACCTTAAGGAATGGAAAAAAGAAAAAGAACGTGAACGATCAGATTCTACGTCATCGAGTGATAATTGGATATGTAAGTGTTTTAGGAAATTATTATTTTTTAATTTTGCTTTTTGTTCTTAAAATGATTTCTATTTTAATTTTACTTTTTGTTTTTTAAATTTTTTTTTTGTTATAGAAAATTATTATTTTTTAATTTTGCTTTTTGTTTTTCAAATTTTTTTTTTGTTTCAAAAAATTATTATTTTTTAATTTTGCTTTTTGTTTTTAAAATGATTTCTTTTTTAATTTTACTTTTTGTTTTTCAAATTATTTTTTTTTTAATTTTACTTTTTGTTTTAAAATTTTTCAACTTTTTTTTTTTTCTGAAAAAAAAATTTTTTTTTTTTTTAATTTTACTTTTTTTCTTTAAAAATTTTTTCTTTTTTTGTTTTTAAAAGTTATTTACATTTTTGTTTTTTAAAGTTATTTACATTTTTGTTTTTTAATTTTTATCTAATTTTTTTTCTTTAAATCAATATTTTTGCATTTTATTTTTACCGTTTTTCTGATGACCTATTTCTCAAACATTCATTCATTCATTCATTCATTCATTCATTCATTCATTGTTAAAGCGAACCCGAAGAAATGTCATTCATCCGAGGGAACGAGAGTTTCTTCACGGGAGGGATTCATCGGTGTAGCAGAAAGCAGTGACTCTGACGTCACGGATTTTGAGGAACCCCAATGCATCGGGGTTGGTCAGTGTTACGTTTGTGGGAAAGACATAAACGTAAACAAACAAGGCTGTGACGCTTGCCGGAACGAAAAAATATGGTATTTAAATTTTTTTTATTCGATTAAATTTTTTTTTGTTAGTTCAATAGATTTTTTTAATATAACAAGTGCATGCAATGTAAATATAAGCTAGGTGGGAGTACATATATATTCGGGAAATTTATCATTTTTATTTAGTAAATTTTTAATATTAATCATGGATAGTTCAAGTGAAGACGAATGTCAAGACGGTGGAAGTGAAGATTGTATAGAATTACTCGATGAAACGCGTGAAGAAATACCTAAATTTTCACTCACAAGTACGACGTATACATTCAAAATAAAAGATGTTCCTCATAATCGCGGGCTTATTGAGTTTATTGAGAGTGCTTTTCGACAAGTATATGAACGCGTTATGTCTTTGTCTAGCAATAACACTGACCGAATTATTTTTAATTTCCGATCAGAAAATATGACTAGTGATTCATTTACAAATTTAACACCAATTAATGAGTTTACTTTTGATCGTTTATGGACAATAATAAGTAGTATATGTCAAAGTGCTGGCGGTATAGTTGCGACGGCTGCATTTAATATAAAAGTTATAATTTTAAAACGAATTGTTAGTGGATGTGGAATGCCTAAAAGTGAAAGATCGAGACGTGGTACACTAATAATTAATAATAAAGATAATTTATGTTTACCAAGATCAATCGTAGTAAAATTATCTGAATTAGAGACAAATAAATTTGACGTGGCTAGATTAAAAGCAGTTCGTGACGCTCGATATGAATTACAAAAAACATTGACTCTTGAATTTATAAATAAATCTGGTGTTGTTATTCCATCTGAGGGATGTGGGTTAGAGGAAGTGAGACAATTTCAGATGTATTTAGCAACATGTCCGATTAAACGCGTTTTAAAAATATATAAATATGTTTCTAATAATATCAATGGACATGAATTAATATTTGATGGTACAGATTTAGTTGAGGGTTTTATTCGTGAAGAACAAAATTATATACCAATTGCATATTATGAAAATAGTCATCATTATGAACCAATAAATAATATAATAACTTTTATGCATGGTACAAAAAAATATTGTTTAATTTGTGATAAAAGATATTCATCACCTGAAACGCATTTGTCATGTCCTGGTCGTTGTGACCGATGTTTAAATAATTTGTGTGAGATAAATGTAGATTTAGCCGAGTGTCGTGATTGTGATCGGGCTTTTTATGGACAACAATGTTTAGACAAACATAGGACAGCTCAATCTTATAATTCAAAGCATTCAGTGTGTGAGGCAATAAAAAAGTGTAAAAAATGTTTTAGAAAAGTTTACTTAAATACGCGTCATTTATGTGGATATTATTATTGTTCTGCGTGTGAAGAACTTCAACCACCATCACATTTATGTTATTTCAAAAGTAAAATGAATTTTAAAAAGAAAAAAGATCTTTGTGCTTATGTTTTTTATGATTTTGAGACAATGCAATCTAAAACAGTTAATAATCATAATAAAATTTATAAAATTCATGAGGTTAATTATGTAGTAGTTCATCTTGTGTGCGATAAATGTATGAATGATACAAGTGATTGAGATGAGCCTAATATACCGATCGAGAATAAATGTGATTCATGTACTGTTCGCGAATTTATCGCTGAAGGGAAAGACACTGTAAAAAAATTTGTTGATTTTTTATTTGGAATAAAAAATAAATATAGTGAAATTATTGTATTAGCTCATAATCAAAAAAATTATGATGGTCAGTGGGTTTTAAAAGAATGAATTAATCGTTAATTAGAAGGAAAAATTAGTACTATAATTACTGGTACAAGTATTAATGTTTTGTCAATTGAAAATATTAAATGTATAGATTCACTCAAATTTTTTCAAGCACCTTTGAGTGCTTTACCTCGTATGTTTGGTCTTGATGAAAAAATTTTCAAAAGGTTATTTTCCACATTGTTTTAATAATGAATTAAATCAAAATTATATCGGCGAAGTACCACCACCAGAAATGTATGGTGTGCGTGCGAAAAATAAAAAAGAAGCTGACAAATTTGATAAGTGGTATAAAGAAAGAGTAGACTCTGGAGAATTATTTGATTTTAGAAAGGAACTGAAACTTTATTGTACTCTAGATGTAATTGTTTTACGTATGGCATGTTTAAAATTTATAAATTTAACTTTAAAAATTACTAATGTTCATCCATTCCGTGAAGCTTTGACTTGTGCTTCATTATGTATGCGTGTTTTTCAACGTAATTATCTTACTAAAGAAAAAATCGGAATCGTTCCCAGGTCTGGTTATAGATTAAGCGACAATCAGTCAAAAGAAGCTCTTCAGTGGCTGGAATGGTTAGCATATTCAACATCAAGTAATATTCAACATGCTGGTAACTCTCATGAAGTCAAAATAGGTCCAAAAAAAATGAGAGTTGATGGTATAAATGAAAGACGAAAAAACATTTTTCAGTATCATGGTTGTTGGTGGCATGGATGTATCGAGTGTTTTATGTTCAATCGTGATCATGTACAAAAAGATGGTACAACTTTGAATGAACGTTATGAACGCACGCAAAATATTACAAAGTATTTAGAAGATCAAGGTTATGATGTTATTGAAAAATGGGGATGTGAATTTAAAAAATTGTTAAAAGATGTACCTCAAGTAAAAAAATTTGTTGATTCTATTGATGCAAATTATTACACAGCATTGAACCTACGTTATGCTTATTTTGGTGGTAGGACGGAGAATTTCGTCGAGTCATATACAGTACGACCCGGGGAAACTATACAGTATGTAGATTTCACAAGTCTGTATCCGAGTGTCCTTAAGCAATCTGCATTTCCATTAGCTCATCCTAAAGTATATGCTGGTCGCGATATCGAGAAAAAATTTCCAAATAATGATATATCAAAAATTGATGGATTAATAAAATGTCGTGTACTTGCACCGTCTGATTTACACATGCCTGTTTTGCCTGTACGTTCAAAAAATAAAAAACTTTATTTTCCACTCTGTCGTACATGTGTTGATACAATAGAGCCAGGTTTTTGTAATCATAATAATGATGAGAGAAGTTTAATCGGTACTTGGGTGTCGTCAGAACTAAAACTTGCTTTAACAAAAGGATATGTCATAGAAAAAATATATGAAGTTTGGCATTACGATAAAATGTCGATGAATAATAAAGAAACTAATGAAGTCGGTTTATTTACAGGATATATAAATACTTTTCTTAAAATAAAACAAGAAGCCAGTGGGTACCCATCTTGGGTCAAAACTGAATCTGATAAAGATCAATATATCGAGGAATATTTTCAAGCTGAAAATATTAAACTTGATAAAGAAAAAATAGATTTTAATCCCGTCTCCGTACATTGAGTAAAAATATGCTCAATTCGTTATATGGTAAATTAGGACAAAGAAGTTCTTTATGGCGTAAAACAATTTGCAGTGATTTACAAGAATATTATGATATAGTAGATAACGAAAAAAATTTAATTCAATTTATCGAACCAATAAATCAAGAAACTGTCTTAATTTCGTGGAAATTAATTAATGAAGAAGAACCTTTAACAAAAACAACTAACGTTGTATTGGCGGCTTTTACGACAGCGTACGCTCGGGAAAAATTATATTCTTGTATTCATGAAAATAGTAAACAAATTTTATATGTAGATACTGACTCTATTATAAGAATATGTAAAAATGAAAATGATAAATTAATTACAGGGAGTAAATTGGGAGATTTAACTGATGAGCTAGAAGAGTATGGAGAAGGTTCATATATAAAATCTTTTATATCGGTTGGGCCAAAATTTTATTCTTTTATTGTACAAAAACCTGATGGTGGTCAAGTAGAAGTCTGTAAATTGAAAGGTGTGCGGCTTGACTTGGAAGCACAAAAATTTATAAATTTTAATACTGTTAAATCATTAATTAAGCGTGAAATAGATCCTTTTAAAATTGAATATAATTCTATCCGTAGAACAAGAGATCTACAAGTGTACTCTACTATTGATAAAAAAATGATTTCTGTTACAGGACCTAAGCGTAATCACTACGAGAATATTACATATCCTCTGGGGTATAAAAGACAACGTGTGTAATAAACAAAATTTCTTAAAAATGTGATAAAAAATTTTGTGTAATAAATAAAAATTTATTGTCAAAAAATATTTGTATTGTCAAAAATAAAAATTTTGTTTCATAAATATAAAAATTTTTCAATAAAGATAAATAAAAATTAAAATTAAAAAAAAAAAAAAATTTGTCCTATGAATAAAAATTTACTGTCAAAAAAATATTTGTTTTGTCGAAAATAAAAAAATTGTCTTGTAATAAAAAATTATTTTACCAACCATTTTATTTTTCAGATTTCTATATAACTCGATTATTTATTTTTTATTTCTCAGTTGTTAAAATGTCTCTAGTGTGTCAATTCCCGTTTACTATGCTTCTTGCTGGAGCATCAGGCTGTGGTAAGACTACTTGGTTAAAAAAATTTTTAAATGAAAATATCACCCATGTAAAATTTGATAAAGTTTATTTTTTTTATGGGCAATGGCAAGACAGTTTTAAAGAATTTTCTTCAGTTGAATTTGTTGAGGGTCTACCAAAATTAAAAGAGTTTGATGATAAAAAAAAAAAATTAGTTATTATCGATGATCTCATGAGAGAGTCCGGCTCTTCCAGTGTTATTATGGATCTTTTTACAAAGGGAAGTCATCATCTTGGGTTATCAGTTATATTATTATCGCAAAATCTTTTCCATCGTGGCTTTCGTGATATAAGTTTAAATTCACATTATATTGTTTTATTTGAAAATCCTCGAGATCGTTCGCAAGTATTTTTTTTAGCACGACAAGTATACCCTGAGAATCCGCGTTTTCTTCAAGAGGCTTATTTTGAAGCGACCTCTGTACCTCATGGATATATTTTACTTGATTTGAAACAGAGTACCCCACAAAATCTCCGTGTACGTACATGTGTTTTTCCAAGTGATACACATAATTTTGTTTACATTCCACGAAAAGATATAAATACAATAACGTCATCTAATAACATACCAGTTGTACGAATATAATGGCAGTCGGTACGTGTAATCCGTTTAATAAAAAACATAGTGTTCTACTACAAGCATTAGTATATGCTAATCCAAAACAACGTCAAGCAATTTTAAAGCATAGTGACAAAAATCTTATTCGCTGTATTGGTGAATGTTCATTAAATATTTTGAAAGGTACAATAAATATTAAAAAAACAGAAAAAAAAAAATTAAAAAAACATAAATCAATACTACGTTCTCTGGCCTCTCCAGGAAATATAAAAACAAAAGAAAAAATTTTAATTAATCAATCAGGTGGTGGCTCCTTGTTACCTTTATTACTTACTCCAATAATTACAGCTGTAATTACAAAATATTTTAAATAATGGAACATGCAAGAAAAATGGTTTTAATTCCTGAAGACTCGGTTAATAAATTAAATACAAACAATGACGTAGGTACTGTTCAAACACCTGGAGATGTGACGTCACGCCTTGATAATCAACTCCATAATATTTTAAATTCAAATAAAAATGACGGAGAAAAGTGGAATGAATATAAAGAAGTTTTGAGACGATTTTTATTTTTCAATAATAATAATAACAATAATATTGACTACAGAAATTTAAGTAATGATAATGATACAAAATATCCTCAAGACTTGATTATAAAAGCAGTTCCTAAAATTTTCCAAAAAAAAGCACAAGGTTTAATAAATCATATAACCAGAGCAGATAACGGAAATCGATCAAAATGGAATGATAAAGGCTTGGTTAGTATAGACGGAAAAACTATTCATGGTTCTAGTATTTTTGATTTAATTAATGATGCGTTACGTCATCGTAAAAATATTAAAGCAATCGGCCATGATCAGTTTGCACGATTTTTAAAAGATATTCATGCGCCTAGAGATTTTGTTAGTAATATTAGTTTCTGGGAACAAAGCGACAACGATGATGCTGAAGAAGAAGTAATTACACCAAATTTAAGACCACCACCAATTAATAAAAGAAGATTGAGCAGAAAAGAATTGTCTTTTTCTGATGAAGAAATATCTACTGTACGTAAAGTTAAAAAACCTCCACAAAAAACTGTAAAATCAGCTACATTAATTTTGCGACCATTAACAAGGTCATCACAATGGTTAAGCATAAAAAAATAAATTTACCAAACATTTATTACAACCCCAAAAATCCCCTATCATTCTCGGGTGCACAAAATATATTTAAAAAATACCCAAAGTCAAAAAAAGAAATTAAAGATTGGTTAGATTCGCAAAATACTTATACACTTCATAAACCAGTCCGGAGAAAATTTTCTCGTTTACATTACACTACAAAAAATGTAGATGATTTATGGGAAATGGATTTAGCTGACTTGACCTCATTACAAAGTTATAATGATGGTAATAAATTTCTATTAGTTGTCATAGATGTACTTAGTAAATATCTTTGGGTTGAACCTCTTCTTAATAAATCAGGAAATACTGTATGTCAAGCACTTGAAAAAATTTTTTTAACTAGTGGACGTCGACCAGTAGTTTTACAATCAGACAAAGGTAAAGAATTTTTAAATAAAAATGTACAAAAATTATTGGACCAAGTCAAAATTCATTTTCGTGTAGCACGTAATCCCGATATCAAAGCAGCTATAGTTGAACGAGTAAATCGCACACTCAAAGAAAGAATTTATCGTTATTTCACGTATAAAAAAACTCATCGTTATATTGAAGTCTTACCTAAAATTGTACATTCGTACAATAATGCAATACATTCATCAACAAAAATGACCCCAGCCGCTGTTACTATATACAATGCTCAAAAGGCACGTGAAAATATAGAAAAACAATATACAAATGCGACAAAAAAAAATAATAAATACCATGTTGGTGACTATGTTAGAATCAGTAATGAAAAGCAATCTTTCAGTAAAGGTTATGCTGGATCTTGGTCAAAAGAATTATTTATAATATCAAAAGATTATATTCGACAATCTTTACCTATTTATGAAATTAAAGATTTAAAAGGTGAAGATATTTCAGGTTATTTTTATGAACAAGAAATAAGTAAAGTAAATCAAAATATAAATGAAGAATATTTTGATGTTGAAAAAATTCTTGACACACGGGGAAAAGGACAGAAAAAAGAATATCTTGTTAGATGGAAAAATTATTCTAGTGATTTTGATGAATGGGTACCAAAAGTAATTTAAAAGATCATGTTCAATAAAGATTTTTATATTACACTTGTTAGTAATAAAAATAATCAATATTATCCGAATAATACAACAGCTGCATTTACAACACAATTACACCGTGCATTTAATCTTGAAGGAAGCTGGTCAGTTGGATTGAGTGAAATAGCGTTTTCAAATGCTTTTTTACATATAAATAAAAGTGAAGGAATAATTAATATTGATTTTGGTAATAATAATTTTAACGTAAATATCGAAAGTGGTGTATATCCAAATACAGATAGTGTCATATGGTCATTTAATGAAGATAAAAATTTTATACATTTTGAATTAGTATATAATACTCGGACACGTTTTGTTACTATAATAAAAAAATGTAGTGGAAAAGATTGCAAAAAACATAAAATAAAATTAACCCGAAAAATTGCAAATATTCTTGGATTTATATACCAAGCTGAGGGTCTTGTTTTTACTGAAATTCAACACATTTTAAAAGCAAATGCACCAGCAAGCATATTACGTGGGCTTCCGTCAGCTTTATATGTACATTGTGATATTGTTTCTCCTCATATTATTGGTGAATCTAATAAGCAAGTACTTCGAGCTGTGCCTTTTGACTCTAGTAATTATCAATACGGCTCGTCGTTAATTGAAAAATTTCAACCATATTATTTTTCCTTATTACGTCACTCATTTGACACTATTACAATAGATATAAAAGATAGTTTTGGTAGCCCTATCTCATTTGCATACGATCCATTATTCGTGACACTTCATTTTAAAAAAAATAATTAAAATGTATATTCAATATTATGAAAATCAAGTTGGTGGTGGGGCACTGATCCATCAAGTACATTTAAATCAACGTGGTCAAGGGATAGGAGGGTTTCTTGGTGGTCTCTGTAGAGGAATATTACCACTAATTGGAAGTGCATTGAAACCAGTTGGGAAAGAATTATTATCAGTTTGAATGAATGTTTTGGGTGATGTCATCACTCGTCAGAGCAATTTAAGAGATTCTCTTGATAATCATTTGACACAATCTGGTAATAAATTAAAAAGAAAAGCTATGGATAAACTAGATATATTTTTAAGTGGAGGTGGAGTTGGCTATAAAAGTAAACGACAAAAGACAATAACCAGTCAGAAACGTATAACTTCTCGAAGACAACGTTCCAAGAGAAAAGAAAATCAAAAAGGTCGTGGCATTGTCAAAAGAAAAAAAAAAAGAGTTGTAAAAAAAAAGAAAAAAATTCAAAAAGATGGTGGGAAAAAAATTAAAAAAGTTGTAAGAAAAAAAAGTCAATTGATATTTTCTCGTCATAATGTCATTTCTTCATAGCCATTCTTGTGAGTGTAGTAAATCTGAATTGGATTTATTTACAATACCACCTACTCAGACTACTGTTGAAGAGTCTCATTGGGTTTATTACAATCCAGTCACAACGCTCACAGAAGATTCACCAATTGAATTTCATATTCCAGCTAATGGAGAAGAATATATTGACCTGGCACATACGATGTTAAAAATAAGATGTAAAATTACAAAAGAAGATGGAACTGCTGTTGCCGCTGATGCTGTGGGTGTAACAAATAATTTTTTACATACAATGATTAGTCAATGTGATGTTTTATTTAATCAAAAGTCAGTCTCTGGATCTAATTCTTCATATCCATACCGTGCATACATTGAAACATTATTAAACTATGGATCAGATGCATCAAACAGCCATTTACAATTGGGACTATGGTTTCTAGATACTCCAGGTTTTATGGAAGCACCAGTAGGAGCTGCTGCTGGAGCACAAAATAAAGGATTGCAAGATCGATCACTTTTTATGACTAATGGCAATCAATTTGAGATGCTTGGGCATTTACATGTTGATGTTTTTAATCAAAATAAATTTTTATTGAATGGTGTTGAGATGAAAATAACTTTAACACGATCAAAGAATGAATTTTGTTTAATGGACAACACAGAGGATGGAAATTATAAAGTAATTATTTTGGAAGCAACACTCATCATACGTCGTGCTAAGCTCAATCCAAGTGTACTTGTAGCACATTCAAAAGCATTGGCCAAAACGACTGCAAAATATCCTTTGACTAGAGTAGAAGTAAAGAGTTTTATTTTAGCTCAGGGTATATTATCAAATACACTCGACAACATTATACTAGGAAGTTTACCTAAAAGAATTGTTGTTGGTTTAGTTGATAATAGAGCATTTAATGGTCATAGAAAATTTAATCCGTTTAATTTTCAACATTTTAATTTAAATTTTTTGGCCTTATATGTCGATGGAAACCAAGTTGGTGGTAAAGCATTATCTCCTAGTTTTAGTAATAATATTCATGATGCTGAAGCCTATCAGACATTATTTTCTGGAACTGGAATACATTTTGCTGATCATGGAATGAAAATTTCTTGTTCTAGTTTTACGAAGGGTTATACTTTATTTGCATTTGACTTAACACCTGACCTCTCTGCTAATAATAGCATGTACTGGAATTTAATAAAAAATGGAAGTCTCAGAATTGAGATAAGATTCGGTGTTGCACTTGCTCAAACAATAAATTGTATAGTATATGCCGAGTTTGATAATATTATAGAAATTGATAGTACACGTCAGGTACTATTAGATTATAGTAATTAAGAAGGGGGTATACGTATATATAGAGCTACTTTAGTTTATGTTATTCAGTCATAAATATTTCGGAAGTTTTAATCATTGATATTCAGTGTCTAGTTGGATCTCGCAATGAATACTACCCGAAAGAAATTTCTGTCTTGACATTACACGATAAATTTATTAGTCATTGGATAATTGGACCACCTTTTAAGTACTCGAAACTTGAAAAAGGAACTCGTCGACAAAACAATTGGTTAACAAAAAATTATCATAAAATTGATTGGGACGCGTCTGAAGTACCTTACAAAAATCTACAATCATTAATTGAAAAAATTGGAGAACTTGGTAAAAATATTTATGTGAGAGGTGAAGAGAAACGTATGTTTTTACAACAATATTTGCGAGAACATTGTATTATTAATTTAGAAAATATATCACCACGATTTGGTTTATTACCAGCAGACGAACATTATTGTTTATTTCACGGAGTAAATTATCCTAATTATACTTGTACTCAACAAAACGTTTATAAATTAAAAAATTGGTTAATTGGAAAAAAATTAATTATACGAAGAGGAAAAAGTGAAGACGTTATTGAAGTAGATGTTGTCTTTAATTCGTTTTTCAATACAGTCAAAGAAACATTGGTATGAATACTATCCAATTGGTTGACGCATTACCACTTACGGATTTGACACGTGCAGGAGTATACGCTAGTGACCGATTACCTCATATATGGCCGAAACCTTGTGGAATTATTGTTAATCTTGATAATCATAATCAACCAGGATCTCATTGGGTGTGTTTTTACGTTAATAATTTGGGACATGGACTCTTCTTCGACAGCTTCGGACGACCTCCGAGAGATCCCCGTTTCCTTTACGCTCTCAAAAGAAATTGTGTCATCCACGAGTACAACAATATACAGCTGCAAAGTGTTACGAGTAATTGTTGCGGTCATTGGTGCATTGTTGCTCTTCATTATTTCGCGAATGGTGGGAGGCTCGACGGATTTCTCCGATTATTTACGAATGATGTTGAACGGAACGACCGATATATTTTAAGAATGTTTAAAAAAATTGTTAGTAGACGTAAGAATTATAAACATAAGAAAAAATTTCATTTCCTTACTGGTAGTGGATCTAAAATACAATCATCTATTTGTAATCGAAATTAAATAAATTAATTAATAAAAAAACATGTGTGGAATTTTTATTGGAAAATAAGTAGTTTATAAATTGGGGAATTGCATCCATTGGTTCAGGTGAAAACTCCCCTCCCATATTATCAAAAAATGTACCCGTCGTCTCTTACGACAACTAGTTTTAAAAATGACGTCTTCAGTAGAGGATAGAAAACGTAGATATAATAAATATATTTATCGAGTAGAAGAAACTAGACAAAAAAGTATAGAGCTATCACCGATAGCAGATATTTGTGATCCTGTAAGATTTTCTGCTGCTGGATTTTATTATACTGGTTATGGATCTAAGTTGAAATGTTTTGAGTGTTGTGTTGAAATTGACGAATGGAGTCGAGGTGACAATCCATGGCTAGATCATCAACGTGCTAAGGCAAGCTGTCGTTTTATTAGAAATATAGCTTGTGGTAATGTTCCTAGAGGAGTAAGCCCACAACTTATACCTATGGAAGGTGATCCACATTGTATACCTACAGATTTTCGTGCTTCGTATCGTGTTCCATCTACTTCAAGAGAAGAAGACCGTACATTTTATGCTGAATTTTATATTGATCTTGAAATGGAAGAATATTCTAATCCTCCAATTGAAGAACATTGTGTTGGAATATCTACTACACCTCCAGCGGAAAAAGATCTGGTCTCATATGAATCACGATTAAATACATTTTATTATTGGCCGAAATATATTTCTCAGACAAAAGAATCCATGGCTGAGGCTGGATTTTTTTATTCGTCTATAGGAGATTATGTAATTTGTCATCATTGTGGAAATGGAATTAAAGATTGGAAAAATAATGAAGATCCATGGGAAGAACATGCTAGATATTTTCCGGAATGTTATTTTCTCCGACTAATAAAAGGAAACGATTTTGTCGAATGATATTCATTGCAATACAATTTTAAAAAAAGTGAAGAAAGTACAGAAGAAAAAAAAATTAAGAAAAAGAAAGACAAAATAAAAAAAGATAAAAAAAGTAAAAAAGAAGATGATACATTTGTTTGTAAAATTTGTTATAATGAACCATTGTCTGTTATTTTTCTTCCTTGTTTACATATGGTTACATGTGTCAAATGTGCTCCAGCAATTGATGAATGTATTATATGTCGAGTTCATATACCTGGTGTCATTCAACCAATAATATCATAATTAAACAATGTCTTAATTATTCAACCTATATTTCCCAGCTGCATACAAATGAGTCATACTTGAAATTTTATTTAAAAATTGAATAATAAAATAATAAATGTCCCTGTATAATAATACACGGGTCTGACTCGTACACATTAAATGCTCGTTATAAATTAATTTAAAATTATCTGCGTCAATTCCGATTGTTAGTTTAAACATCAAAGAATAATATAAAAGTGAAAAAAAAATTTTTAACATTTTTATTCATGACAATATTGAGTATTGAACAAGTTGCTACGTTCCTGTAAAAAAAAAAAAAACACGAAGCCTGACTTGAACACTAGCACTACAAACATGGCCGCCCTACACTAACACTTATTTGACTCACACGCATTCTCCATTCAAACTTTTGCTGGGACTTTTGCTGCCGCTGCAGCGCTATAAACATTTTACACTACCAAAACAAGACCCGCCCTACACTAACACTTGTTTGGCTCACACACATTTTCCATTCACACTTCTGCTGACACTTTTGCTTGTAGTCTGCTTGCACCTATGCGCGCGCACACATCACAAAATAATATTTAAAAAAAAAAAATAATATTATTATTCATATATATACATACGTACATATATAAATAATAATAACAATAAATAAATAATAAAAATATATATATTTAATAAAAAAATAATTATTATAATAATAATAATAAATAATAATAATAATAATAATAATAAATAATAATAATAATAATAAATAATAATAATAATAATAAATAAAATAATAGGGGTAGTTTTTTAAGGGTAGTTTTTGAGGTACTTTATTGGGCCCCGCGGAGTTTGTCGGTGCTCGAGGGGGGAACGCGAGCAAGCGGCATAGAGAGAAAGGGGGTAGGTAAAAAAACGGCTCCCAAAACCTGTTTTCTCGTGGATCGTATACCATTTAACAGCACGCTGCCCGCTATCTCTCCCTATACTCTACTGATACCAATACAAGAGTTATGCGGTTTTTTAAGGCTATTTTTAGATAGTATTACATAATTTTTGGCTATGACAGTTTCTTTTCATTCAACGATGTGCTACCTTAAATTAAGCTAGCATAACTTTGCTAATTTTAAACCGATTTGAATGATATATGGGCTATAATTTATCTTATCAGCTCCGAAAAAAACCATGAAAAGTTCAAAATCATAACCTATATACGATTCAAATCTGTATATAATTGGTAAAGTTGTGTCTGCCTAATTTAAAGTCATACAACATTGCATAAAAAAAACTATAATAACACAAAAATAGCACAAAAAAATCCCTTAATGCCTGTAGTAGTCACAATTGTTTGTGGACGGCCAGATATAAATTTTCCAACGGCAAAACGACACGCATTACCCAGGCACATAACAATTATTAGGAAAAAAATAATCTACTGCTTTAACCTAAAATTTTTTATGACGCTAAAGCTGGCCGCCAAACGTTGGCTCTGGAAATATATAGTGTGTTAGGTGCCCCACGCTTACTTTTATTTTTTTTTTTTTTTGATATTAACCGAAAAATTAAGCCTGATTAATATTAAATAAATTTAAAAACACGTGTAAAAAGACTAAAGATAAATTATCAAACCGTAACATAGCGTTTTAGAGGATGAGGAGGGGTGAAAATGAGAATTGGGGCAAACTTATTATTTTAATTGCTATTGAATAATTGAAAAAGAAAAATGTATTCATTTTTATTGTGGAAAAACTATGCAACTACAAATCTTTCATTTTTAAGCTTCAATTTGCAACGAGTGTCCCTGCACTTGAAAGTTATTTTTATTTTAATTTTGGACAATAATTAAAAAAGTTTTGCAACTGTTTATTAAGGTATTAAAATTTCTACAAGTTCAAAAATACCATTTGGACTGCATTATGAGTTTCTATGTTAAAGTCGCGTGCCAAGATCACTGATCGAATTAAATACGATATTTACTTGCGACTTCAGATTTTTAGAAACGATTTCAAAACTGGATAAAATTTGAATCAAAAGTAAAAAACAAAATAAATATTCTAGTGGTAAAAACCCAAGTAAGAAAAATATATTTAATAGAAATATAGAATAAATTTATTTTATAGTTAAAACAAATTTAGGAAAAATTTAGAGAAAGAATTTAGAAAAAATATAAATTAAATTTAGAAAAAATTCAGAAAAGATTGAGAAAAACTATAAATCAAATTCAGAATAGGTACAGTTTTGAACATACTAAAATTAAACTTTTTCTAAATTTTTTCTTGATTTTTTATAAATTTTGTCTAAATTTAATTTTAGTATGTCCAAAACTGTATATATTTTAAATTCAATTTATATTTTTTCTAAATCTTCTCTAAATTTTTTCCGGTTGGGAAAAAAAAGACTTCATATATTAAATTCTTCGAATTATATAATTTTAATCAAAAAATTGAATGAACTTACGGTATCAGTCTTTGGAGGATGACTAGCACGCCTTAAGCTCTGCAATAAAATAAATTTCAGTGAATAAAATTTTCAAACATTTACGGAAGCAAGACCAGGTCCTCGTAAATATTTTATTGATTGAATTTATTTTTTTTTTTTGTTATTTAATAAATATATTGTAGTTAAGAAAAGTGTTAGGAAAATGTAAAAAAAATATAAATTTTTTAATCGAGTCAGAAGAAGTCGCCGGCAGGGTTCAATTTGCGGATTATTATTTAAAGCTACATACTTTACCGAAAAAATATTTAAATTGTTGGTGTTTTTTTTTTGCATAATTTACGGCATTTATTTATAATATTCGCATTTTTAAAAAATATAATTTAAACTTATTTTAAGTCGAATAAATAAATCAATTTCTAACATTTTTTATTGTCAAGTTTTACCCAATAGAAATATGAAACTCACAGAAAAAAAATGTTTTTTTAAATTTTTAAATTTTGATGTAAATCTTAAAAAAAAAAAGATAAATTTTGAAATAAATCGTTATGGATTCCACAATTGCCAAAAAAAAATGTTAAATTTACAATTTATTTTTCTCCGTGTATATGAGGGCTAAATATGTTCGATAAAAACAAAAATATAAAAAAATTCTAGATCATGTAAAAAGGTTTAAGTAGTTATTACGCTAACATGATAATTAATATGAGGGCTAATAAGATTTAAAAAAATGGAAAATAAAAAAAGCACAACTCACCTGCTCAACTAATTCCAATGCGCCACCGAAATTTAGTATTGGTTAGTAATTTATTTATAAATATTTTACAAATATAATTCAATAATTTATTTATTTATTTATTTATTAGATAAAATATCATATTGAAGCTATTCTCAGAGGTTTAATAGCTAGCACTATGTTTCCAAGACTAAGCGGTTTTCAAATGTATGATGATGATGATTTAGATGCAAGACCACGATTTAGAGTTGGTATGTATTTTGTTTTTTATTTATAAAAATTAAGATTCTAAGTACCACTGATAATAATAAATTCATGCTTTTAGACAATATTCCTGCTAACGAGGCAAATGATAATAGTACAGTATTGGAAGATGAGTCTGACTTGGCTATGGATGAGTTGGACCATTTCATAATATTCCCATCACTTGGAGGTAATAATTTGTGTGATTTTTTCTGATATATTTTTTTATAATATTTATGTCAATATATAAATTTTTTCTAGCAAAATATTCATTGATACCAGATGATCGATATGGTACAACTATAACTGTTGGTGAGTAAATATTTCTTTATTATAATGAAAAAGGTAGTAATATGAATGCTAATTTATATTTTTTAATTTTTGTTGTAGAACTTTGCAGTGTTACGTATGAGTCAGATCAAGAGATGGATGTAAATCAAGAATCTGATACTGAAACTAACGAAGTTTCAAGTACACAAAATAATGATGTTGCCATAGAAGAATAATATATAAAAAAAGAAAAAATATAATAACGAAATTCTATTTTTTTAAATGCTGAGAGAGAATTATATTTAACTAGTAGATAATAATTAATAAAATTGATCAATATAAAAAAATTAAATAATTCATTTATTTTTTTTGTTACCCCTATGACTTTTTTACATTTTTCAGCGCCATGGGAACATGGGACATGGGAACATAACACATGGGACATGGGAACATAACACATGGGAACATGGGAACATGGGAACATAACACATACTACATAGGAACATGGGAACATAACACATACTACATGGTAACATGGGACATGGGAACATGGGAACATTGGACATAAGACATGGGAACATACTACATGGGAACATAACACATACTACATGGTAACATGGGAACATTGGACATAAGACATGGGAACATACTACATGGGAACATAACACATACTACATGGGAACATCGGACATCGCAATTTAAAATGACAAAATCTGTATTACCGACCGAGGGTAAAAAATTTCTTTACCATCTCTGTTTTACCGGTCTCATTCCCCTGTCCCCTCGCCGATCTACCTTTTTTCGACCTCCCTCTGTCATAGAACGCCTATAGCTACACTACTTACGATAGAAGATAGTTAGTCAAAACTTGACAAATAACAGGGAGTTGTGATTGATTAATGTCTAAAACCACGGTGCCTTTTGTTCAGCACTGACGCCATGAGCCGCGCTCGAAATTTTCCAGAAACTAGTCAAGATCTCATAGTTTTCAATTAATATTTTTATATAAAATTTTATAAATTTATAGAATTATATTAATACTCTTAATCATTTTTCAATTTGTATAATATTTCAATTTCATTCATTATTAAGGAAAGATTCTTTTCATCGATTAATTTTAAAGTAAATAAACTCTCATGATGAATTTATTCGAGAATAAAATTTTGCGCACGTCAACTTTGTGAAACATCTTCTTGAATTGATATAAAAAGTATCTAATTGATGGTTTTTTCCATCAAACATTCAAAATGAACTTAAATTATGTCAGTAATAAATGACTCTCCTACAAGCGAATATTCTAAAGTGACTATGACAAAAGCTTATATAATTTTAAATGTTAAGTAGCTTACCTTGAACAATTATTGAAGAACAGCCACAAATAATTTATGATCATAACAAATATTTTTGCAGCACTAAAACTTTATTACTTTTTTACTTGTTATTCACTCTCGAAGTAACTATTTAGCAAGTTATTTGAAAAAACTGCAGAGTAACGTACACGTCCAAGTTGGTGCCAGGTATGTGCAGGCAGGTTGGTTTGCAACGAGACGATATCAGCAGAAAAAAGTTGGGGGTGATTCTTTACGTTTTTACCGATAGTCGATCTCTTTTTTTTCTATTTCATCATTTTCTGCATCGAACTGACCACTCCTATTTATTTTTTGAGAACAAATCGTAACAAAATTTATAGCTCATTGGTAAAAGTCAAGGTTGTCATGTGGTACGCCTGGGTTTAATCCTTTTACCAGAATTTTTTTTTTTTTTTCAATTAGCCGAAACTCACATAAATATTGTTTTTTGAAAAACATATTTTTTTTTTTAAGTTTATGTTCTATTCCTCTAAAAATACTATATAATATTCAATGAATATTTTCACGCCTGGCCAATCGGAGATAAATGTCATCAACAATAGTTCGATAATGAAAACAAAATTGCAAGTTTTTTGATGAAGTTACCATATTTTTATGGAATTTTACCATAAAATGGTTATCTCGAATTACAAAAAGTAGTAGGAAGTTCACCGAACTATACTAAGAAATTATGATATTGGTAGAATTACAATATGTTCAAGCATTTTCAAAATAAAATTGCAATCATGAATTACCAAATGTAGTTGGTAATGTCCAAACCGTACTATGAAGTTATAATATTGGTAAAACTACCACATTTTTATGGATTTTTACAATATAATGGTAATCATGAATTATCGAATGTTGTAGGAAATTCACCAAACTATACTAAGAAATTATAATATTGATAAAACTACAATATTTTCATGTATTTTTACAATAAAATGGTAATCATGAATTACCAAATGTAGTTGGTAATTTTCCAAACTATTCTAAGAAATTAAAATACTGGTAAAACTACAATATTTTCATGTATTTTTACAATAAAACGGTAATCATGAATCACCAAATGGAGTCGGTAATTTTCCAAACCGTACTATGAAGTTATAATATTGGTAAAACTACTATATTCTTATGGATTTTTACAATATGATGGTAATCATGAATTACCAAATGTAGTTGGTAATTTACAAAACCCTATAATATTGGTAAACCTACTATATATTTGGTAAATTTAAATATTTGTTCGTACAACTACCAGGAAAGTATTGGTAATTTGGTGTTTCGCAGAAAATTTGAAGTTTTTGCCGCAACTTGGCTTAGTAAAAGGATAAAAATGTGTTTTAAAAATACCAAGATTTTTAACAGTGTTATTGCCTGAAATTGTTGATTTTACTATAAGAGAAACAAACTATTCATCACCGAATCCGGCAGTTTTAATTTATGATATATCGCTCAAAGGAATATTAAATCAAAAAGAAAAAATAAATGATAAAACCATGCAAAAAATATTATTTTTAAAATTATTTTCAGTTAAATATTATGGCTACATTATTCACTTCCATTATTTTATTTCCACCGATTGTAATTATTATAAAAAAAATTTTATCTTTCTTTAAATAAAAAAAATGATGAAACAGTCGCGGAAGCAACTGGCCTGCCCGGCCTAGGGAATTTCAATTTTTTCATTGAAATTCGTGATTACAAATTTATTTTATTCTCTATCGTTACAATTATTACTGTTACAACTAAAAATTAATAATCCATTTTGTTTGTTCCTTCCACATTTTCTTTAGTAAATTTACTATCTTTACTTTCTTTTTTTTAATAACCGTCCTGTCATTGCATATATAAATTCTACTTTATTCATTGCTATTATGACTGCGGTAATATCTATGTAATACCATTATCAGCATTAAAAAATTGTCTTTTTTTTTTTTTTTTTGCTAAAATAATTTTACCTGCAGATGAATTATTTGGTAGATGATTTCTTGTATTTTTTCAATTCGAAATTAATCTTTATTATATTTTCATTTTCCTCATCGTCTTCGAATTTTATATTAGCTTCTACTGGTATCATTATTTCTTTATTAATAATTTCTTTATTAAATAATTATTTATTGACGGGTATTGTTTATTAACTTTTCTCACTAATCCTTCAGTGGTCACATATATGAGTTGTTTAACTTGAATGTTTAATAATTTATCATATGTTAATACTTTTTCTTTTTGTTTTATACATTTTATTGACAACGGTGCCTTAATCAATCCACGATATTTATTTGCAGCTTCTCCAAGAAAAAATACATCTTATTTTGTCTTCTTCATCACATATATCCATCGTCAATTTTTTACCAGTTCCTCGTTCGTTTTTCCATTCCTATATTTTACTTTTAATTATAATTCGTGCCCGAATTGTATCACTGTGAAATATCGTAGCTGGATTATTTATTAGACAACCCAATATTGCCCTATAAAATAATCCTGCCTGATATGTAATTAAATTAACCTTGTTTATCCTGCTTACTTGAGATACATTAGAAAGGTAGAGGGATAATTAGCGTAATGTAAGGAAAGGTAAAAAGGAACCTGAAATACACGCGAAAATAGTGCACCAATTAAATACAAATAATTTATAAAAGTTGAGTCAGAACAAATAATATACTGTTAAACAAATTTATTTATAATTTACCACAACTTTACCAATAATATGTATGCTAAGTAACGGCTAGTTAATATTGGGCCTGACGCGGACCTTAATTGTGCACGTGACCTCGGTTTGACCTTAATTGGTTTGTCGCTGACTCGTTACAGTAATTATTTTATCACAGATAGAATATTTATCTTGCTCTTTACATATATTTATGTAGATATTATGGAAAAATATTATATAAATGTATCTGTGTACAATTTACAACGGATACATACAATAAATTTAAGCTCTCATTCTAACACTAAAATTACACTAAAATGCTACGGTAGGATCACTTTTCGTGGCGTGAAACTAAACAGCAACAATACACTTTGCTACGTATTGGCGATTGATACCAAGATACAAATTTGTACCATGTGGTCGTTCTTTTACTTTTAATATAATTAATAAATTTTAACCAACAATCGTGGTTAAAAAAAACCAATCGATATATTATTTTAAATAATATTTATTTCATTGATTTGTAGTTTTTAAATAAATAAATAAATTGGCAAAAATTAGACACAATTATTTACCATGCGGTCTGACGATATTCCAACGTAATATTGTCGTATTTGAAATTCTTTTTAGCTAATAAATTATATAACTAAATGTTATATAAAATTACAATAATTTGCTCACAAATCAATCAAATAAAACAATTGAATAAAATAACTTACGATTTTTTGCTGGTGAATATGAGAAATTTTCTAAGAATTTTAAAGCAAATATTGAAGCAGTTAGAGCTGGTGGTCATGGGATGAAAGATCCCAGTGTACTGATCGATATATTGGGTCAATAGCACAAGCTGACGGTGGAGTAGGTCGGGAATCTTCGGGGGTGCTCGGGGATGCGTTTGCCCCCTTGAATGTTACCTTTATAATGCATAAGATAGAGCTAGGGAGCTATATCCAAATGCACCCTGAATACATATATTATTTAATAAAATATCATTTATCTGAAATTAAAAAAAGTTCTGCGCTTACCGCAACAGATTACACCCCCACAGTAAAACCTTTCGTTCAGGGAACGCAGTGTACGTAAACGGAAGGCTTATTGTCTAATTCCGTTATTATTTACGTCTATATTTTACCTCAATTCTAGGTCACATTTTTACTTGGTATCTAGTGGTTGAATCTAGAAGTTTTATCTTAATTCTAGATTACATTTTTACTTAGTATCTATCGGTCGAGTCTAGAAGTTCTCGAAGTCTTGGAAGTTCTCGTAGTTTTTGGAGTTATGGTTCTTTCTTCATTTATCAACTCATTGAAGATCACGAATTCCATGACGCAGATCTCACCATGATTAGGATTACCTTTTCCCGGTGATATTTTGGTACAGTTTGAGCAGTTAAGTAGTAATTCAGGATCATCATGTCACATGTGAGGATTCGTCTATTGACATGTTGGATGGCTATTTTACGAATGAAAGCCGAGCTTTTGAAGCCAACTTGGACTCCTACCTTCTTGGATGTTGTTTCCAGTTGGATTCGTCCATTTTTCAATTCCTTTATTAGGCATTTCGATACGTCTTTGGCCTTACTCCCTGGGTAATAACATTGTTGTAGATATCTTGAAGTTGATTTGAGTTTGAGAATCGAGCCTTTGGTGTTTGCTCTATATTTGGCAACTGCTGTTCATGTTTAGCAGTATGAACAGCACCACAAAGTTGACAGTTAATGTTTGATTGGGCTTATATCGATCTTATTCGATCTCCAATCTTTATCTTCATACACAAATTGTATGTACATAACTTTACCCAGTAAAGTTTCGCCACCACCTCATAATTCATATTTTATTTTATGTTTAAATTTGTTTGTGTGTGTGTGTGTGTGAATGTGTGCGAAACCATTAGTGCGCATGCGCTAGTGTCGCGAGCTCCACAAATTGTACCCTGAATATATAATTTTATAAAATATCATTTATCTAAAATTAAAACAAGTTCTGCGCTTACCGCAGGATATTACAACTGTATTCGATTTTTAATTTAATTTTTTATGTAAGTTACATTCATTTCTTATTTTTGACTTACCATATTGTGTTTAATTTTAAATTTGTTATTTTTGTAATTTTCTTTTTTATCAATGTATTTTTAGTTGTGTTTTTATTATTTTTATTATATATCAGTTTTATTTTTTTTTCTTCATTTCTGGATTGTTCCCTTCCTGGGTCCCTGAAGGTCCCTGAAGGCTGAGTCAATGTACCGTTTGAAGGTCTGACAGGCATTACGAAGACCGAATGACATCACAGTGTACTCAAATAAACCCCAAGGATTTATTATTGCTGTCTTCTTGCTGTCGTCCTCGTCCATAGGTATCTGATGATATGCTTTTGCTAAGTTCAATGTTAAAAAAGTTTTCTTTTTATCCAGGCAAGGGAATGAATCTTGTATTATTGGTGGTGGATACTTGTCAGGTTGTGTGATGCTATTGAATTTTCTATAATCTCCACAGAGGCTCCATTCATACCATTTTTTTTACGTGTCAAATGTATTGGACTAGCATATGGACTACTTGAGGGTCGTATGATCCCAGCATCAAGTAGTTCATTAATTTGTGATTTCGCTGCAGCAGCTTTTTCACCAGCTAATTTTATACATCTCTTACCAACTGGTTGTCCAATAGTTATTATTTTATGTGTATAACCAGGTTTGTTAGTGTTTGTCTTGGTGAAAGGTCTGGTTATTTTTACGTATTCTCCAAGAAGATGAAAGTATGGGGTTGACGTGTTGATGGTGGATATATTGATGTTGTTTGTGGTAATTATTTCTCCTTTTGTTGTTAATTTTGTTGTCATGTCAATTAATTGTTTGTTTTTCAGATCGATGAGGAGTCCATAATGTGTGAGAAAATCAGCACCAATAATTGCTGCCTGTACATCTGCAATTATAAATGGCCAATTAAACTCTCGTCTCAAGTTCAGGTTTAGTTTTGAATTTTTGGATCCATATGTGTGGATGATGGAACAATTGGCTGTGTATAAATTTAATTCAGACTGTGTTTTATTTTTAATTGTACTGCTTGGTATGATGGATACAATGGATCCAGAGTCTATGAGGAACTTCTGGTGTGTTCCCTTGTCGTATATATGTAGTCGAAGTTCTTTGTACACGTCTGGTTTAAAAGCAACATCATGACTTCATCAACTGCTCTTATTGGTGGCAGACAAATTGATTTTCCTGTGGTGTTGTTACATGTGCACAAGGTTGTACACAATGATTAGTTTTATTACCAAATTGATGATGATAAAAGCATATATATTTATCAGATTGTGCATATGATCTGGATCTTGATCTTGATTTTGACCTTCAGTGTCTGTGGGTATTGTTGAATTTTAATTCTTTTATTTCTTCAAAACATTCCACTAGCATGTGTTGCATATTATCTAGTCTTTGTTCAAGACGTGTATATTCACCCATCCAACAAAGTGAGTGTTTAATTTTGCTAGATAGTCAGCTAGTTCATTAAAGAGTGATTCATAAATATTATTATTCACAAGTTGAGAGTTTGGTGGTATGTATGTTGAGAGTAAATGTAAGGTTTGATGCTTAGTTATTTTTTTAGCACCAACTACTTCAATACAGGTGTAATTTTCGTGTATGTAATTAGGTAAGTCTAACTCTGAAACAATTATACTTTTGTTGAATGCTAGTAAGACTCCTCCTCCTTTAGACTTATAGAGGGAGTTTCTATCTTTTCTGATGATGTTAAATTTATTAATATCAAAAAATTTGAATAATTTATTGCTGTTTAACCATGTTTCAGTGAATGCAAAGATATCGTAGTTGTCTATGTTCGTACTTGTTAATATTTCATTTGATTTGCTGCTCATACCTCTAACGTTCTGGTAATATATGCTCAATTCTTTGTAAATGACAGTTTGTTGTTGCAAGTGTTAGTGTTGTTGTTGTTGTTGTTAATTTTTGATATTGTTTTTGTGACAATTGTGAACAATGTAGTATTTTTTGATGAATTAAACATGATATTTTGTTTTTTTGTTTCAATTAAACTATAAAACACATACTTTTTACCTCAAAAAATCTAAAAGTGACATTGTATACAAATTCGAACAGGTATAACTGAAATTTATTCACAATTCACTTTTTTTTGTAAATAGACATTAAAAAAATTTTTTTTTTCATTAACATTAGCCAGTTAAACGTTTCAGCTGCATATATTACTTTTTAGTTATATTATGTTTTAATAATATTTATCTTTCCTGAATAATTTGTAGTTATCCTGATCAAATCAAGTCGTGAGATTTTTTTTATGAAACATAGATTTTTACATTTATTTTTATAATTCATCTAAAAATATATCTTTTTAGCTGCACATATATAACTAAGTATTTGTCAATATATTTCAATTGAATATTATATATTTTATTGCTAGAATTTCAACTATGAAGTTTAAAAATTAGAGATATAGATATAATCAATATACAAAATAAATTCAATTTATATTTAATTGATATTTTTTCTAAATAAAAAGTAAATATAATTCATATTTGAATTATATTTTTCAAAATTATAAAGTAAATTAAAAATTTACGTTATATAAATTCGTAAAAAGATATAACTAAAATTTATTTTCGATTTACTTTTTTTTTTTGTAAATTTTTGTAAGTAGTATAAGTATAGTCAATAAAAAATTTTTTTTCAACTGAACATTAGTCAGTTAAACGTTTCAGCTGCACATATATAACAAATAATTTTTATTATTAGTGATTAAAATCATTAGTAAATAATTTATTACAAATAACCAAATATTCGCTATTATATTTCAAATAAAAAATGATATATATTTATTTTTTGCAATTTTAACTATAAAATTTGAAGATGAAAGATTTAAATGTAATCAACTTGAGGAAGATTTTTTGGAAAAATGTATTTGAATACAAAATAAATTCAATTTATATCTTTCTAAATAATCAGATATAAATAAAATTTACTTCATATTTAAAAAAAAATAACTCAAATATAAATTATATTTACTTTATATATAAAAAAAAATTAATGTTGCTTACAATTCATTTTTTTTGACTGCATTAATTCCTTAGCTACTCCTTTCTTCTGGTATTTTAATTTATCAAAATAAATCATATTATTATTAAAGAATTGATGTTGCTTACCATTTAATTTTTTTGGCTGCATTAATTCCTTAGCTTCATCTTTTTTTTAGCTACTGCTTTTCATTGGTATTTCAACAAATGAAATTAATGCAATTTATTTGAACAATTCAAAATACCAAGTCGCCAAAGAAATTAAATGACGAGCGTTATCAATTTCAATAATTATTATTATTTTAAATGATAGCAACACGCCGAAGATGTTTACACATATTACGCAAATCTCGATGGCCCACAAATGTAGTATTAAAAGTGTGAATACACTATGTAACGATTCTCGTTGCCTTAAAGGCTAAGCCACATAGACAAGGGTCCGACTCCTCAACTAGCGACACCATCAACATCAAGTCATACTAGCGTAGGGAAAATCCCCCTTTTCTTTTCGGTATTAAAAATAGATTCAAATAATTAGTGAGGAGAAACTCGCTCTCTTGTCTTTGAGACGTCAGACTGACTGGACCTCTGTTTTAACCAGTCGTCTGGCGACGGTGAGTTTGAGGTTATTTTGGTATGTTGAACATGGTGGATCAACCACCATGTGTTACCTTTTGTTTAGCTTTGTTTTTGGATGATCAACTCAAGGCGGATCCTCGAGCTGACCATGATACTTTCGATACTTTTGATATTTAGAATTAGTTTGTTTATTAATCAATAATTAATATTTTGTTGGACGCGGTCCCCTTTAGAATAGGATTTTTGAGATAAATATGGATTAGTAATTAGTATTTTGAGTTACGTTGGCTATTTGAGTTGCGTTTATATTTGAGTTTGTTTGGTAAATAAATATAAAGTAAAATGAATTAATGGTGTTTCTTTTGTTATTATTTTGGGTTATTTATTTATTATTATTTTCAGGTAAAATTAATTATAACAGCTTTATCCGGCCCTTCTACTAAAACCCACACACTGAGCGACCCTGCGGCTTTCCTCTAGATTGCTTGTTTCGGTTGTTTTATTCATTTGTTTATTTGTGTAATTGTCCAGGTATGATTGTGTTTTGAGCGCGAGATTGTGTTAGGCCTTTTTCCGGTTTTAAGGTGATTTGAAAACCCTTGATTTTAATTATTATGTTTTTGGATACGAATTATTATTATTATTATGTTGGATTTATTGGATTTTAGTTTGATTTGTTAAAAAGGACAATTTACAGGTAAAATGGCGGTAACAAGCGGTCCGAGAAGATAACTGGCAGAAATGTCATGTTACAACTATTGTCACCACAAACTGGTTCAACATCAACTAATTGAGTGGTTCATAATAATGCATTGATAGATACATTGGTCCTAACATGTAAACATTGTGTTATATTATTAACAGTAATACGTACACCAGCTAATTATTTGTTTTTAATCTGTATTAGCACATTATTTCTCGATTAACAACATTAACATAGTTGAAAACTTTATTAATTCACATTAATACCTGGTGAAATTATTCTTCGAATATATTCTTTGAACTTGGTCCACATAGGTAGTAAGCATGCACCACAATTGATTTTATTTATTTACAATCATGGCACTTGGTGAATTATTGAGATTATTATTAAAACTCAGTATAATATCATCCAATACAGGTGAAATAAAATTTGTTATTAGCTCAACATGTTGCTTTGGCACCAGATAAATATTTTTTATTTATAGCAATGATTATTGGGAAACGCACAATTCACCACGACGTCTGGTGGTAAATTTCTGGAAACTACCTCTTCCAGTCATTCGTATGTGGCATACACAGTATATATGCTAAATTATTAAACAAATAATATTTTTACAAATAGTTTGAAATGTCTGGTACAAAATTTTCACCAAAATTGATTAAAAAAAAAAAAAAAACAAGACTTTACGTTTCTGGGTGCAACAGTTATTCCAGGAGAAATAGAGATCTGAGTTTCTATGCATTTTCGAGGTTAGACAAACAACAACCTGTCAAAGTAAAATCACATTTTGATAATATATCGGAAATTCTCTCCGTGTACAAGTGGCAAACACATGATATTCATTACTTGAATCAATTTTTACACCAATACTCGTAATATGTTCCGCATATATAATACGGTTTTCTTCAAGGAAATTTCGTGAGGAATTCGTTTTTCGTGCCCATGAAAGTATATGCTCAATAGTTAATAACATTTTTTTTTAAAACAATAAAATTCTATGCTAATGGGATATACTTGACTGGAAGTCATTAGTTTCTTTTTTTGCCAACTGCTTACAGCGATTGGCCACGCCCACAGTGCGTTTCCCAATAGTTTAACAAATGAAACTCTAACTAGCTGATACACAAACATTGAATTCATCTTATGTGATTATGACATCTTGTGGGGTATGTAATTCGAAGATGCCTAAAAAATTGAAAACGAAAATAAATTTTTTTTTTTTGAATCTAGGGTAATAGCTTTGATAAATTTAAAATGATATTGGTATATTTACAGTTTGGAAAAAACAAAATTCTTTATGTATTGATTATTTCACTATTTACTATGTACTAACTTCATAAAACAAAACATTATTTGAAAAAATTCAAAAAAATTGACACATTCAAAATAAAATTTAAAAAAATAAAATAAATTCAATTAATTTATTCAAGTTAATTTATTTTAATAACAAATAAGTAACTATTTATAATGTTCGTTTTGATATTTTGGGTTGAATCACGCTCAACCACCATAATACCGTTTGAATAATTGAGAAAGAAAAATATTCGTTGAAAATTAATGGTTGAATATGATAAAAATTTTATCATGCACAGATTCTTGCTAAAAATGGTATGTCAACTATAATAATTATAATTTAACCGATAAAATGTATTACATATGTATCTTAATATACAAATGTATATTTTCATTTAAATTTTTATTTATTATTTTTATAATTAATACATTATGGAATGAATGAATAAGGAAAATGAATTCGAATATTAAATTATTGTAACAAAAAAAAACACTATATTTTTTAAGAAAATGAAGCAAGGCTCAATGCATTAGAAGTAGACACAGATGGCCACATAACTGGTTGTCAATCTGAAAGAGGTGCACAACAACAAGAACAACAACATGGAGAAGAAGATCAAGAGCAACACCAGGCTGAAGATCAAGAACAACAACAAGAACAACAACAACATGCAGAAGATCAAGAACAACAACAACATGTAGGAGAAAATCAAGAGCAACACCAGGCAGAAGAACGAGAACAACAAGAGCTTAAAGTACACAATCAAGAACAGCAACCAGGCCGATCTGTTCCTAATGATGATGACAACATCAACATCTTTACCACATGAAATTTGGAAATGAGTCATGCTGAATTATTTGATATTAAAAAAAGATAGTTAAACAAACCGAAAGAGGTAACAAGAAGGTTATTAAAATCATTATTGGAATAGAAAATCTTTAGGGCATGACATTGACAGATAGAAACGGAAAAAATACAATTCCTGTTCACGTTGTGGATGCTATTCACAGTAATTATGTCAATGTTATCTTAAATTCATTATTTTCAATTTATTAGGTTTCCTTGAATTAAATACTCCACAAGATGTCATTCTCACGAAAAATGGATTTAATATTTGTGTAAAAAAATTTTTGGGTGGACCCCGAAAACCACGTCAAAATTGAACTGATATTGAAACAAAAAATAAAGTCTATGTGCTGTAAATTTTTATAATGTCGTAAATACAGCCATTTGATCTGTTATCGTATGA